>NC_142783.1:8656428-8968214 GCF_988280905.1 Pimephales promelas
TATGTGGAAAAAGTTTAGTTCAATTTTAGGACCGTTATTCTAGTTTGTGTTAAACGGTGATTGATCAACTTTGTGACTAAATTTGATTTGTTTGTGTTATCCACTTCTAAATTGTTCTAGGTTTAGACCAATTTACCTTCCAAATTTTGATTCGAATGATGCAGGGAGTTCTCTGGCTAACATTCGTTCTAAGGTGACTTGCAAACGTCAGGCGTGGTGCGTCAATCCTTATATTGTAACCGTGACCCTTATGGGGTAAAAGGGATTTTACCTAATAAGAGAAGAAGGGAAGGAAGAGGTAAAACAAAACAAAGCAGTTGAGTGACTCCAGTATGGGTACTGTTGTGCAGTGACAGCTGTCAACATGTGATGAGAGGTGTTATACTTGTTGGGTGTATCGCTATATGTTTCCAGTGGAAAGGGTAGCTAATACAATGAAAAACATGTTTGTTGAATGTTTTCATGGTAGATGTGTTTAACTTGTGTATGTCAGTACAATGTAGTGTAGTGCATGTACTGTATGTATGCGGTATGTATGTCAGATCTGTCTCAGTCTGTTTTGCTCCCCCCTTTGCTTGATGGCTTAGCTTTGATGAGCTTGTCACATCTTTGCCTTGGAAAGGGATCTTCTGTGATCTGCTGGGGGTCAGTCCAGTAAGGCAGGAAGTTCTCTGGCAGACATTGGGAGGTGGTTTGGCACGGATGCGTGAAGCTGTAGTGCAAAACGTGGTCTCCTTGTTGCATTCCACTTGTGATGCCTTCTGGTTGTGACAGACAGTCTGACTTCTGTGCTTACTGGTGTTGCGGCAGCACACAGATGGTTCTTGAGTTTGGAGCTTGTGGTGTGATGGGTAACCAGGATGGTGTTTTCTGGTACCTCTGGGTGTTTGTCAGTGGTTGACTGTGAGAGGCCACTTTGTTCTGTGTTGTTGTAGAACAGGTGGTCGTCTCAGGAAGGTGTGCAAGGTGATCACTGGTCTTCTGTGTTCAGCTTGTCTTTGAAGAACACTTGCAGTCGACTCAGTAGTCGCTCCATGTCCTCTGAGGGGAGACTGTCGTGTTCTTGGACACACTCAGTGTGGTGTGGAGGTGGGTTTCGTTGTCGCTTACCCACATAGAATGCTTTTGGATGCACTCGTTGATTCCAGTTGTTTCCTTCTGGTGGGTCCCATGACTTTTCCACGTGGTTGGAGTGGTAGCTGTCGTTAGCATGGGAGTAGCATTCTCTGTGCTCCTGATGAAGGACTGTGGCGTTGTCATGCCACTGGGTGTCTTCCAGTGCAAGGCTTGTGTCTTGGCTGCTGGAGTTTGACACTGTGGATGTTTTCAAACCTTTCTTTGAAGTCATCTTTTGTTTGATGTAGGCCTTGTGTGTCAGGTCACGTAGCTGTTGAAGCGTCATGGTGACTGGGCAGGCCATGATGCCGAGATGACGACTCAGTCCTGGGTGCAGGTTTCTCAGGAAGAGGGTTTTGAAGTTCAGATCCTCTTCAGATTCAGGTTTGCTATGTGCACCGAAGTAGGCTTGTCGGAAACGGTGATAATAGGCTTGGGGAGTCTCTTGACGACCTTGTTTGGTTTCCAAGGCGACTAACACACCGTGTTCTGACTCTGGACTTGTAAATTCTTTAATCAGGATCTCACGTAGCAGCTGGTAGTTTGACTTGACATGAGCAGGTTGTCGGTCTAGGACGCTTCGTACCTCTTGACTGGATGTGGATCTGAGGAGGTATAAAATGTCTCTGTCAGTCATATGTGGTCTCACCTCTAGGAGGAAGTCGATATCTTGGAGGTAGGCCTGGATGCAGTGGCCCTCCGTGGAGTTCGGGTCGAACTGGTTGATGTTCTTAGCCAGCTGGTTGAGATCTTTGAAGGTCATTCCAGTTGCAGCTTTAGAATCTGGCTGGATGATCTCTCTTTGTTGGTTGGCAGGGAAGAGTTCTGTGGTGAAGGCCGGTGACGTTTTGGGGTGTGGCCATTCACTTCTTCCGTAGGATGACAGTTCTTGGATGGAGGACTCTGTTCTGCTCAGCAGTGATGATGCTGAGGGAGGTCTCTCCCTTCTTGACTCTGGTTTCTGTGTAAAGACATGTTGGAGTTCATTTCTGACCGCGTAGAGCTCGTCGTTGGCGTCGTCTCGCTGTTGGGTCAGATGGACAATTTCAACGCTGCACCTTCGCAGGTGGTCTTCCAGAGCAGTGAGTTTAGAGTTCTTACTTTCGATGTCAGCTTTGGCTTTCTCGAGCTGATGTTCAGCAGACTGGAGTTGGTTTTCCAGGTGCTTCTGGACAGTCTTTAACTCTTGTTTGTCACGTTTAGTGACTGCAAGGGCTTCTTGGAGCTTGTCAACTTGGGTCTTTGTTTCATGCTCCGCTTCGTCGGACGCTTTGAGCTGGTCTTTGCAGTGTTGAGTGTGCATCAGCTTTCTCAGGAACCCGGTAGTCTTGAGGTCGTCCTGGACTTTCACTTCCAGCTTGTCTATGCGGCTTTGGCCACGTGTCAGCTCCTCCTGAAGGTGGGTGACGTGCTGGTGGCTTAGGTTTAGCTGGGCTGTGAAGGCATTGCTTAAGGAACAGGTTATTTTGGTTAGTTCCACATGGCTTTGGTTTTGGCTTGAATCATGCGTCAGGAATCTTCTCAGAATTATGATTATTATTAAGAATAATAACAGTTCAATTGTCTTTGGTGTGAGGCAGTCTGTAATGCCTCTGAGCCAGGCGTCCATGTCTTCCCGTTGGGCAGTGGGGTTTGTCGTCCACGACATGTTGGCACGCTCGGTGAAGAGACTGACACAGATCTGTGTGGTATAAGCCTATATGTGGTTGCACGGCTGAGTGTAGTTTCAGTAAGTGTGCACCAATAGTGAAGTGTCGTGATGACTAAATGTTGGTCTAAGTGTACACAGTGAGGCTAGGGATGTGAAGATCTCGTCACTCAACTGGGTAAAGGAAAGAAAAAGAGAGAGGTTAAAACAAATCTCAGATGGAAATAGCTTTTTTTTCAATGGAAGAAAATATTTTTGTAAATATTTTCTATCACTGGAAAGCTGGTTTCAACTCGTGATGTGAGGACTTCGTCACTCAACTGAGTAAGAGAAGAAGAGAGAAAAGTTAACAACCAATTTCAAATGAGAAAGAAACGAAACAAAAAGGAAATTATTAACTAGGGAAAGTATTAATTTCTCATAAATGTTTCTATCAATGACAATCTGTCTCCAGAAAGGTAAACAATATTACTGTTTATGTTTGCAATGAAAAATAATACAATAATAATGCTGATACCTCTTTTCTGAGTTTGACAGGATTGACACACACACCTTCGGTTGGACCGCTTACAGCAGGGCTTACAGCAGGGATGCTTTGAAGGCGGAGTTTGCTCAACACTTGTCTCTGTTAATTAATCTTGGATAAGATGTCAAAGTTTAAATTGCGTTTACAAATGCAGGGAGAGTGAGAAGAACACAAGAGGGTTTGATTAAAAATCAAATACCTAATAATCTATTTGTTGGGAAAGATTATCTTTGTCTCTTTTTAGAGTTGGTTGATGGTTCTTCCAGGTTTGTTCCCTACAAATGTGCAAAATAAGATGGAATAAAGCAGGACAGAACAGGAAAGACGCGATGAGGGAGAAATGAAGCAAGGAGGTTGGATCCCGCTACCTTTAGATCTACTACGAGTAGTATAGAATTGGTAGTTGATGAACAACTAAACACACAAATAAACTTCGTAAAAGACAGTTGTCTCTGGTTTATTTGAAACTCGTATTGAGATGGTAATGTCTCCTATTGAAGCGTCACGCAAATGAATTATTCCAATATAGTGGTTAAGTTTATAACCAACAAGACGAAAGGATAAAACGCAATGACAATAATAAGCAAATCTGAGTCTAACACTATTTTTGTAATAGTAATAATAACCTTCAAATTTTAACTTTCAGAGTTCTTAAGTTTCAAAAACTAATTCACCTAAAGTGATTAGATCTCAAAGAGAAATGTAAAAATTATGAAAATTATGCAATTAGAATTATTACAAAAATAAATCTAGAAATCATTAGAAATGATCTGTTTAGAAAGGTAGAATCTCAATTTTGCAATTTCTTGTTCTTTTAAAATCAAATTCGAAATTTGACAATTAATAATCATAAACCAGCATTTTCTTTTTCAAGTAAAATGCAGGTAAAATAATTAATGATGGTTAATCAGTATTTTCCTTTCAGGAAAAATATGGTTAACTTTAAAGAAAAGTGTGATAAAGTTAAAAGAATAGTCAAGAAAAGATCGATAGGTGTCTAAATGGTTAAATCACTTTAACATTGTTCAAACAGACACTATAGCTAACCGCTGGGGTTAGTATTGATAATAGTAACTGATGCTAAAGGCTTTAGCACAGGCCTCAATGCAAACAACCGCTCAGCTTTAGCTTAGCCTAGCTTAGCTTAGCGTAGCGTTTGTTTGGTTTGTTTACAAAGTTCGAGGGGGTCAGAGTTCACCCGGAAGTGTTGGTTAAGACTTCCGTGTCACGATAGCAACTAAAGCGATCAAGCGAACGCTAGTGGGCGAACCGTGAATTGCAGTTGGTAAGCAGTTTGTTTGAGTTCCATGCAATGTGAGCGCATTTCCATGTTCACAGAACATGTACAGTAACAAACCGATTATATTACGGAAAATGTCTGCGCATTTCACACTGTTCAAATAAAATACACCACTCGTAGCTGGGTTTACGACATGGGGCTTCACTCAGTTTGTTGAGAGTGATAAGCACGCGGCGGTGCGCTGTATGAGAGCAATGATGATCTCGTCTCTGTCTTTGTGCAGGTTTAGTTTCACACAAAGCAACAGGGTCTAACTTGGTTCAGTTTCAAAAATAAGCTTTACTTGGACAAAACTTAAAATAACTCCTATTCAATTACACTCGGACACGCGCAGTGTTTACACGATAAATAATTGAACAGACATACACAGAGAAGCATTAACTGTTTATCACGGGGATCACGGATAGTGGGACACGCACTGGTGATCAAATAAAATAAACAGATAAGCATTAAGTGTTTATCACAATGGAACACGCACTGCGATCAAACAAATAATCAGATCAGATGCATTAAGTGGGTATCACGGAGATCAGAATGGAACACGCACTGTGATCAAATAAAATAAACAGAAGGCATTAAGTGTTTATCACAATGGAACACGCACTGCGATCAAATAAAATAAACAGAAAGCATTAAGCATTTATCACGGAGAAGCAATGGAACACGCACTGCGATCAGATAAATAACTTTAAGGCTTTTATGACTAGATTCGACAAGGAACACGCTTGACGCTCTGTCAGGAAAATATTTTAACTTACAGGTGTAATGGGACAAGGTTGGGGAACTACAAGTCCCATCAGCCCCAGCACTATATAAGGAAGTAGTGAGGTTTGTTTGTCCTCTCACTTCCTTTCCGTGATCGTGTGTTGTGGATGTCGTGTGTGTTGTGGAGGCGGCACACTTAAAGCTTCAAAGATTGAGCCCTTCAGAAGGATAGTAGCAGATAAGCAGCTATGTTAACGTCATGGAGAGCTGAGTACTTGTTGCACACCATTTAGGAGTGTTTTTGCCGGATTATTGCCTGACTGATTGTTGCCTGAGTGCCAGTCAGAAATATCGGATGTTTGAGGGATGCACGGTTACCGTTTACTTTAGATTGAATTTTCTTTGGTTTATTTATTATTTTGTCTTATGTTGGACCAAGTGGGAAAACCCCAGACCATAAACTAAGTGTGATGGTTCAATGGTGCTGCTGACTTGTTTGTGCTACTGTCATTACCCACGGTTAATCTGTTTTTCTTTCCTTTTTGTAGATTTCTTTTTTCCCAACGATGGCTGCGTGGTTACCCTCACTGTATGGATGGCGGTGGTGAGGTGGCTGGGATCGTGTGGTGTTGGTCACTTTATTTGTATTTTTGCCTTTAGGGATGCAGTGTGATTGCTGTGAGTTTTGCTGTGGTGAGAGCACTTTTCAGGACTACTGCCTTCACGATATAGGTAACCTGTGGCCATCTGTGGGTTGTTTTTGTTTCTTATTTTTTTATTTGTTATTTTGTGGGTATTTGCTTTTAAGGACTTATTTTCTTTAACTGCTGAATTATTTGAATAAAAATGTGCCTATTGATGGAAACTGCACAACCGCCTTGCGCCTGATTATTTACCCCTTGGGTCATGTTACAATTGGCGTAGTCGGCAGGGTACTTTTGTTTGGCGAAGGTGGTTGTGTTTTCTGGCATATTTGTGTTTTTTTCTTGTTTTTTACATATATCATTCAAGTAAACGGTAATCGTGTGTGAAGACGAGCATCGCAGTCTTCGTGGGACCATTTTCACCTTTCTTCGTTTTGAACTTTCTCCATTCATCAACAGACATGGAACAGGAAATAATAGACTTGCGGGAGCAGATACGGACTCTGCAGGCACAAAATGAGCAGCTGACGAGAGAGCGCCCCCCGGCCAGTAGCAATGCTTCTAACCAACCGCATTCTTCTGTGGCTAATCCCAATGCTTCATCTCCTTCGTCTTTTAGTAGGGTACTTTATGTCCCCCGGGAGCGGAAGTGCCCACGTTTTTATGGGAACATGGACTCTACTCTGAGTATTGAAGACTGGATTGAGGAGGCTGAGGTGTGTATTGAGGGCAGGGGTTGGTCTGATAAAGAAAAGGTGGTGTTTTTGCTTGACCATCTGGGGGGGGAAGCCAGAATGGAGATAAAACTCCGCCCACCAGCTACTAGAGAATCTCCAAAGTCTGTTTTTGATATTTTGAGAGACTTGTATGGGGGGAGACAGACATTTGTGCAATTACAACAAAGATTTTATGAACGTAAACAAAAAGAAGGTGAATCTTTTACTGAATTTTCTCATGCTTTAATGTCCTTGATGGACTTGATTCTCAATAGCAACCCAGGCAGTGTTCCAAATTCTGATAGAGTGCTTCGTGATCAGTTTGTTGAACATGTTCGAGATGTGACGCTGAAGCGCGAATTAAAGCGATTGGTAAGGGAGAAGCCAACTTCTACTCTGCTAGAGGTTCGAAGTGAAGCTCTTAGGTGGGTGGAAGAGGGGAATAAGGAAGCAGCAGCCTCATATGTTCAGCCATGGTGTAACGTTACTCAAGGCCGGGTAGTTGAGCTTGAACCTAAGGTTAGATTTCATGAGTCTATAGAGTTAAAAGAGATTAAAGACATGCAGATTCAGATTAAAGACAGCAACAAACCCAAATCACTGAACTGACCCAGCGTCTTGATAGCCTTATGTCTCAAAAGAATGAACCTTTTGTTAATGCAACTCGGCAAAATAACTCACGACGGTGCCTTCGCTGTAATAGAGTTGGGCATATAGCCAGATATTGTCGACAACCATGGCCCATAGAGTCAAACCCTAGATCCCCTCAGGTGAATGTAAATGAGACATCTGTGGGGGAGCCTGACAGTGTAGCACCTGCAGTCTTGAGCCAGGTTATAGGAGATAGTGAAACTTCACCATCACCTTGTTGCCCTACCATCTTACAGCGTCTTGTGGGCAGATGCCCTGTTGTAAATGTCAAGATAGGGGGGGTAGAGATTTCATGTCTACTAGATACAGGGTCAATGGTGACCACGATAACCCAGTCATTTTTTGAGAAGCATTTCCGACAAGGAGTAGATGCACTTAAAGAATGTAGTTGGCTTCAATTAAAAGCAGCTAATGGTCTTGAGATTCCATATGTGGGATATTTTGAAACAGATGTGACTGTGTTGGGGCAAACCCTTTTGGGGCAGGGTATTTTGGTTGTTAAAGATCCTATCGATACTTTTTTCCATCAGAGGAAAGAACTGACTCCTGGCCTTTTAGGTATGAATGTGATTGGACAGTGTTATAATGACCTGTTTGAAAAGCATGGCCCAGCACTATTTTCAGCTCCACAGGTCAGGGAGGCCGAGTTAGGATGGAGAGACGCCTTTTCACAGTGTCACCGGGCAGATGGTTCCCCATTTCCTGGATTCATTGGTTATGTGAAAGTGCAGTCGTGCCATCCTGTGCAGATTCCAGCTGGCACCATGAGGTTAGTACCAGCATTGTGCCCTAAGAACATTAAAAGTTGTACAGTGTGTTTTTTAGAACCCCAGGATTTCAGTGAGGGGGGACTGCCTGCTGGAGTGTTAATATCACCTTCCTTATTGCAATGTAGACAAGGGGTAGTGCATGTACCGGTAGTTAATGTTGGTACAGAACCTTTATATTTGCCACCAAGAATTAGACTGGGTAGTTTGGTTGGGGCTGAGGTGGTCATAAGATCAGATCAAGACATTGTGTTCAAGGAAGATCTACCATGTGACCCTAATACTGTGACTGTTCAGTGTCAAGCTATTACATCAGTGTCAAACATTGAGGTCCAAGGTTTAGAATTGCCTGGGCTTACAGAGGCTGAGAAAGAGGAAGTGGTGAGATTGCTAACAAGATACTCTGACGTTTTTGCCAAGCATGATGGTGACCTGGGGTGCACAAATTTAATAGAACATCAGATTCCTTTAATAGATGAAACACCGGTGCGCCAGCGATATCGTAGAATTCCTCCTAGTCAGTTTGAGGCAGTGAAGGCACACATAAGACAATTGTTGGACAGTCAAGTCATTAGGGAGAGTTGTAGCCCATATGCCTCACCAATTGTATTGGTGCAGAAGAAGGATGGCTCTCTGAGGATGTGTGTCGACTATCGCCAACTCAATGTCAGAACTCGCAAGGATGCCTATCCCCTACCAAGGATAGAGGAGTCACTGGATGCCTTGACTGGAGCAAAGTGGTTTTCGACTTTAGACCTGGCTAGTGGATATAACCAGGTGCCAGTAGCTGACAACGACCGTGCTAAAACTGCCTTCTGCACCCCATTTGGGCTCTTTGAATTTAATAGGATGCCTTTTGGGTTGTGCAATGCCCCAAGCACATTTCAAAGGTTAATGGAGCGAATTTTTGGGGATCAAAGTTTTCAGTCTTTATTGCTCTATTTGGATGACGTGATTGTCTTCTCAACCACCATTGAGCAACATCTTCAGCGACTTGAGCTGGTGTTGGATCGTCTGAGACAACAGAACCTGAAGATAAAACTCAGTAAATGCTGCTTCTTTCAGCCAGAGGTACGTTATTTGGGGCATGTGGTCTCTTCTACAGGGGTCAGTACAGACCCAGAAAAGATCTCGGCTGTAGCTAAATGGAATCGTCCGCAAAGCCTTCAAGAACTTCGATCCTTCCTTGGCTTCGCTAGTTATTATCGGCGGTTTGTTAAAAACTTTTCACATATTGCGGGACCTTTGAACACATTGGTGGCAGAAATGATTAGGGGACAGAAAAGTAAACGACCAAAGATTAATCTGGAGACCAGTTGGACCGACCCATGTGAAAATGCTTTTCAGACGCTTAAAACGGCTCTAATAAATGCTCCAGTCCTTGCCTATGCTGATTTCAGTAAGCCCTTCATCTTGGATGTTGATGCAAGCCATCAAGGTCTGGGCGCAGTCTTATCTCAAGAACATGGAGGCAAATGCCGACCAGTCGCGTTTGCAAGTCGAGGTCTGCGACCATCTGAACGCAACATGCAGAATTACAGCTCAACGAAGTTGGAGTTTTTGGCTCTTAAATGGGCCGTTTCCGAAAAATTCCGAGAGTATTTGCTGGGTCAGAAATGCCTGGTGTTTACAGACAATAATCCACTCAGTCATTTGCAGACAGCGAAATTGGGAGCGTTGGAACAACGATGGGCTAACCAGCTTGCAGACTTCGATTTAGAGATTAGGTATAAGCCTGGACGTTCTCATGTTAATGCTGATGCCTTGTCTCGGAAGAATGTTGCATCTGTAGCTGCATTGGCTATGACTACTGTTTTTCCAAAGGAACTGCATCAGCATGTTCATGACGGTCAACGCATAGTCGTAAGCGAATCAATTTCTGCCCTCCCCGAACAGCCTAGAGAAAATCTTAGCGTTCTGCAAGCAACTGACCCCATTATTGGGCAATTCCTTGTCTATTGGGATCGTCAAAGGCCACCAGATGCACAGGAGAAGGGATCAGAACCACCAGAAGTGCTGGAATTGGTGAGACAGTGGGAGAAGTTGGTCAAGATCGAGGGCATACTGTATCGGAGGTTCTGTCCCCAAGAGGAACATCGTGAAATTCGTCAGGTTGTGTTACCAGCTGTTCTCAGGGAAAGAGTCCTTATTGGTTTGCATGATGACCATGGTCACCAGGGAATCGAGCGGACCGCAAGTTTAGTGAGATCTCGATGTTACTGGCCTGGTATGTTCAAATTCATTGAGGAATGGTGTAAGAAATGTCAGCGCTGCACCCTGGCCAAGGTAGTACGACCAAAAGTACGAAGTTTTATGGGGCACCTGATGGCAGAGAGGCCATTAGATATTCTGGCTATTGATTTCACGCTGCTCGAACCTGCATCAAATGGACTTGAAAATGTATTGGTGATGACTGATGTTTTTTCAAAGTTTACACAAGCCATCCCAACTAGAGACCAAACGGCATCAACAGTGGCACGTGTTTTAGTGGAACGTTGGTTCTACCTATTCGGGGTCCCACGACAAATTCATTCGGATCAAGGTCGGTGTTTTGAAAGTAGGCTGATCCAAGAATTATGCCGGCTGTATGGGATTTCAAAATCTCGTACCACGCCCTACCGACCGCAAGGGAACGGTCAATGCGAACGTTTTAACAGAACCATGCATGATTTGCTGCGTACTTTGCCTCCGGAGAAAAAATGTCATTGGCCAGACCATCTTGCTCAGGTGGTATATGCTTACAATACCACAGGTCACCAGTCTACTGGATATTCCCCTTATGTCCTGATGTTTGGACAGGAGCCCCATTTACCTGTTGACTTTCTGTTGGGATTAGATAACCATGTCCAGAGTGAAGTAGGCTGGGTGGTGGACCATAGAGATAATTTGGAACAAATATTTAGTAAGGCCCGAGCCCGCCTTCAATGTGCCACAGAACACCGTGCCCGATCAAACGACCTTAAGGTGCGTCATGGACAATTAAGGGAAGGTCAAGTTGTGTATCAGAGAGCCCATAACATAAAAGGCAGGAATAAGATCCAGGATGCCTGGGATCCAACCCCCTATAAAGTGGTCCGGTGTCCCGACGGACAGGGAGCTGTGTATGCTATTGCCCCGGCAGATGGAGGTGGTAATATTAGACACATTCATCGTTGTGAGTTGCGTCCTGCTTATACTCCCTCAAACGATCCTGGACTTCTAGATCTATTTGACCATCAGGACACTTTAAGAGACGAAGGCATGGTAGTTTTGTCTCTAATCCCTGAGGATGTATCTGCCCAGGACCAAGTTAATACGTCTCCACCTTTACAGGAAGAAAATACCAACTTCTGCACTTCAGTAAATCATGCAGAGAACCATCAGCCTCAACAACAGGAGGAAGCTGTAGTAAGGCGTACAAGGAGGACAACAGCTGGATGTCATCCTAACCCATATCGTCTACCTCGGTCAGCCCCTACTACCAAAGTCCAGATTAATGACCAGGTTGCTCTCCCTATGATGCGGCTGTCCAGCAATGGTTTGAACGTAATGTTTCGCCCCTGGTTGTAGTATTGACGTAATCGACGGGACGTCGATTTTTTTAATCTGAGGGGTAGATTGTAATGGGACAAGGTTGGGGAACTACAAGTCCCATCAGCCCCAGCGCTATATAAGGAAGTAGTGAGGTTTGTTTGTCCTCTCACTTCCTTTCCGTGATCGTGTGTTGTGGATGTCGTGTGTGTTGTGGAGGCGGCACACTTAAAGCTTCAAAGATTGAGCCCTTCAGAAGGATAGTAGCAGATAAGCAGCTATGTTAACGTCATGGAGAGCTGAGTACTTGTTGCACACCATTTAGGAGTGTTTTTGCCGGATTATTGCCTGACTGATTGTTGCCTGAGTGCCAGTCAGAAATATCGGATGTTTGAGGGATGCACGGTTACCGTTTACTTTAGATTGAATTTTCTTTGGTTTATTTATTATTTTGTCTTATGTTGGACCAAGTGGGAAAACCCCAGACCATAAACTAAGTGTGATGGTTCAATGGTGCTGCTGACTTGTTTGTCCTACTGTCATTACCCACGGTTAATCTGTTTTTCTTTCCTTTTTGTAGATTTCTTTTTTCCCAACGATGGCTGCGTGGTTACCCTCACTGTATGGATGGCGGTGGTGAGGTGGCTGGGATCGTGTGGTGTTGGTCACTTTATTTGTATTTTTGCCTTTAGGGATGCAGTGTGATTGCTGTGAGTTTTGCTGTGGTGAGAGCACTTTTCAGGACTACTGCCTTCACGATATAGGTAACCTGTGGCCATCTGTGGGTTGTTTTTGTTTCTTATTTTTTTATTTGTTATTTTGTGGGTATTTGCTTTTAAGGACTTATTTTCTTTAACTGCTGAATTATTTGAATAAAAATGTGCCTATTGATGGAAACTGCACAACCGCCTTGCGCCTGATTATTTACCCCTTGGGTCATGTTACACAGGGTTAGTTTTAATTACCGCAGTTTGATTTCGTTCGGCTTCTCTGACTGATATAAACACACACACAACGTTATAGCTCTCTGAAAGACTCTGGAACACGCAGATATCTCAGCTATAACGAGGTATTTTTTTCTGGAAATAAGGAACACTCTTAATTCCTACCTTATTGTAGTGTGAGATTTATATCCTATGCAGGTATAAAGAAAACAAAATAGGCGACAGACTAGACTTCTCGGCTTTCTCTGGGAGTTTCACTCACAGATAACAGCAGCAGCAACGTTCAACGTGCGCGCGGCGCATACGTCACACACAGACTCGCGGAGGTTCGGATCTCGCATCCGCAACCAAAAATGAAAAGATAATTTCTTGATATATGTTCACAATTTAGGTTGAACTGCCCGCATCCTCCACCAATTAATGTAGCAAATGCAACATATAATAATATACATAAACTGTATTAAGGGGGCCGAAGGCCAATTTAGCTCAAAGGGAAATGATTCATTGATTTGCAATGAATCTATGGAACCGAATCACCGAACCGAGCAAATGACTCGCTTAGAATTCATTTGAACGGGCCGTAATTATAACCAAATCTATAGTGAAACACTATGTCTTCTTAGCAAGGTAACTTTAAATCGAACAGTACAAGACATTAAATGTGCAAACACGACACAAGAAGATTTATCTTTTCAAATATATGGACAAGACTTTATTAGCTATTCTAAGCACAAAACTAAGGTCTAAACATAATCACGCACACGCACACACACATTCATACAGTCGCGAAAGGGAAAGAGTGAGTTGGAAAGAGTGAGAGAAAGTTTCAACTTTCTATATGCACGTAAGACATAACCTGAAAGGACCACCAAGCATTAATTTGAACCTTCGTTTCTTAGAGAGGTTATTCAATTAACATTAAAGCACCAGTTCAGTTAGAGCCTGGAGTACTTGCGCTTTGTAGTGGCTGAGGGAATTCCCTTAGTTTGTTGTCTTTGAAGTGCAGGGATGGAAGTTTCGCCGCTGGTCACGTGTGATTAGCAAGCGAATGAGAGTCTTTTCCAGTTCGAAGCACGTTGCAAAGTTAACTTTGAAACGAAACTTTTACGAAAAAGGAAATAAAGGAAAGAAATGAAAGCAAGGCGAGTCGGATGGCTTGACTGAGCTGAATTGTAACCCTGATCTTGATGGGTTATTCGTCTGCTGGTCGAATTTGGTCTAGTCGATGTAGAAGCATGTGGACATGTTCTTTGTTTCAGAGATAAGCACGAACAGAACACTCTCTTGCTGGTTTTAGAGAGAGGCACGGACTTAACAGTTACAGAACAGAACAAAAATCTGACAAAAATCTAAACAAAAATCATCTGAAATCTTCTGAAATCTTTTGTTCGGATCTTTAACTTAAACTCTAGTCCATCCTCCTAGAAACTTCAGGCCAATGGGTAATGGCATGATCTCAGGAGGTGGATCTACTTCTTTACTTATCATAATTTATGCATGGTCTGTGAGCTGGTCTCCAGCACTTAGCAGAGACAAAAGACCATCGTTTTAACCTTATGATAATTATAATCATAAAACAAAACCTTTTACGCAGATTTCAATCAAGCCATCTTTTGAATCACGAGAATACGGTTCGTTTAAGAGCAAACGAGGCATTCACACTTCTAATGGTTGTATAACAATTACAAGAGTTAATAGTTAACAACAATTACATGGTTATTATGTGATCTAAGCATAATAACACATGAAGTGTAGGAACAACAAGAATTATGATTGGTTATAGGTCCAAGAATTGTTCTGTGGTGAGTTTATATGATTTTATGTGTGAGATCTCCGATCTCAACAGTGAGGTCGTGGTAGGTTCAAGGAGTAGGGGTAGAGGAAGGTGTTCTGTGTAACATCTCTGTCAGGGTATCAAAAGAGGTCTTTGTTGTGAGCCTCTGTTCCACCATTTTGGAGTTGACCTGTCTCAGTAAAACACCAACCTATTGACATGTTTCTTCCTGTGGCATTCTGTTGCTATCTGCAGGACCATAAAAGTCTTCGGAGGGGGGTTTATTGTCCCCCAAAACAAACTCTTGGCGCCGTTCTGTGACTCTGGAATGTGGGCTCCAGAACTTGGAGTGTTGAAGCCATGTGAATTAATCCCATGAGAGATTAGTTTGATTAAGTTGTGTTTGATTCGCCTTGATTCTCTACAGTATGATGGAGACGCTGAAGGAGAATATTGTGATCAACCGTATCAAAAGCTGCAGAAAGATCCAGTAAGATGAGAAGCGATGGTGTGCCGGTGTCGGCCGCCATCAACAGGTCATTTGTGACCCTGATCAGGGCTGTTTCGGAGCTGTGAGCGGAACGGAAACCGGACTGAAATTTTTCAAAAAGGAAATTTGAATTTAAATGATCCTGAAGATGGGCAGCAACAACTTTTTCTAAAACTTTGGACAGGAATGGAAGGTTGGAAATAGGCCTGTAGTTAGCAAGAACTTCAGGGTCTAAAGTGGGTTTTTTTAGAAGGGGTTTGATGACAGCAGTTTTTAGAGCAGATGGAACGTGACCAGTGCATAAAGAATGGTTGATGACTTTGGTTATTAAAGGACTAAGAGAGCTGAAGTGTGTTTTCACTAGGGCTGTAGGCAAAGGATCCAGCATGCAGGTGGAAGCCTTCATCCTGCTGATGATGTCCTCAACTTGTTGTTTAGAGATTTCAGGAAGACAACAGAGAGACTGGAAGGTCCCAGGCTGTGGATCGGCAGTGGGGACAGACAAAGCAGGGGTGCTGGAAAGGAGAGAGCGGATGTTCTCAACTTTTTTTCTGAAAAAGGTGATGAAGCTGTTGCATTTCTCTTCTGATGTGTCATTGTGCGAAATAGTTTGTGGCTTGGTGAGATGGTTAATGGTAGAGAAAAGCTGCTTGGAATTTCCCTTATTTTTACTAATGATATTTGAATAAAACTGTGTCCGAGCCTTTTTTAGCGACATTGAATAGGCCTTTTGATGTTCTTGATAGGCTATTTTGTGAACAGTAAGTCCCGTTTTTGAAACACGCCGCTCAAGTACACGACCAGCTGTTCTCATTTTCCGTAGTTCTGGAGTGAACCAGGGAGATGTACGTGAGAAAGTGACTATTCGTGTTTTTACAGGTGCGTGGAGGTCCAAAATACTGCTCAGGGTGCTGTTATAAAAATCCACTGATTCATTTACTGATGTAAAATTTGCCGATGGGATTTTTAGAAGGTCCAAAGCCAACGTGTCTGGGTTGATATTTTTTATGTTTCTGAAATAGATTTGACGTTTTGGTTTGATGTAATGAGAAAAGTTCACCTCCATTGAGATGACTTTGTGATCGGGCACTCCAAGATCGTATAACAGCAGATTTTCAATGGGAGCAGAGTCAGTAATGACCAGATCAAGTGTATGTCCTCTGTTATGGGTTGGGACGTCAACATGCTGTTTGAGATTTAGACCGTCCAATAGCTGTAGAAAATCAGCTGCTGAATGACAGGAGGGGGTGTCAACGTGAATGTTAAAATCTCCAAGTACAACAATGTTTGCAGATGTAGCACAGAGTGAAGTGAGTAAATTATTTATCTCTGAGATAAAAAGCTGGATTTTGCTTGGGAGGTCGGTAAATGAGAAGAATAGTCATAGAGCAAGGGGGTTTACATCTGAAAGCAAGGCATTCAAAAGTGAGCAGGTCGGGCAGAGACAGTGGGGTGAGTTTTAAGTCACTGCGGTGTAGTACTGCTAGACCACCGCCGCGTCCGAATTGGCGGGCTTTCTCCAAGTATTGATAACCAGGAGGACATGCTTCATTTAATACAAAAAAGCCCCCTGGCTGATGCCAGGTCTCAGTAAGACACATGATATCAATATTCCGGTCCAATATATGGCTGTGTATAAGACAAGATTTATTTGTGAGAGACTGTGTGTTAAACAGTTCAATTTTGATGTTTGCTGGAGTGATGTGCTGTAAAGAACGAAGTAGACTGAAACACACCCGGCGCTATGGGCGGGCCTTAGGGGGCCGGGCCCGCCTACCGAGCGCCTGTGCCCCCCTCTCCATGCAATTTGCAATTAATAAATTTTAAAAAGAAATTTATTTTAAAAATAAAAATAATGTATTGAATAACTCATGCGGAGATTCCACTCCCAAAAACGTCGACTTCAGCTGTATTAAGAACATGAGTCGGCCAGTTATTTTTATTACTCTTCTTAAGTTGCACCAACCCTGACACAATGCTAAATCATAAAACAGATATGTACAATAACATTACGATATCCTTTAATCGATTTAAATAGTTATTGATTTAGGTTTATGTGGTCGTTCAATTACGCCTTTATATTTCTATTAAACGTGAATGTAAATAATGGTCCAGGGGTAGAACTTTTGCCAAGCGTGCCAGAGATTCTGGGTTCTAATCCGTTCTAATAACATTTTTTTCCATCAAAACTGATTATGTTTATCAGTGGTTGTATATCAGGCACAGACAAAACATCTTCAGAACATTTTGTGTTTTAATTTCACCGCAATGAATAGAGTCTCTCCACAACGGATTGCGCGTCGGAGTGAAGACTGTGCGCAAGCCAATAAAAAAAAACACATTAGCCTATCCGCGCCAGCGGCAACGAACATTAATTTGAACAGTTGATTTTAAAAACACATTTCAGCGCTAGATCGTCTCTTATTTAAAAAAACGAACGAAACGAATGCTCTGCTAGTTAACTGAAGATGTTTTGTTTATTTGTATTGGTACATTCGTGCCGGAATGTTTCAAAAGTGGTGGGTACAATATCGACGGTGGGGACATATCCCACCCGCAAATTACGCCTGGTACTTGAAATCGGCGTAATAGTTGGTTTTTGTCCTATAGAAAAATGTATTGGATGTCATAATTAGGCCCCCCCTACAATATTAAATGCCCGTCCATTGATTTGTTTCTGCAGCCGGCTCTGGACTGAAATCCACTCCACGTTTTATGTTCCGCTCCATATAGACGGGTCTTATCCAAGTAGTTTCCGTGGTTTCCTCAACGCTATTTACTCCAGGTAGAGGGGCGTTCTGATGACGTAGATGCCGTGCGACAGAGCGCTCGGCTGACCAGAGGGATGGAATCGAGTCGCCAGACTGGGAGAGAACAAACTTTCTACGGCAGCTTCTATGGATGTAGCGTGGTCGGCTTTGAAGTTTAAGTTGTTTAATGGCTGAGATATATGTTGGACTGCTGTTCTTCCTCAAGTCAAGCAGTTGTGGGATGGAATACTTTAGCCTCATGTCGCTTACAGTGTAGATCCGAAGATTGTCCAGCCGGCTAGCAAGTGGCTGATCACCAAGCCGGGGAGATGTTATGCTGATGTTGATGCTAGTGTCGGTAAGAGATATCAAGACCACAATGCAAGTGGACAATAGTAAAGAACTCTGATGCAGCGGCTCAGGTACAAGCCGATATTGTACGAAGAAGATTGCCAGCCACAATAGGTATGATACAAAAATCCATACATCCATAAATCCGTTCAGGAAAAGTAAAAAAGTTTGTAAAATGTGGATTCTAGAGCGCAAAAAGATCCACAAAGACGTTTTTCTTAAGGGAGAAGCGGCAACAGACAGTGCCAGCGTCCTCTCGCCTCCGTATCCGTCCACCTCTCAAAAAAAAATTGCATAGCCAATTTAGAGGCTTTTACATGAACATGAACATGAACATGAAGTCGAGCACAGGGAAATGGGAGACAATGACAAGGATCCAACAAAGACTACAAACAAGAAGAGACTTATAACTTAAAAAGGGAACCAATCAAGAGGGGACAGGTGGGAGAACTCAAACAATAATCAGGTAACGAGGGGGAGGGATAAGACAATGACAACAGCATTTGGCCCAAAATAACAAAAAAACCCTTGTGCAACACAAGACAGGACAGGCATGTGACAGTAGGCCACTGGTGTAAGGGAAAAGGTTAGAGGCAGCCTTGTTGTATTGGGTGTGGCGCTGGGAAAATGAGGTGAGAGATTTGAAATGTTTTTGTAAATTGTTCACTTTGAGAAAACCAAACCAGAGAAAATTTTCTCTGGTTTGTTTTTCTCAAAGTGATGTTAAGCTTACTGTGGAGGTAAGAGAGTCAGAGAGAGAACTTGCCAGGAGATCGATACATAAAAACACAAATATTCTCACTAAGAACTTAGCGCTTCTTGTAGAAGGAACAAATTCAAATAAAGTCTCTGCTTGAAGAAACAACTTAAACAGCTGGCAGCCCAGTAAACGGTAATTATAGAGGAGTACTCCGTGAGTAGAGGCACGGGCTGAAGACGCTCAAAGGAGACTAGTGGCAAGCAGCGATTCTCCAGCTCAGACAAAAACTCTTTACGTTAATCAGCTCTCCGATACGACAGGACTGAGACAAGACAGAAGATAACAATGTTGAACGGCACATTGAGGGCGCACACACAGTAATGCAATGCTCAGGCAAAGACAGGAAAGAAGAAAGGGAAGAAATAGAGACGCTAATCAATAGAAAAGGAAAAAAAATAACACTTGGCTATGTCAGGTCACAAACAGACTGGGGGAGCTTGGTTTGGTTGGTCCCCGGCTGGCTTTAAAAAAAAGAAAAAGAAAAACTTTATGTAGCTCAGAAGGTTAACGAAGGGAGTTGGGTGTCACTGGTGGCGGTGGAGGGGAATCGTGTTATTGAATCGAGGGGAGATGTCTGTGTCTCTTGTGTTTTTTTTAATCGCAAATTAACAAAACAGTAACACATACCAGGTAAGAAATCAGTGAGACACATCTACAATACTGAAGGAGGAAAGGGAAAAACAAAACAAAAAACAAAACAAAAAAACAAACAAAAAAAAACAAACAAAGAAAAACACAAGGAACAGAAAAATACAATACAGCCCCACACAGTCATCGACAAAGTGGTATATGTAGGCACACAAGATCCTTTCTGTGACGCAAGTGGGTAGTATCAGAGTGGTTGTAGGTGATATAGTGACACTATTATAACAATGTTATCTTCTGTCTTGTCTCAGTCCTGTCGTATCAGAGAGCTGATTAACGTAAAGAGTTTTTGTCTGAGCTGGAGAATCGCTGTTTGCCACTAGTCTTCCTCGAGCGTCTTCAGCCGTGCCTCTATCACCTGACGGAGTTCTTCTCTAAAAATAATTACCGTTTACTGGGCTGTCAGCTGTTTAAGTTGTTTCTTCAAGCAGAGACTATTTGAATGTGTTCCTTCAACAAGAAGCGCTAAGTTTTTAGTGAGAATATTTGTGTTGTTTATCGATCTCCTGGCAAGCTCTCTCTCAATTAAAGTATACTATTTCTGTTGTCTGTTGGTCTGTTTACTATGTCTGTTGGTCACTGGCAGTTTTGGATCAGCCCTCTGACCTAGAGTTTAGAGCAGATGTACAATGTAATTAAATGTATTATTATTTAATTTAATGTAGAAATTAAATGTATTATTATGTATTATATATAAAGAAGCATGAAATATATTATTATTGTCATAGTACTATTGTCACTACTGTTGAAGATTGCTAGAGCCTATGTTACTATTGTTGTCATGAATATTATCATTATAAATACTATCATTGATACCACCATCTCTAATACTAATATATATATATATATATATATATATATATATATATATATATATATATATATATGTATATATATGTGTGTGTGTGTGTGTGTGTGTGTGTGTTTGTCAAAGTCACTATTATATCACCTACAATCACCTACAGGAACTCCGCCCTGTCCCGATCTCTTGCGGCTGGATAATTGTTTTTTGGGTAACGCTGCCGCCTTACGGCCACGGCCAACCCCAATTTCCTTTTTCCCCGAGTTGCATGCGGAACTGACACGCACTTGGGTAAAAAAAAAAAAAGCCCAGAGAGCGTGCTTCAGTTTCCCCGCCTTTCCTCCCCTCGGCGACGCGGTTGCCTGTGGGTACGCTGGGACTCCTCCGGTGGAGCGCTCTGTTGCGATGCAGCTGCGTCCGCAGGGCGCGTCCTCCCGCGGTGCTCCCGGATGCCCATCCAAAGCCTATGGGTTTTCGTCGTCTATGGCGGCGCGATCCTGTAGAGCGGCGGGACAGGCAGCCTCCGCCCTGCATATGATGAGCACCTGCTAGCTGCTCAGGAATGTGCACGAGGAGGGGACGGACCAAGCGAGCTGCGAGCCTGCCGCCTACCTTGCTCTCAAACGGGCGACGGAAGCGGCCGCTCGCTCCCTTGGTCAGGTGATGCCCACCGCTGTGGTCCAGGAGCATCATCTAAATGTTTCGGCGGTGCGGCCCAGGACTTTGGCCAGCACTTCTCGACCGCCTAGGAGCAGACTGAGGCGGGTTTACACTTCTGCCCCGACGGCCAGCTGCTGCCTCCACCCAGCCGTTGGCTCAGACGCCTCCGCCCACTCGCCGCCGAGGACGCCCCCCTGCGGCTCCCTTCCCTCCCACGCGGCCCAAGCAGCAGCCTGGTTGAAGAAAAACTGACACTATCATTGAGCACACAGACTGGAATGCACGCACACGATGTCCAGTGCGTCGCCCCGCTCATTCCTCTCTGTCTCTGAGGGTGCGGATGGGAGCATGTGTCGTCCCTCAACTACACCACTCCCCTCCCCCTCTATCGCCAGACCCCCGGCAGAACAGACCCCCGTGGAACGCTGGTCCTTCCCTGGTCTCTTCTGTCGGGGAACGGGGCTCGACTGGGCATCCGCACAGGGTAACTCCTGTGTGCATGCCGGTCTCCCTGTACCGCTGCCCCTCCGGGGGGACGTCTGTGGTTCGCATGACTCCGCTGGTTCAGTTCCTGGGAGCCTGGCTAGAGCTCCTCGACCTGTCCCGCTGCGTCATCAGAACGATCGGATTCGGCTACGTGACTCAGTTCGCGAGGTCTCCTCCCCGTTTCAGGGGAGTTCGCTCCACGGTGGTCGGTGGCTATGCCCCGGTCATGAGAGCGGAGATTGCGACCCTGCTGGCGAAGGGTGCAATCGAGACGGTCCCTCCAGCCGAGGTGAGGTCCGGGTTTACAGCCCATACTTCACTGTCCCCAAGAAGACCGGTGGGTTACGACCGATCCTGGATCTGCGCATTTTGAACCGTTCTCTCCATCGACTACCGTCAAAATGCTCACAGCCAAACGCATTTTCGAATGCGTTCGGCCTCAGGATTGGTTTGCAGCGATTGACCTGAAGGACGCGTACTTTCATGTCTCCATATTGCCTCGACACAGACCGTTCTCGGTTTGCCTCGAGGCCAGGCATCAGTACACGGTTCTCCCTTTCGGGTTAGCTCTGTCACCTCGCGTCTTCACGAAGATCGTCGAGGCAGCCCTTGTTCCCCTTCGCGAACACGGGGTTCGCATCCTGATTTATCTTGACGATTGGCTGATACTGGCACACTCTCGAGAACAGGTTTGCGAACACAGAGACCTGGTGCTCCGGCACCTAGCCTGTCTGGGCCTTCGGGTCAACCGGGAGAAGAGCAAACTTTGCCCCGTGCAGAGGATCTCTTTTCTCGGCATGGAGATAGACTCGGTCGCCATGTCCGCGCGGCTCACGAATGAGCACGCGCACTCACGAATGAGCACACGCACTCACTGCTGACTTGTCTTCGACTGTTCGAGGGCAAGAGTGCGGTTCCACTGAAACTTTCAGAGGCTCCTGGGGCATATGGCATCTGCAGCCGCGGCAGCACCGCTCGGATTGCTTCATATGAGACCGCTTCAGCTGTGGCTTCGCGATCGAGTCCCGAGGTGGGCATGGCATCGCGGCTCGCTCCGAGTTCCAGTGACTCCAGCGTGCCACCTAACCTTCTCCGTGGTCGAACCTCAGCTTTTTACGGGCCGGTGTCCCTCTTCAGCGAGTTTCCAGGCATCTCGTTGTCTCCACGGATGCATCTACCACGGGTTGGGGTGCCATGTGCAATGGGCATCCAGCCGCGGGTTCCTGGACAGGACCCCAGCGCCTCATGCACATCAATTGCCTCGAGCTGCTGGCAGTACGCCTGGCCCTGCACCGCTTTCGAGCACTGCTCAGGGTCAACACGTACTTGTCCGTTTAGACAACACCACTGCAGTAGCGTACATCAACCACCAGGTTGCTCTACGCTCACGCCGGTTGTCGCAGCTCGCCCGCCACCTCCTGATATGGAGTCAGAAGCACCTGAGGTCCCTTCGTGCAGTGTACATTCCAGGAGACCGGAACCTGGCGGCCGACGAGCGGTCACGGGTCCGCCCTATCTCCGGCGAATGGCGTCTCCATCCCCAGACGGCCCAGCTGATTTGGGACCAGTTCGGGGAGGCACAGATACTTCTGTTCGCCTCCCGGGACTCATCCCACTGCGCCCAGTTTTATTCCCTGTCCGAGGGCTCACTCGGCACAGATGCACTGGCGCACAGCTGGCCGCGGGGCCTATGCGTTTTCCCCAGTGAGCCTTCTTGCACGGGTGTTGTGCAAGATCAAGGAGGATGAGGAGCAGGTCTTGCTGGTAGCCCCCTATTGGCCCACCAAGACGTGGTTCTCCGAACTCATGCTCCTCGCGACAGCACCTCCTTGGCCTATTCCTCTGAGACTAGATCTACTCACTCAGAGACGGGGCACTCTGTGGCACCCTCGTCCCGATCCTGGAGGCTACACGTGTGGCTCCGGGACGGGACGGGGCAGGTTTGAGTTCGCTGCCACCTGCGGTGGCGGCAACCATCACTTCCGCTAGAGCGTCGTCCACGTGACACCTGTACGCGTTTAAGTGGAACCTCTTCGTCAACTGGTGCTCTTCTCGCGGAGAAGACCCCCGGAGATGTTTGATCGGGGTCGTGCTTTCCTTCCTGCAAGAAGGGTTGGAGTGTAGGCTGTCGCCCTCCACCCTTAGGGTTCATGTCGCGGCCATTGCCGCGTCTCATGATGCAGTGAAAGGTAAGTCTAAGGGAAGCATGACCTGGTCATCAGGTTCCTGAGGGGAGCGAGGAGGCTAAAACCGCCTCCTTCCCCTCGTTCCCTCTGGGGACCTCTCAGTCTAAATCTAAGTGCTCTGCAGAGGCCTCCCCTGGAGCCTTTGCAGTCGGTAGAGTTTTTGCCCTGTCCTATGTAGACAGCACTCCTGATTGCATTGGCCTCCATCAGGAGAGTAAGGGACCTGGACGCATTCTCCGTTGACGAAGCGTGCCTGGAGTTCGGGCCGGCTTACTCTCACGTGTTCTTGAGACCCCGGCCTGGATATATGCCCAAGGTTCCTACCAATCCCTTCCAGGACCAGGTGGTGAACCTGCAAGCGCTGCCCCTGGAGGAGGCACTCCCAGCCTTGCACTGCTCTGTCCAGTACGCGCACTCCGCACCTACGTCGACAGAACGTGGTGTTCAGGACCTCAGACCAGCTCTTGTCTGTCATGGGGGGAGCCAGAAGGGAAGGGCTCTCTCAAAGCAACGGCTGTCTCACTGGATAGTGGACGCCATTGCTTTGTCTTACCAGCAGCAAGGCCGTCCGTGCCCCCTTGGTGTGACGGCCCATTCCACTCGGAGTGTGGCCTCCTCTTGGGCTCTTGCGCACGGCGCCTCGCTAAAAGACATTTGCAGAGCTGCAGGCTGGGCGACACCAAACACCTTCGCGACATTCTTAATCTGCGAATTCAGCCGGTGTCCTCTCACGTACTCGCTTCCGCCAGTACTGGACCCGCTTAGGTGTCTTCGCTTGCTCGCCATTCCACTCCTCGGATTGGATAAGTGTGATATTTCCTCAGTGTCTTCCGTTGAAGCCTTGAGTCCTCCAGCACCGACGATGCGGGCACCACTGCTGTTGCTCTGGATGCCGGCTAGGTGCCTCCATGTGCACGGTTCCCTATGGTAACTGTCTTATGTGTTTTATCCACTGTAAGCCTCTCTGAGCATGTGTCTTCCCTTGGCAAGCCATCTGCCACCCCTGGAGTTAAATTCTAGTAGCCACCTGCGGTTGGTGCTCCAGTGATCTCCATATGCGTTCCTTGCGGCCATATGTGTATTTTTTAATCCTCCTTCGGTAGGCATCTGGTAGCATGTCCCTCCCGGGATATGTTTCCCAGTGTACCTTGGTAATCCTGTGTCAAAGTGGGATCCCTGTAAAAAAAAAAAAGGTAAGGTTCAGGGGTCCACTGGGCAGCTTGAAGATGGCGTGATGGCACTGACCCCCATTCTCCGTCACTTCTGACGTAACTCGAAGTGACTACGAAAGGGAACGTCTCGGTTACGGATGTAACCCTCGTTCCCTGAGTAGGGAACGGAGACGTTACGTCTCCCTGCCACTTCAGCTGTATCGCTGGGTAGACGCCGGAGTTCAGCCTTGGCTCCTCAGCGAAGACATACTGCGGTTGCGTTCACTTCCTCCTTTTATACCCACTGCGTGGGGCGGAGATACGCTATGCAAATTCCACAGCCCCAAGGCATTTTCATGCCATTGGCTCGTTGTTAAATACTCGAAGAGGATTGGCTTTCTATGCGAAACCCCCATTCTCTGTCACTTCTGACGTAACGTCTCCGTTCCCTACTCAGGGAACGAGGGTTACATCCGTATCCGAGACGTTTTAGATGGACTCGTTAAAAAAGGGGTTATCATAATACCGGTGACTATGGGCAGTCCTGGGCCAGAACTGAAAGAGGGGGAGGGGCTACTTGAGGAGGAACTCCTGCTGGCCGGCAGGCAATACCAACTAGGAAGCCTATTACGATACCTCAGTTTTTGCCATTTTCAGTTGAGTCATCTCCTGGCTCTTAAGCAGGATAGCCAATTAAAAGTCGCGGCGTAGTGGTGTGGCTTCAGATGGAGAAGTGAGAGAAAGAGAGAGATTTACAACTCCACAGAGAGCTGGAACTTAAAAAACTAGAGGCAGATACAGCTTTTAAAATGAGACAATTGTAGTTACAAACCACTGTTGACGCTGCTCGTCCTGTTCCCGCTGCTGATAAAATATCTCCCCAGCCTGCCAGTGAGTATAATGTGAGTAAATATATTTCTCTGGTGTCTGTGTTTCGTGAGGCTGAAGTGGAGGTCTAAATTTGGTGCATTTGAGCGTGTTGCTGGTGCTCTACGCTGGCCTAAAGAGGTGTGGGCCATCTTACTCCAGTGTAAATTGACCGGTAAGGCCCAGGAAGCGTGCGCAGCCTAGTCTGTAGAGGAAGGCTTGAATTATGATTATGAGTTAAAAATGCCATTCGGAGAGCTTACGAGCATGGACGCGGGAAGTAGGGGTGCACCCCCTGTTGGCAAACAGTGACTTCAAAAAATGATAGCTTATAGATATAAATCTGGGTGTTGTTTCGGTTCCACAACATTTTGTATGTCATGTTTTGGGTGTGGAATGAAGAGGGTTCATTTAGTAATTATTTAATTAAAAATTATTTAATTTATCTTCAGTGTGTATTAGGCAATCAGGTGTCTTGACGTAAATCACGCAATTACTGTTTTTTAGTAATTGCGTGATTCGCATCAAGACACTTGATTGCTAATCGTAAAGTTAGTCTATATCAATATCAGCGCTACTGTATATCACTATAATTAGTTAGCAATGACTCTAAAGAGAATTTTGGATTTTTTTCAATCCAACCCCCAAAACCTGAGGCCGAGGACTAGCAAGAATTCTCACTGACTCCTCATCCAGACAAGAGGTAACGTTACAGCCCCTATACGCCTGAGCAAGCATGCGTTTCGAGTGCATAGCTGTCAACATTGAAAATAAGGGAGATTTCACATCCATCCCCAAAATAAGGGATTTTTTTTACACGATTCTTACCCACAAACTTTTAAATTAAAGCACTAATCATTAAAAGTCTAAAGAGTGTATAAAATAAGCACTAATCATTAAAAGTCTAAAGAGTGTATAACTACAAGCCTATGTGTGAGAGAGAAAAAGACAGTGTATGTGTGTATGTGTGTGTGTATGCGAGAGAAAGAGACATTGTCATTTAAAAAACAAAAATATCATAGAGAATGTTTAAATACTAATATCAGATTACAAGGGAAACCGAGGCGGAGAGTGGTGCGATCGGAGGCTGCTTCTGCTGGAATTGATTGGGAGAGGTCATCTGTGCGCTAGCAGAGCGCACGCTGACACGGAGTAAAGCCTTTATGCTTTATAGTACTCGACTATGACAACTCGACCGACATGACCTCGTGCTTGGCTCTGTGCACAGCTTTATCCACAAGTTTCCGAGGGGCGCTCCTGTAAAAAATAAAGTGGGTGAAACATCCGGTGGAAATAGCATTCCAATGGTATTTTGTGTGTTAGTTAGCGAAGAGGCTAGCTGTTTTTCGGATAATTATTTTACTATTTAAAGACGCAAATCTTTATGAGAGATGTCGTTACGGAGCTCAGGGACAACATGTACTGTTCGCGGTTGTATGTATAACCAGACTAAACTAATTCAGTGGCTTAAACGTGATTGTTTTGAACATAAGCTGAAAACGAAATCAGAGTGATCCTGCCAGAGCCCGTCTCTGATCCTGCCAACGACTGTAGTTTCCATCACCTCCCAAAAGACGATGAATCTTCCTGTGTACATTTGTTTAAATTCTTAATATTCTATAAACTCTATCAGCATGTGATTGGCTGTTCGCTACTGATGTTACACCTAAACTCAGGATCAAAGCCTGTGTTGACAGAATACCAAATGTGCCAGTTAATGTATTCAAGTAGCACATTCATTTATAATTTTGAATAAACTCCAAGCACAATGACTAAGTGTGTATTTTTTATTTTAATTGTTTGTCAGCTCGCACAACTGTCTGTCACCATGCCTTGATGAGTATTGATTATTAATAATGTTATAATACTCCCAATCAACTACTGTGGAGGGTAAAGGTACTGTTATTTCACCCTTTTTAATTTCGTTGAGGTTGTGTTCCCACATCGTTAGCAAGTTTGGATCGCTATAACTTGAATGACTGTCAACTGTTGAATGAACGAGTGTCAATGTCAAGTCGCGCTTTGTTTACTTCCAACCGTAAGTCACGCCCACTTTTGACGCAAGGCCTCATGGGGCGTAGGAAACTTGTGGATTGTAACAGCACGCGCGGCGTCGCAATGACCCCCCGACCCCCCTAACCTCCACCCATCAACCCAACCCCACCCCCCCCCCCCCCCGATCGTCAGCACCCAACACACCCCCTACCAAAAATGACTTTGCGCGTCTCTACTTACGAGTAAGTGCCGGAGCCCGGAAGCCTACCGACAGCGGTTTCTCGGTCTTCGGAAAAGTCCCGATCAAACCTTTATAGATTTTGCTCGTGAAAAGGGGGTCCTTTTTGATCGATGGTGTGCATCGTGTAAAGCGGATTGTGAAGGACCGAGAAGTCAGGAACAAGGAACACAAGCTTTAACTGAAAATGGGTCTTTATTTGAACCCAAAAGGAATCAACTTTACAAACTCATAAATTTGCAACAAATATAAAACAAATGAACAGAAAATGAGATCAAAACAGTTATACAAAAACCAGCCAAACCAAACTAAAACTGACCTGCTCAAATGAATAAAGCAACAGCTTTTAAAGGAAAGGATGGGTCCATTACAAATTAAGAGAGGAAACAATTTAACTACAAATTTAACATACAGTACAACCTTAAGCAAATCAAAATCAAACCAAACAAAGATGTATAGTAAATAAAGATAATCAAAGCAAAGCAAAATAGTCAATAACATAAATGTACAATTAAAGTAATCAATTAACAATACATTGATGTTTCTTCCTCCCCGGGCAATTCCCATCGAATGGTATAGCCAGGCGGAACCAATAACATAAATACTCTGCTCCTGCCCGGACTCTAATCTCCGTCACACCATGCGGCTGCTGTGGACCATGGGTGCTTCTCAATATCCCTCCTCGTCTCCTCGCTCCTCCGTCCTCCCTCCCATGACCCGGAAACCGATCGAGCTCAGCCATCTTGAAGGACATCTCAATTCTCTAATTGCACCGTGAGGAGTCGAGGATCGAGGAGGCTTCCTGAGGAGTCATAAGCGAGGATACACATCCTACGCGGAACTGTTATATTGACTAAATGTGACGCACGTGTCAATTCTCCTCCCCCTTCACATCGGTCACAATCATTTTAATTTATACTTTACCTTTGCAGTTTATATAAACCACACATCTCAGATATTTCAACAGTATAGTCTATCTTTATTATTATTTATTATGAATTACCAAACTTCAACAACATAAGGGCAGATCCTTTTAGCGCTGCTGGTGACGCTCGAGTGATCAAGAATTCCAATGGATATAAAAAAAGCTTTTATTCGATTCCTCTGTCCTCCTTTCCTTTCCTCGCTTCCTTCCCTCACGTCCTACAGGGGGTGGAGCTGAGACGCAAGGAAAGGAAGCAAGGAAAGGAAACGAGGATGCACAAATAAGAAATGAAAAGCACCCCATGTCTGAATTCATCCCGGTAAACTTAAACTCAAAATAGAAACAAAGTAACAGATAACAGATACAATGTAACTAATTTGTGTGCACTTCAAATCAGTAACAATGTATATAAAAATGTGTGATAAATGTTAACCTAACAATAAAGAATTATGAAAATTTTTGTTCTGTGTGGTTATTATACTAAAATGTAAATGACAAAAGAAAGAAACTTAATTATTCTTAAATGAATGTCCATGTAAATGTATGTGTGTGTGTGCATGTGTTGACATCAACACTACCGCTCTTGTGCGGGCTCCACTCGGGCCGTCACACAGATGATGTGGCTGCTTTACGTGAGCTAATTTTGCTCAAGGAATTTAAGAACAGTTTGCCTGAACGTACTGCTGTATATCTAGGGGAACAAAAGATCGTTTTTCTACAGCAGGCAGCCATATTTGCAGATGAGTTTGCGCTTTTGCATAAGACCACTTTTTCTAAGCGTGAGGTTTCGTCACGAGTAGGGTTTCAAAGGACTGAGCAGCTGGTGCGTATAGTCTAGGGGTGCACAATATTGACAAAAATGTGATATTGCGATATGCCGATATCGATAATGAATATTGCGATATCGATATTAATTTCGATATTTTTAAATGGATGTAAAACGTCTCGGGTTATGACTATAACCCTTGTTCCCTGAGAAGGGAACGAGACACTGCGTCGATAAAATCGACTCTTTGGGGACGCTCCCTAAGCGTGCGCCTCTGAAGTATGAATGAAACTAATCCAATCCTGATTGGTGTTGCGTCGTGACGTAACATGTGACGGCATACCCGGAAGTATAAAAGTGACGCTGTCACAACACACACTAGCCTCGCGATGAAGCAAGACGCTCAAGGGTCTGAAAAGGGGGCGTGGCAACACGACGCAGTGTCTCGTTCCCTTCTCAGGGAACAAGGGTTATAGTCATAACCCGAGACGTTCCCTATCGAGGGAACTCAACACTGCGTCGATAAAATCGACTCTTTGGGGAACGAGTACCCACTAGGCCACGCACCGAACAGACCCGCCCCAGAGTGAAACTGATTAGGCACTCAGCAAGGGCCGAGTACGTGTGCACCGGGCGTACTGGGAAGGCTGAGACTGTAAAACCTGATGAAAGTATGCGGGGTAGCCCAGCCGGCTGCCTCACAAATCTCCTGCAGAGGTACTCCCGACAGAAGGGCCCTAGAGGAAGCCATGCCTCTAGTCGAGTGAGCCCTTAAGGCCAAAGGTGAAGGAACCCCACGCACCTTGTAAGCCTCAGTAATAGCCTGGACAATCCAGTTACTTATAGTTTGTTTGGTCGCCGGGAGCCCCCTCTTAGGTGACCCAAAGCATACTAACAACTGGTCAGATCTTCTCCAAGAAGCAGACTTTTCCAAGTATACACTCAAAGCTCTGACGGGGCAGAGCAAGTGAAGCCTCTCTTCTCCCGCCGACACATGAGGTGGAGGATGGAATGCCTGAAGGACTACAGAGCGAGCCGTACTCGAAGGAACTTTAGGCACGTAGCCCGGACTCGGGTGCAAAAAGGCCTTTACTTTGCCAGGGGCAAACTCCAAGCAAGCTGGCGTTACCGCCAGGGCCTGGAGATCTCCCACCCTCTTAAGAGAGGTAATCGCTAAGAGAAAGACCATTTTCAGCGTTAAGTCCTTAGGCGAAGCCGACTCTAAAGGTTCGAAGGGAGCGAGGGACAACCCTTCCAGAACTATTGCCAGATCCCAGGCAGGCACCCTGGACCTGATCGCCGGCCTCATCCTCCAAGCACCACGGAGAAACCTAATGACCAATTGGTGCCTCCCCAGAGGTCCACCATCTACTGGCGCGTGGAAAGCCGAAACGGCAGCCACGTACACCTTAAGAGTGGACGGGGAGAGACCCGCAGAGAAACGATCCTGAAGGAATTCCAGAACTGAAGCCACTGGGCAGTTTACTGGATCCAACCTTCGTTCTCCACACCAAGTGTGAAACACCTTCCACTTGAGGCCATATAATCTCCTGGTAGATGGGGCTCTAGAGCTAAATATGGTTTCAACCACCTCAGCTGATAAGCCAGCATTTAGGTACTGAACCCCCTCAGAGGCCAGACCCACAGCTTCCACAACTCTGGGCGAGGGTGGAAGATTGTGCCCTCCGCCTGAGACAATAGATCCCTCCTCAGAGGAATCGGCCATGGCGGAGCTATGAGGAGTGATATTATATCCGAGAACCATACTCGTGTCGGCCATCTCGGGGCAACCAGAAGTAGACTGATGCCCTCTTGACGGACCCTCTCCAGGACCCCTGGGAGCAGAGCGATCGGGGGGAAAGCATACAGGCGAAGCCTCGGCCAAGCCTGTACCATGGCATCCAACCCCAGCGGGGCTGGATGTGAGAGGGAGAACCAAAGTGGACAGTGGGACGTCTCTCGAGACGCAAACAGATCCACTTCCATCGGTCCGAACCTCTCCCATATCGACTTCACCACATCCGGATGAAGTCTCCATTCCCCGGGCCTCAGCCCCTGCCTCGACAGGACGTCTGCTCCCCGATTCTGAACCCCTGGGATATACATTGCCCTTATTGACAATATCTTTCCCTGGGACCAAAGGATAATCTGATGCGCCAGTTTGCACAGAGGGCGCGATCTGAGTCCCCCCTGTCGGTTCAGATAGGCCACCACTGACGTATTGTCCGTCCGTATAAGGACGTGGCGACCCTCGATGTCTGGGAGGAAGCTCCTCAAAGCCTTGAATACCGCCATCATCTCCAGGCAATTTATATGCCAAGTGCGATGATGGTCCTGCCACAGACCCCTGGTAAAGCGGCCGTCCATGACCGCGCCCCAGCCCGTAAGGGAGGCGTCTGTCGAAACGGTTTCCCGGCGACATGACACCCCCAACACTGGCCCTTGGGATTGTTTCACAGTGACGGCCTGACCTAGCCTCACCCTGGACACCATCGCCAGAATTGACTCGATACGTGCAGGAGACATACGTGCCTGCATTGTAATCGAGTTCCACACGACTCCCAAAAAGGTCGTGCCCTGGGACGGTTCTAGCACACTCTTCTTCAAATTGAGTCTTAACCCCAATTTTTGAATATGGCCAAGAACGACATCTCGATGCCGAACTGCCATCTCCCGAGACTGGGCCAAAATAAGCCAGTCGTCGAGATAATTCAATACGCGAATCCCCTGAAGTCTCAGTGGAGCAAGGGCCACGTCCATACACTTGGTAAATGTGCGGGGAGAGAGTGCTAGGCCGAACGGAAGAACCCGATATTGGTATGCTTCGCCCCCGAAAGCGAACCTCAGGTACCTCCTGTGACAAGGAAGGATGGAGATGTGAAAATAGGCGTCTTTCAGATCTATCGTGACAAACCAGTCCTCGGATCTGATTTGACTCACGATTGTTGGAATGGTCAACATTCTGAATTTGAACTTTCTCAGAGACCGGTTCAACACCCTGAGATCCAAAATTGGCCTTAACCCCCCATCCTTCTTTGGAACTATAAAGTACCGGCTGTAAAACCCGGACTCCCTGTCTACCGGAAGAACACGTTCTATGGCTCCTTTCGACAGCAGAGTCTGTACTTCTTGTTCCAGCACCTGAGCCTGCTCTGGGACCACCGCAGTGAGCACCACCCCAGAGAACTTGGGGGGGCGGTGCGCGAACTGCAGTCTGTACCCAACTCGTATTATCTGCAGGACCCATGGAGATATGTTGGGAAGATGATACCATCCCTCTACAAAATCTGCTAAGGGTACCAGCCTCTCGAGGCTGGCCTCTGGTGTCTTTTCGCTGGAAATTGATGCGGCCCGAAGCGCTGTTAACGGCGGACCTTCATCTTTTCCTAGAGGGCCCCGTTGCGAGAACAACCTCGGTTGTCTCACTGCGGAGGGGGCAGCCCTCTGAAGTCCTGCCTTGGCTAGGACCTCTTTTCCGAAGTTCTCTTAGCCTGAATGACGTCCCTCAGGTCGCCCCTCTGGCTGGAGGACTTCGGTTTTTGGGAGCGTTTCCTCTGTTGCCAAGACCCCGGAGGGGGGGCTCTAGAGGAAACGCTCTCCTTCTGCTCTGCCCTGTGGGAGGAGCTGGCTGATGGCTGGGGCTGATTGCTTTGCCCCCCCCTACTAGATTTTGCCTTCGCTTTCCGGGGGAGGTACTGCTGGAACGCCGCAGATTGTTTTCTCGACTCCTGAAACCTGTCGACAACCGAATTAACGGCGTCGCCGAACAGGCCAGAAGCCGAAAGCGGCGCATCCAGCAGGAAGGACCTATCCTTTTCTTTAATACCGGATAAGTTCAGCCACAGATGCCTCTCCGTGGCCACCATGGCCGCCATAGAGCGGCCAATAGCGCTGGCCGCTTCCCTAGTGGCCCGGAGAGACAAATCTGCGGCCTTCCTCAACTCCGCGACATCTTCAGGAGTAGGCCCCTCCCCCTCATCCAAATCTTTCAGGAGGTCGGCCTGGTATGCCTGCAAAATCGCCATTGAGTGCAGACACGAACCAGCCCGACCCGCCGCCATGTAAGCCCTGCCCACCAATGCAGATGTCTCTCTGCAGGGCTTACTAGGCAACACTGGGGTCTTTAGGGAAGACGCCGATTCGGGAGAGAGATAGCTCGCTAAAGCCTCCTCCACCTTCGGCATCTTCCCATATCCCATATCTCGAGCCCCCATAACATTGCTGTAATCTATTACATTGGGACTCGAAATACGGGACGAATGCGGTCTTTCCCACGTTCTCGAGATCTCTTTATGGAGATCAGGGAAAAACGGCAGACCCCGGCGGTGAGGCTGTGACCTGCGCTGCAGGTAACGCTCGTCCATTTTACTGGTGACTTGCGTTTCCTGCTCATGTTGTGGCCAGCTGATGTTTAGTCTGGCCACAGCGCGTGTCACAACCTCCACCAGCTCCTCATAACCCAGGCCGCGTGATGGCGTGCTGAGATCACGGTCGTCCGCATCGATGCTGAGCACGTCCCCTTCCTCAGAAGTAGACAGCTCAAGCACCGGGACCTGATCGCGGGTAGGAGAAACCGCAGCGCGGGCTCCCACACCACTCTCAGAGGCTGCGGGATCAGCCGATGGCGAGCGAGAAAATGCCTCAGCATTCTCACTCTCCTCCGCCAGATCCCGCTGCGAACCCCAGGATCTCAGTCGCCGCATCGCCTCGACATATGCGGGACCGGAACCCTGGGGAACGCGAGCCTGACCGTGCTCGTCAAAGCACGCCAGCCGGGAGCGCAGCACTCTAATAGGCAAAGCCTCACACATTTCACAAGCAGCCCCCTCGAGAGCTGCCCGTGCGTGCTGCACTCCCAAACAATACACACAGAGAGAGTGTGCGTCCCCACCCGTGATGTAACGAGGACAGGGATGCACACACCTCTTGAATTGTTCACTGGCCATACTTTCTTTCAATAATAAGACAAACAACACCAAATAAGACAGACAGTTTCAACATAAAGCGCTTGCTGAAGAGCGAAAGCTAGTGTGTGTTGTGACAGCGTCACTTTTATACTTCCGGGTATGCCGTCACATGTTACGTCACGACGCAACACCAATCAGGATTGGATTAGTTTCATTCATACTTCAGAGGCGCACGCTTAGGGAGCGTCCCCAAAGAGTCGATTTTATCGACGCAGTGTTGAGTTCCCTCGATAGGGAACTACAAAAGTTATTGGAAAATGCATCAAAAAGATTAATAAATAAAACAAGTTTTCTTACAACATAAGATTTATTTCAACTGACAGTCATATTGGACTGGTACAGCATGAATAAATAAATGATAACCATGTCTACAGAACAGGACATGTTACTGTACACTAGGCTACAGTGTAAAAGATAATAAATAAATAGCAAGTCTACAGAACACACTATGCAAAATAAACGCCACTATATGCGTTTTCTTTGACCGGATAGCTAGCTATCTGATCGTGAAAAGACAAGGTGTAAATGCCCTGTGAAACGCATTTGTGACGTATTTGAATCCAAACCACTTCAGGAGGTGGTCTGGGCCGCATTTCAGTCGAAACTGGACAAATGTAAATGCATCTCGTTGTTGAAACCACATATGTAAAATGTACTCCTTTCAAAAACGCTAAAAATGAGAACGTTACAGGCTTGTCATGTTATGGCCAGATATGATGACGCGTGCGACTGCAACATGCATCACCGCAGATGAGCAGCTGAACAGCTGAACATCTCTTCATCAAGCCAACGTGCAAACTATCGCAAATCAAAGTGAAAGTAAGTCACAGCGCTTTTCACAGTTCTTCATTAAAAGTAAATAAACGAACTGATCTTATTTTACCTGATGATCGTAAAATGCAGCTCATAACTGTTGCTTTCGGTGATGTGCACTCCATTAAATCTGCATATAGTGCGGGAATTGAAGGTCGTATTTTGATAAATCAGATCCGATCAGTGAAAACGCATGAAGTTGTCAGGTGGCCTGATTATACATTTGCGCTGGTGTGTGCGTCGAGCTGGCAAGTGTGTGTGTGGGACTGTGTGGTAGGAGAGCAAGGGAAAGTGAGAGAGTGACGGCGGTTAGCTTTGTCGCAAGGCTGGACACTTAATTACTGACTGCAGGGCTTGGAAGGGACAGCAACCTAATGCAAGTCAAAAGCAACCAAAGGGTGTGGGGTTAATCAAAACTTCTCCCCGATCAAATATGCGTGAGGCAGCAGGTGATTGTTTTAAACCTTTTATCTTTGAAGGTTTCGTCTCTCTGACAGGGAAAGCAGAAGATCAGCAGCGAGTGAGGATACTGCGGGACACAGCCTGTTCGCAATTCCTGCTATCTGGCACTCTCCCTGATAGTTCAGATGTAAGTGCAGTTGTGAGAGGTATTGAGATGGGATTTGTACCAGTGCCACAACACCAGATTTTTCTCCATTCTGATTTAGTGACTGGATTTTTCACGGTGGGGGTACGTGCAGAGTTTCCGATGGAGGGCATTGAAATAATAATGGGGAACGACATTGCTGGGGGAAAAGTGTTTCCTATACCTAAAGTAGTCAACAAGCCTATACCCGAGTCTGAAAAGGATGAGTTGGGGAAAGACCATCCTCATATTTTTGTAGCCAGCGTGACTACGAGAGCACAGTCTCGTAAGCGGACCCAGGAAATTAACCTGTCTGACTCACTTTTTGCCCCCATTTTCTCTGAAAAAGGGTTGCCCCATGATGATCCGGTGAGTTACAAGGTGGACGGAACGGAGAGGGTAGTGGAATCCGTGGGTGAGTAAAATCCTGCACTTTTACCGCTCACTACGGATGCGCTGGTAAAAGCTCAAAGGTGTGATCCGTCATTGATTAAATGTTTGGCATCAGTAAAAACAGATAAAACAGAGTGTAACAGTAAGCAACCTTTCTTTGTGGATAACGGAGTACTGATGCGCCGACGGGTTTCTCAGGCAGATGAGGCAGGGATGGAGTCGGATGGTGATTGGAAAGTAGTTTACCAGGTAGTTGCACCTGTTGACTGTCAGCAGCAAATTCTGTCATTAGCACATGAGCACGTATGGGCAGGTCATTTGGGTATTAGTAAAACTTACCACCGTGTACTACAGGAGTTCTTTTGGCAAGGTTTAAGAAGTGATTTAACCCATTTTTGTAAAACCTGTAAGACCTGCCAGGTTGTCGGAAAACCAAACCAGCCTGTCCCCCTGGCCCCGTTGCGGCCCATTCCTGTGGTTGGTGAACCATTCGAACACGTCATGGTTGATTGTGTGGGTCCGTTACCTAAAACCAAAGCAGGTAATCAGTTCCTACTCACCATGATGTGTGTGGCCACCCGATTTCCCGAAGTCATTCCCCTGCGTAGAATCACTGCTGTGTCAGTATCTAGGGCCCTGATCTAGTTTTTTACTACCTATGGTTTGCCCAAGATGGTTCAAACTGATCAGGGAACTAATTTCCTCTCGAAGGTGTTTAAACAAACTTTCAGCTCATTGGGAATCGCTCACTCAGTGTCTAGTGCCTATCATCCCGAGTCCAGGGAGCGTTGGAGCATTGGTACCAAAAATTGAAATCCATGCTCAAGAAATATTGCCATGAAACATGTAAAGACTGGGATGAAGGGGTGCCTTTTGTACTTTTTGCTGCTCGTGACACAAAGCAAGAGTCTTTAGGTTTTATCCCAGCCGAGCTTGTGTTTGGCCATAATGTGCGGGGACCGTTAAAGATGCCGAGAGAGAGAATGATGCATGATAAGTCTTCCAAAACTAATGTGTTGGATTTTGTTTCCTGGTGCAGGGAGCGATTACATCGTCCTGTGGAGCTGGCAAGGGAATCCCTGTCTTCCACGTAAAAGCGTATGAAACTGCGGTTTGACAAAAAGGCAGTGGAACGAGAGTTCAAGGCAGGTGACATAGTGTTAGTCTTGCTGCCTGTCCCGGGGTCTGCCCTCACTGCAAAATTCTCAGGGCCATATGTTGTGGCAAGGAAGCTTTCAGAGACCAATTATATCATCCGTACACCTGACCGTAGACAGAAGACACGCCTATGTCATGTAAATATGTTGAAGTTTTTTTCATTCCAGAGATGGCGATCTGGTGGAACCGGTGCAGACTCCAACAGTGGCAGTAGAGGGAGCCGTCATAGTCACTGGTACATCTCTCAGTGATGGATCTGACGTTGACCTGGCAACCAGGGTGAAAATTATGTAATTTTAGGGGCATGGCCATTTGGCCTCCACCTTTTCTTTTTTTTTTTAGGGGAACCAAGGGCATATGACAGGGCACAAAGGCCATTGAGTACAATTCGATGGTTTTCCCATTCAGATTAATACCATAACATCCTAATGCCTTGCATTTAAATGCAAGTCCCTTTCCCCTGTGCTGTTTCTCCTCATGTACCGACCACCAAAACCAAACCCACTATTTATCACTGAGATGTCAAATCTACTCACAACATTTTGCACATCCTCTGCTGATCTTATAATTTTAGGTGATATGAACATTCATGTTGACACCCCCTCCTGCCGTTTTGCGGCTGAATTTCTACAACTACTGGACTGTTTTAATTTAAAACAACTTGTTGGTGTTCCCACACACACCAGGGGGCATACCTTGGATCTGGTCATTACTAACTCTGCCCCTCTCACCAACCTGCATGCGTATGACTTGGGTGTGTCTGATCACAAGGCCATTTCTATGGTTTTGCCATCTCCATCCAGCCTCTCCAAGCCTAAGCGGAATATCTGTTTCAGAAAACTAAAAAACATTAACCAAGAACTTTTGGAAGCAGACCTTCAGCATCTTTCCACTCACTTTTCATCAGCCGACGAAGCAGTGGACTACTACAACAGCCATCTGAGCAGCCTCCTGAACCTCCATGCCCCTGTTAAAACAAGAACAGTCACCTTCACCCGCTCAGCACCCTGGTTCACAGACAGGCTTCGTAAAATGAAGGCAGCAGGGCGGGTCCTTGAGCGCCGTTTCAGAGCCTCTGGCCTCACTGTCCACAAAGAAATTTACCGGGAGCAACAACAAAAAAAATATGCACAGTCCCTCAATGAGGCAAGGTCACAGTTTTACTCCGATGCCATCAGAAATAGCCCAGGAAATTCCAAACAGCTTTTTTCCACTATAAACCATCTTCTCAAACCACAATCTCCATCACTTACCACCACTACAGAAGAGCAGTGCAATAAATTCATGGATTTCTTCACATCAAAAACTGCACATATTCGCTCAGCCCTTTCTGGTCCTCCCACCCAAACTGTCCCCCCAAAATCTACCGTCTCCAAACCCTTAAACTGCTTTCCTGAGATTTCATCTGAAGAGTTGCAGAACATCATTAGGAAAATGAAATCCTCCACCTGTCCCCTGGACCCTCTCCCAACCTTTCTGGTAAAAACCCATATCACTGTCCTAAGTCCCCTGATCACCTCTGTTATAAATAATTCTCTCCAAACTGGTCACGTTCCCCCTGTTTTAAAAAATGCCATTATCACACCACTGCTCAAAAAACCCACTCTTGATTCTGAAGTCCTATCCAACTATAGGCCCATCTCCAATCTTCCTTTCATATCAAAAGTACTTGAGAAAGCAGTTGCCACCCACCTTCAAAATCACCTCAAACATAATCACCTCTTTGAAAAATCCCAGTCAGGTTTTCGCTCTGCACACAGCACAGAGACTGCCCTAGTCAGAGTCACAAACGACCTCCTCATATCATCCGATGCTGGCTCTCCCTCCCTTCTCATCCTCCTTGACCTTTCTGCTGCATTTGATACTGTCGACCATGGCATTCTTTTAAACCGGCTCCACCTCACTACTGGACTAAATGACACTGCCCTCAGTTGGTTCAGATCATACCTCACAAACCGGACAGAATACATCTCCCTGGGCCACTCCAAATCGAAACCACACACGGTTACTTGTGGTGTCCCCCAGGGGTCAGTCCTTGGGCCCATCCTCTTTATCCTCTACCTCACCCCACTTGGCCAAATCATCAGCCGTCACAAAATTTCATTTCACTGCTATGCCGATGATACACAGCTCTATGTAAATGCCACAGCTGACCCCCCCGGCTCACAGTCATCCACATCAAAACTCATCACTTGTCTGGAGGAGATAAAGGTATGGATGGAACACAACTTCCTTCAACTAAATAGCTCCAAAACCGAAGCCATCCTGGTTGGCACTCCTCACCAGGTTAAATCATCACTCACAACCAGCATCACTTTTTCTGGCACCATCATCCCCCTCTCACAAACAGTCACTAATCTTGGTGTAAAAATGGACCCCCAACTTACTTTCGAAGCCCATATAAATCACCTGTGTAAGACTTCTTTCTACCATCTCCGTAACATCTCCAAAGTCCGGTCCATTCTCTCCCTCTCAGATGCTGAAAAGCTGGTTCATGCCTTTGTCTCCTCCAGACTGGATTACTGCAACGCACTTCTCATTGGGATTCCTAGAAAGAGTCTGCAGAGGCTTCAGTACATCCAAAACTCTGCAGCTAGGATCCTGATGAGAGTCCGGAAACATGAGCACATTACCCCCATTCTCCACTCACTCCACTGGCTTCCCATCTCCACCAGGATTGAGTACAAGGTTTCTCTTCTCACACATCAGTGCATCTATGGTCATGCCCCCCCCTACCTCAAAGAACTTATCAACCCACATAACACAACACGTTCTGTCCGCTCCACTCACTCAAACCTCCTCCACATACCCAGAACCAGACTTACGACAATGGGAGATAGGGCCTTTTGTGCTGCTGCCCCAAAACTGTGGAATGCACTCCCTGACACCTTGAGGGCACCTCAATCCACTGAATGTTTTAAAAAAGGCCTTAAGACATTCCTTTTTAGCAAAGCTTTTGATACCCTTTAGATGTTTTTTTTTTTTGTTGTTTTTTTTTTCTCTTTTTTTCTTTTTTTTTTTCTCCCTCTCTTTTTAAAGAACTGTTTATCTTTTATTGTTTTTAACCTGTAGCACTTTGAGATCCTTGGATGAAAAGTGCGTTATAAATTAAACGTATTATTATTTATTATTATTAATTTGGAATAAGACATGAATTATGACTTTTTGAATAAAAATAAATAAAAAAAAAATTTAAAGAGAGAGAGAGCGCGACATTACATTCTAGAAGGTAAAAAAATCAGACAGAAAATATTATATTTTATGTATAATGCAACGATGATAAAGTCTATCGATTATCATAACATAATACATATAATCTATTATTATGAAAATGTCTGACATGGCTCGAACACAGGTAAGACAAATATCATGGCAAAAATGTTTATTGTCTTCAAAACAGCAATCTCCATGTTACAGTGATCTGTTAGCTATGTTTTGTTTTCATGCATTGTCAAATGCTCTTCTTCATGTGTTTCAAATATGGACTATAATGTTCAGAAGAGCGCCCGCACATCAGTAGCCTACAGCGCTCATAATGATTACATCGACGCATTTGGCTATAAATTCAATAAAATATTATTCCTGTCAATAAAAATCTGATGTAAACTGAGAATCAATATTTTGCCAAATCTGAACACTTTTGAGCTAAAAGCCGTGAGGGACGTTGTTTTGTGAATCGCTGTCATGACGACAGCACAGGAGTTCCCTATCGAGGGAACTCAACACTGCGTCGATAAAATCGACTCTTTGGGGACGCTCCCTAAGCGTGCGCCTCTGAAGTATGAATGAAACTAATCCAATCCTGATTGGTGTTGCGTCGTGACGTAACATGTGACGGCATACCCGGAAGTATAAAAGTGACGCTGTCACAACACACACTAGCTTTCGCTCTTCAGCAAGCGCTTTATGTTGAAACTGTCTGTCTTATTTGGTGTTGTTTGTCTTATTATTGAGAAGAATGGCCAGTGAGCAGTTCAAGAAGTGTGTGCATCCCTGCCCTCGTTACATCACGGGTGGGGACGCACACTCTCTCTGTGTGAATTGTTTGGGAGTGCAGCACGCACGGGCAGCTCTCGAAAAAGGGGCTGCTTGTGAAATGTGTGAGGCTATGCCTATTAGAGTGCTGCGCTCCCGGCTGGCGTGCTTTGACGAGCACGGTCAGGCTCGCGTTCCCCAGGGTTCCGGTCCCGCATTTGTCGAGGCGATGCGGCGACTGAGATCCTGGGGTTCGCAGCGGGATCAGGCGGAGGAGAGTGAGAATGCTGAGGCATTTTCTCGCTCTCCATCGGCTGATCCCGCGGCCTCTGAGAGTGGTGTGGGAGCCCGCGCTGCGGTTTCTCCTGCCCGCGATCAGGTCCCGATGCTTGAGCTGTCTGCTTCTGAGGAAGTGGACGTGCTCAGCATTGATGCGGACGACCGTGATCTCAGCCGGAATTATGAGGAATTGGCGGCCGGAATTATGAGGAGCTGGTGGAGGTTGTGACGCGCGCTGTGGCCAGACTAAACATCAGCTGGCCACAACATGAGCAGGAAACGCAAGTCACAAGTAAAATGGACGAGCGTTACCTGCAGCGCAGGTCACAGCCTCACCGCCGGGGTCTGCCGTTCTCCATAAAGAGATCACGAGAACGTGGGAAAGACCGCATTCATCCCGTGTTTCGAGTCCCAGTATAATAGATTACAGTAATGTTTTGGGGGCTCGAGATATGGGATATGCCGAAGGTGGAGTAGCCTTTAGCGAGCTATCTCTCTCCCGAATCGGCGTCTTCCCTAAAGACCCCGGTGTTGCCTAGTAAGCCCTGCAGGGAAACATCTGCGTTAGTGGGCAGGGCTTACATGGCGGCGGGTCGGGCTGGTTCATGCCTGCACTCGATGGCGATTTTGCAGGCATACCAGGCCGACCTCCTGAAGGATTTGGATGAGAGGGAGGGGCCTACTCCTGAAGACATCTCAGAGTTGAGGAAGGCCGCAGATTTGTCTCTCCGGGCCACTAGGGAAGCAGCCTGCGCTATTGGTGGCCACGGAGAGGCATCTGTGGCTGAACTTATCTGGGATTAAGGAGAAGGATAGGTCCTTCCTGCTGGATGCGCCGCTTTCGGCTTCTGGCCTGTTCGGCGACGCCGTTAATTCGGTTGTCAACAGGTTTCAGGAGTCGAGAAAACAGCAGTGTTCTGCGGCGTTCCAGCAGTACCTCCCCCGGAAAGCGAAGGCCAAATCTAGTAGGGTGGGGCAAAGCGATCAGCCCCAGCCATCAGCCAGCTCCTCCCACAGGGCAGAGCAGAAGGAGAGTGTTTCCTCTAGAGCCCCCCCTCCGGGGTCTTGGCAACAGAGGAAACGCTCCCAAAAACCGAAGTCCTCCGGCCAGAGGGGCGACCTGAGGGACGTCATTCAGGCTAGGAGGACTTCGGAAAAGAGGTCCTAGCCACGGCAGGACTTCAGAGGGCTGCCCCCTCCGCAGTGAGACAACCGAGGTTGTTCTCACAGCGGGGCCCTCTAGGAAAAGATGCAGGTCCGCCGTTAACAGCGTTTCGGGCCGCATCAATTTCCAGCGAAAAGACGATTTTAAAACGTCGGTTATGGTCGCAGGGACCGAATCGACTACAGCCAGCCAATATTCAGCTTCAGGTAGTCGAAAAGAATACCCTGAAGACACCAGAGGCCAGCCTCGAGAGGCTGGTACCCTTAGTAGATTTTGTAGAGGGATGGTATCATCTTCCCAACATATCTCCATGGGTCCTGCAGATAATACGAGTTGGGTACAGACTGCAGTTCGCGCACCGCCCCCCCAAGTTTTCTGGGGTGGTGCTCACTGCGGTGGTCCCAGAGCAGGCTCAGGTGCTGGAACAAGAAGTACAGACTCTGCTGTCGAAAGGAGCCATAGAACGTGTTCTTCCGGTAGACAGGGAGTCCGGGTTTTACAGCCGGTACTTTATAGTTCCAAAGAAGGATGGGGGGTTAAGGCCAATTTTGGATCTCAGGGTGTTGAATCAGTCTCTGAGAAGGTTCACATTCAGAATGTTGACCATTCCAACAATCGTGAGTCAAATCAGGTCCGAGGACTGGTTTGTCACGATAGATCTGAAAGACGCCTATTTTCACATCTCCATCCTTCCATGTCACAGGAGGTACCTGAGGTTCGCTTTTGGGGGCGAAGCATACCAATATCGGGTTCTTCCGTTCGGCCTAGCACTCTCTCCCCGCACATTTACCAAGTGTATGGATGTGGCCCTTGCTCCACTGAGACTTCAGGGGATTCGGGTATTGAATTATCTCGACGACTGGCTTATTCTGGCCCAGTCTCGGGAGATGGCAGTTCGGCATCGAGATGTCAAGTCAAGTCAAGTCACATTTATTTATATAGCGCTTTTCACAATACAGATTGTATCAAAGCAGCTTCACAGTGATAACATGTAAGTAGCACAACACAGATCAACAACATTGCTAAACACTAAATAAATAACCCCAACTGAGCAAGCTCAAAGCAAGCCAAAAGCAAGGCGACAGTGGCAAGGAACCAAACTCCATCAGATTGGATGGAGAAAAAACCTTGGGAGAACCCAGGCTCAGTCGGGGGCCAGTTCTCCTCTGGCTTACATTCATATTGTTTAAATATAAATATTAAATATAAATATTGTTTATGAATCAAACGGCGCCATAACATATCGCAGGCGTTGAGTCGTCTCATCACAGGCGTTGAGTCGTCTCATCACAGGCGTTGGGGCATCCGAAATCCCCGTGAGAGGCTGGACACAAAACTGGACCTGACGAACGCCATTTTTCTCGGGACAAGATGTCGTTCTTGGCCATATTCAAAAATTGGGGTTAAGACTCAATTTGAGGAAGAGTGTGCTAGAACCGTCCCAGGGTACGACCTTCTTGGGAGTCGTGTGGAACTCGACTACAATGCAGGCACGTATGTCTCCCTCACGTATCGAGTCAATTCTGGCGATGGTATCCAGGGTGAAGCTAGGCCAAGCCGTCACTGTGAAACACTTTCAAAGGATGCTGGGCCTCATGGCAGCGGCATCCAACATTATTCCTCTGGGCCTCCTTCACATGAGGCCCCTCCAGTGGTGGTTGAAGACCAAGGGGTTCTCACCCAAAGGAAATCCGTTCCGTATGATCAGAGTAACGCGCAGGTGCCTTCAGTCTCTGCAGATATGGAAGAAGCCTTGGTTCCTATCCCAAAGGCCAGTGTTGGGGGTGTCATGTCGCCGGGAAACCGTTTCGACAGACGCCTCCCTTACTGGCTGGGGCGCGGTCATGGACGGCCGCTTTGCCAGGGGTCTGTGGCAGGACCATCATCGCACTTGGCATATAAATTGCCTGGAGATGATGGCTGTGTTCAGGGCTTTGAGGAGCTTCCTCCCAGACATCGAGGGTCGCCACGTCCTAATACGGACAGACAATACGTCAGTGGTGGCCTATCTGAACCGACAAGGGGGACTCAGATCGCGCCCTCTGTGCAAACTGGCGCATCAGATTATCCTTTGGTCCCAGGGGAAGATATTGTCAATAAGACCAATGTATATCCCAGGGGTTCAGAATCGGGGAGCAGACATCCTGTCGAGGCAGGGGCTGAGGCCCGGGGAATGGAGACTTCATCCGGAGGTGGTGAAGTCGATATGGGAGAGGTTCGGAGTCGGACCGATGGAAGTGGATCTGTTTGCGTCTCAAGAGACGTCCCACTGTCCACTTTGGTTCTCCCTCTCACATCCAGCCCCGCTGGGGTTGGATGCCATGGTAAAGGCTTGGCCGAAGCTTCGCCTGTACGCATTTCCCCCGATCGCTCTGCTCCCAGGGGTCCTGGAGAGGGTCCGTCAAGAGGGCATCAGTCTACTTCTGGTTGCCCCAAGATGGCCGACACGAGTATGGTTCTCGGATATAATATCACTCCTCATAGCTCCGCCGTGGCCGATTCCTCTGAGGAGGGATCTATTGTCTCAGGCGGAGGGCACAATCTTCCACCCTCGCCCAGAGTTGTGGAAGCTGTGGGTCTGGCCTCTGAGGGGGTTCAGTACCTGAATGCTGGCTTATCAGCTGAGGTGGTTGAAACCATACTTAGCTCTAGGGCTCCATCTACCAGGAGATTATATGGCCTCAAGTGGAAGGTGTTTCTCACTTGGTGTAGAGAACGAAGGTTGGATTCAGTAAACTGCCCAGTGGCCTCAGTTCTGGAATTCCTTCAGGATCGTTTCTCTGCGGGTCTCTCCCCGTCCACTCTTAAGGTGTACGTGGCTGCCGTTTCGGCTTTCCACGCGCCAGTAGATGGTGGACCTCTGGGGAGGCACCAATTGGTCATTAGGTTTCTCCGTGGTGCTTGGAGGATAAGGCCGGCGACCAGGTCCAGGGTTCCTGCCTGGGACCTGGCGATAGTTCTGGAAGGGTTGTCCCTCGCTCCCTTCGAACCTTTAGAGTCGGCTTCGCCTAAGGACTTAACGCTAAAAATGGTCTTTCTCTTAGCGATTACCTCTCTTAAGAGGGTGGGAGATCTCCAGGCCCTGGCGGTAACGCCAGCTTGCTTGGAGTTTGCCCCTGGCAAAGTAAAGGCCTTTTTGCACCCGAGTCCGGGCTACGTGCCTAAAGTTCCTTCGAATACGGCTCGTTCTTTAGTCCTTCAGGCATTCCATCCTCCACCTCATGTGTCGGCGGAAGAAGAGAGGCTTCACTTGCTCTGCCCCGTCAGAGCTTTGAGTGTATACCTGGAAAGGTCCGCTTCTTGGAGAAGATCTGACCAGTTGTTAGTATGCTTTGGGTCACCTAAGAGGGGGCTCCCGGCGACCAAACAAACTATAAGTAACTGGATTGTCCAGGCTATTACTAAGGCTTACAAGGTGCGCGGGGTTCCTTCACCTTTGGCCTTAAGGGCTCACTCGACTAGAGGCATGGCTTCCTCTAGGGCCCTTCTGTCGGGGGTACCTCTGCAGGAGATTTGTGAGGCAGCCGGCTGGGCTACCCCACATACTTTCATCAGGTTTTATAGTCTCAACCTTCCCAATACGCCCGGTGCACACGTACTCGGCCCTTGCTGAGTGCCTAATCAGTTTCACTCTGGGGCGGGTCTGTTCGGTGCGTGGCCTAGTGGGTACTCATTCCCCAAAGAGTCGATTTTATCGACGCAGTGTTGAGTTCCCTCGATAGGGAACGTCTCGGGTTATGACTATAACCCTTGTTCCCTGAGAAGGGAACGAGACACTGCGTCGTGTTGCCACGCCCCTTTTTAGACCCTTGAGCGCCTTGCTTCATCGCGAGGCTAGTGTGTGTTGTGACAGCGTCACTTTTATACTTCCAGGTATGCCGTCACATGTTACGTCACGACGCAACACCAATCAGGATTGGATTAGTTTCATTCATACTTCAGAGGCGCACGCTTAGGGAGCGTCCCCAAAGAGTCGATTTTATCGACGCAGTGTCTCGTTCCCTTCTCAGGGAACAAGGGTTATAGTCATAACCCGAGACGTTTTTTTATGAATGGGACGTCTGACGCAAATTAAGACATAACTGTCTGTCAATATAAATTTATCTGAACACAATAGTGGTCAAATACTAAAACGTGAGTCTTATATCTTTTTAATGATGTATAGTTTGTCAAGGTAAAAACATTAAATCTTATAGTAACTTTGAACTATTAAAAAAAAAAACGCTTGTGCGCCGATGGTTAACAGGTTTAAGATACCGTGTTACGTTCAGTCAAATCCTAACCTTACCACATTAATCAGTTACGTATCATATCAAACCGGCTTAGCTCGTTTGCTATGCTAATATTTACCTGAGTGTCATTCTTCTGTTGGTGCTGACAATACGTGCTTCTTGCACTGCTGTCTTGCACTGCTGCTCTTCTAGACGTGAGATCATCAATATGATTATGACACTGCACCTGTGTGAATCCACGAACTAATTGAAGTTCAGAGACTTCTTGGGTGGCTCGCTGTAATTCAAAGCAAGCCCTCTATGCCGCACTCGCGCTTTATACATGGAACTTGGACAGGGCTAGGGCACACAGGCCACTGTGGCCGTACGATGATTTTTTTTCATGGGGCATGATGGCCAAAGTGTAGGGCAACGGCGGCAATGGCCGCGTGGCCGTGGTATAATTCCCACACTGCTGGCAACGCTGTGTGAAGATCACCTATGTGGCAAGCTGACTAACTCTGAGTTTATGGCTACTTTAGATCAACAATTGTATTACTTAACCACATCTCAATGGCAGGATGTGATTGATTTACTTCATACTCACCCTAACGTCTTAGGTAATGTGCCCTCTCGCACCACCGTACTAGAGCACAATATTAACATGGGTATGTGTAACAGTGTTTTCTCTGCGTTGTGTTGTTGTTTACTCAAGACGGACACCAAATCAAGCTTTCTGATGGCTTTTTATTCTGTTGAATAATATAGAACAGTGGTGATCAGTTTCAGCAGTCACCCTCGTGGTGTTCGCAGCCATTCACTCTCGCGGCTGGCGCGAATCTAATTACTCATTTACATAAACTACATAAACAGTTATAATACACACATTTGAAACTCATAAACTGTACCTGATGAATAATATATGAAGTTTTATTAACTAAGTTCGGGAGGAGCACGTTCAGATAATTGACACGAGTGGACAGCAATCAGCAATCAGCAGCCAATGATAAGAGGGTACAAATAGACTCAGCAGTCTTACCTCGATCCATTGGCAGTTTGCAGCATTCGGCCATGTCCGAATCTAGCTCTTCCCGTTTCGATAAAGAATCTTTCTTCCTTCAGAATTAGAAATCTTCGCCACAACACGGTAACGTCATTTTCTCGTGGGCGTCAGGCCAAACAAACGGGCGAAACATCCGCAATCTACTTCCGCGTATTTCTTTAAACTGGACCATTCAATAATTACTGCCATATAGAAATGGACAAAACAATGCTGCCCTCTTAACGCAAAGGAACAGATCTTCCTACAGCACCAGGATGCCGCAACAGGTCGTAAGTTAAGCCACGCTGCAGATTCAGTCCTGGCTGATCCACACTCTCAAACATCTGCCGGGTCAACTCCGTGAGCGCTTAGCTCAAAACTTTCGTGTCCCTGATTGAACTTCGCATCGCTTCAATTGTTGAATGACGAGCAAGTTATGCTATCTGGGTAATAATTGCGATCGGAGGATCACACGTTTTAATGGTTTCTGTACAAATTATTTGCTTTCTTTAATCTCGATGCTTGCTTATGGCGTAAACTCACATGTAAACAGTAGAACTGGGAATCGAATCCAAAAAACAATCGATTCCTCGATTGCGAGGCGTTAGGAATTGAGAGTCGATTCCAAAGTTTGGAATCGATTCCATTAAAGGGAGTCTTAAAATCTTAAAATTTTAAGATTTTAACTCAAACCGCGGCTCGTAACCGATATATTTGTAAATACAATCACGTCACCTATAAATAAATAAAGTTCAGACTAATTCAAACCCACAGCTTCACAATTTGGTTTTAATGATTATTGATAAGAACGAAAAAATCGTCTGGGAACGCGACCCTAAATCACAAATAAATAAATAAAATGAGAAAATAAGGGGGCTTTTACACAGGGCTCGTTTGCTGCGGTCTGAGCACGTTTGTTCCCGACACCCCCCACAGCGTGGGTCTGTTTTCGCACTTGTTTCTATCACACAAAACTTGTTCTATCGGATCTGGTGCGTTTGCGTGCATCTTATGTCATCGCAAACGTGCACGCGCATGATAGAAAGCAGAACGTGGGTAATATCATGTTTTGTTTTTATTTATTTATTTTCATTAATTTGCTGCTATCACGCGCAGTTGAGTGAACAGTACAGGTCTATTGTGCGTGTGTCTCATAAGGTGGACTTCTGCTACTTGCAAACGGACTCTTAAGGAGACAGTGGATTTCCAAACGTGTTGCTCTGATTCTATGCACAATGCTCGAATACGCTCACTCTCGCTCGTATCCAAGGTAATTCCTCAACAATATCATCCCTTACTTATTTTAACTGAATACATCACATAAGCTAAAAACGCATGCGCAGGATACTTACTTCCTGAACAAGTGCGCACCCGAGTCCAAGGTAGTCTCCTCCATCTCCTCCAGGTAGTCTTGGGTTCGGTACCCCAGTGCGCACCTGTTTCCCATAACAGCATTCACATTAGCGATTTTAATGCGAACCGTGCCCCGTTACGGACTTAACTGCCAGGGTGAAAGCTCCCAAAGCCATTTTCAAACGTTAATAAGATGCGCATAATCCTGCAAAGATTTAATTTCCCCTCTTTTTCGCGTCTTTGATTATGCTCAAGAAGATGATCTACTTCCCCCTTCGCTCGGCTTCACAACACAGCTCAATTTGCACAGGTACGTTTCTCCACTGCCCCAGCAGTGATGTCTCCTCTGCTTCCACAGGTGCTCTCTTTCTCTGGCGAATTTTTCTGCACTGCCACAGCAGTGATGTCTCCTCTGCTCCCATAGGAGCTATGTTTCTCTGGTTAATTTTCTCCACTGCCACAGCAGTGAGGTCTACTCCGCTCCAGCTAGAACTCTGTTTTCTGTAGCTAATTTTCTACACTGTCCCAGCAGTGACGTCTACTCTGCTCCCACAGGAGCTCTATTTCTCTGGCTAATTTTCTCCACTGCAGTGACGTCTCCTCTGCTCCCACAGGAGCTCTGTTTCTCTTGTTAATTTTCTACACTGCCCCAGCAGTGTATGTCTCCTCTGCTCCCACTGGAGCTCTGTTTCTCTGGCTAATTTTCTACAATGCCACAGCAGTGATGTCTACTCTGCTCCCACTGGAGCTCTGTTTTCTCTGGTTAATTTTCTACACTGCCACAGCAGTGATGTCTCCTCTGCTCCCACAGGACCTCTGTTTCTCTGGTTAATTTTCTCCCCGCCACAGCAGTGACATCTCCTCGGCTCCCACAGGAGCTCTCTTTCTCTGGCTAATTTTTCTCCACCGCCACAGCAGCGACGCCTCCTCCGCTCCCACATGAGCCCTGTTTCTCTGGCTAATTTTTCTCCACCGCCACAGCAGTGATGTCTCCTCGGCTCCCACAGGAGCTCTCTTTCTCTGGCTAATTTTCTCCACTGCCACAGCAGTGTCGCCTACTCTGCTCTCACAGAAGTTCTGTTTCCCTGGCTAATTGTCTTCACTACCACAGCAGCGACATCTCCTCCGCTCCTACAGGAGCTCTGTTTCTCTGACTAATTTCCTACACTACCACAGCAGTGTCGTCTCCTCCGCTCCCACAGGAGCCCTGTTTCTCTGGCTAATTTTCTACTTTGCCCCAGCAGTGACGCCTCCTCGGCTTCCACAGGAGCTCTCTTTCGCTGACTAATTTTCTACACTGCCACAGCAGTGATGTCTCCTCTGCTCCCACTGGAGCTCCGTTTTCTCTGGCTAATTTCCTACACTGCTACAGCAGTGATGTCTCTTCTGCTCCCACAGGATCTCTGTTTCTCTGGCTAAATTTTACAATGCTATAACAGTGATGTTTTCTCTCCAGTACATCACTATTCAGAATTATAACTCCTGCTAAAACCCCTAATTGATTATTTTCTCTGTCCAGCGAGCATTGGTCTCCAAGCGGACGTTGCATGCATCAAAGTTATCCTCCAAGCAGTATCTCCCAGGACCCTTCAATCCTATGTTACTGCTTGGAGATAATGTAAAGAAAGAAAACGATAAAAATGTCTCTTATAACTGGCCTTTCCCTGATCTTTCTCTTTTCAATCAAATCTTTTATCTCCTACCTTAATATCATTGAGAGCCTTCAAATCGGGTCCATTAAAGGTTATCTGAACGGCATCCAGTTTTTTCTATAAACTGATGTACGGCACTCTTTCTGTGGAGATAAACAATTCACAAACCCTGATTAAAAGGATTCTAAGATCCTAGCCCACCCGCTCCGATGCTGAACAACCCATAACACTGGACATTCTCATCAAAGGTATTCAGGCTTTCCGCACCGGCTACCAGCCCCTAAGTTCCACTCACACACTCGATGCCATGTTTAAACTAGTTTTTCGTTTTCTTAGACACTCAGAAACCGCCATCATTTCGTGAGAGGAGTGAGTGCTTTCCCAGTGGAGCACTTACATTTTTTCTTCTTCATCCAGCAAGCAGTTGGTCTCTCCGTGGATGCAGTGTGAGGAAAATCTCCTGGGCAAGCACTCATTTTTCTCTTTTCAGGTTTCCTCTTTCCGTCCAGCGAACATTGGTCTCACAGCGGACGGAGTGAGAGCTTTCCCAGTAGAGCACTTGCATTTTCTCTTTCATCCAGCGAGCAGTTGGTCTCACAGCGGACAGAGTACGAGAAAATCTCCAGGACAAGCACTCATTTTCTCTTCTTCTTTCCGTTCCAGTGAGCATTGGTCTCATAGCGGATGGAGTGAGTGCTTTCACAGTAGAGCTCTTATATTTTCTCTTTCATCCAGCGAGCAGTTGGTCTCACAGGGGACGGAGTACGAGAAAATCTCCTTGACAAGCACTCATTTTTCTCTTTCCAGTCTTCCTCTTTCCATCCAGCGAGGATTGGTCTCACAGCGGATGGAGTGAGAGCTTCCCCAGTAGAGCTCTTACATTTTCTCTTTCATCTAGCGAGCAGTTGGTCTCTCAGCGGACGGAGTACGAGAAAATCTCCTTGACAAGCACTCATTTTTCTCTTTCCAGTCTTCCTCTTTCCGTCCAGCGAGCATTGGTCTCACAGCGGCTAGAGTGAGAGCTTTCCCAGTAGAGCTCTTTCATCCAGCGAGCAGTTGGTCTCTCAGCGGACGGAGTACGAGAAAATATCATTGACAAGCACTCATTTTTCTCTTTCCAGTCTTCCTTTTTCCATCCAGCGAACATTGGTCTCACAGCGGATGGAGTGAGAGCTTTCCCAGTAGAGCTCTTACATTTTCTCTTTCATCCAGCGAGCAGTTGGTCTCTCAGCGGACGGAGTACGAGAAAATCTCCTTGACAAGCACTCATTTTTCTCTTTCCAGTCTTCCTCTTTCCGTCCAGCGAGTGTTGGTCTCACAGCGGATAGAGTGAGAGCTTTCCCAGTAGAGCTCTTTCATCCAGCGAGCAGTTGGTCTCACAGCGGACGGAGTACGAGAAAATCTCCTTGACAAGCACTCATTTTTCTCTTTCCAGTCTTCCTCTTTCCGTCCAGTGAGGATTGGTATCACAGCGGATGGAGTGAGAGCTTCCCCAGTAGAGCTCTTATATTTTCTCTTTAATCCAGCGAGCAGTTGGTCTCACAACGGACGGAGTACGAGAAAATCTCCTGTACAAGCTCTCATTTTTCTCTTTCCAGTCTTCCTCTTTCCATCCAATGAGCATTGGTCTCATAACGGACTGAGTGAGAGCTTTCCCAGTACAGCACTTATATTTTCTATTTCATCCAGTGAGCAGTTGATCTCACAGCGGATGCAGTGTGAGAATCTCCTGGGCAAGCACTAATTTTTTCCACTTTTCAGTTTTCTTCTTTCCATCAAGCGAAGATTGTCTCAAAGCGGATGGAGCAAGAAAGTTTCCCGGTAGTGCACTCACCTTTTCTCTTTCATTTCAGAGAGCATTTGGTTTCACAGCGGATGCAGCGTGAAAACCTCCTGGACAAGTATACTACAACCACACCTCGTTCGCAGTCCACAAGGGCCGTGAGTCCAGGCAGTGAGCCACCATCACGGGCCTCCCTGAACAAGCATCCAGGCCCCTTCTCGAGATGCCAGCCCGCCAATCTTGGCACTCTTTGGGGGGGCTTTAGTCTGGCGGCTGTCCTCTGCTCTTTAGCCTTTTGGGGGGAGTACTCTGGGTTCGGGCAGAATTCCGAGCTCGGAGCCCTCCCTCCGGACAGCACGCCAAATACGCATTGAATCTTACTCACTCAAAATTATATGTAAGTGTGAACTCGTGAAAGAACAGTGGTGATCAGTTTCAGCAGTCACCCTTGTGGTGTTCTATAATGGAGGTGAACATTAAACTTAATATTGCAATACATATAACAGTGGCACCGGCACAAATCAAATAACATACATCTAAACACAAGGGATGCACCGAATATTTGGCCGCCGAAAATTTTCGGCCGAAAGACTTGAAAAACAATGCGCGCCGCCATGACGACGACTCCGGTTGCGAGCGGATCAAGAGCGGTGCGCGCGCTGTCTGTGGAGACACGCGCTGCGGAGGCAGGCGAAAGTATAATAAACAAGGCAGCGCGCAGACAGTCTCCACAGACAGCGCGCGCACCGCTCTTGACCTGCTCGGAACCGGAGTCGTCGTCATGGCGGCACACATTGTTTAGAGCAGGAAACAATAAATTATAAATAAGACTCACGCTTTATACGCGATAACGATTTGATTTCTAGAGTTAAGTCTTGTGCATATCAAAGTATTATAATATCGGACCATGCTCCTCTTACTCTTGATTTGACTTTTCTGAATTTGCCCTCCCCTAGGAGGAATTGGCGTTTCAATACTTCACTCTTGGCAGATGATAATTTTGTTTCCTTTGTTTCTGACCAAATTCCCTTTTTCCTAAACGTTAATAAATCAGTGGACATTTCAGATCTAACAGTGTGGGAGGCCCTTAAGGCATATATTAGAGGCCAAATTATTTCATATGGTGCTAATAAAAGAAAGCTCTCTAAAGAAAAACAAATCTCACTTGCTAATGACATTTCAAAGGTAGATGAACAATATGCTAGGTCTCCCACGCCAGATCTGTATAAGAAACGTCTTAAACTTAAATCACAGCTCGACCTGCTCTCAACCAATGAGATAGAGGGCCTTTTGAGAAGAACTAGGAGTGTCTTTTATGAAAGTGGGGAAAAATCCGGGAAAGTTTTAGCTAATCAGCTGCGAGGGTTACGTGCAAAACAAATTATAAATGGTCTTCGTCTAGATAACGGGGAGGTCACTACGGATCCGAATACCATTAATGAGAAGTTCAGAGATTTTTATTTTACTTTGTATTCATCTGACTCCCCTTCGCAGGGCGATATCGAAGATTTTCTCGGCCAACTAAATGTCCCCACTTTATCTCTGGATGTTCGTAATCTTTTAGAAGCACCGATTACTCAGGAGGAGGTAGCAGCTGCTATCTCTTCTCTACAATCTGGCAAAACCCCAGGACCTGACGGCTTTTCGTCAGAATTCTATAAAAAATTTTCTGTACAACTCGTTCCTTTTTTGACATCTGTTTTTTCTGAGTCTCTTAAGACTGGTACTCTTCCCCCAACGCTAAACCAGGCCTGTATTTCTTTATTACTCAAAAAGGATAAGGATCCCTTAGACTGTGCGTCTTATAGGCCAATTTCTTTGCTCAATTGCGATGTTAAAATTCTAGCAAAGGTGCTTGCCTCAAGACTTGAGGATGTTCTCCCCACTATTGTCTCTCCTGATCAAACAGGGTTCATAAAGAATCGTCAATCATTTTTTAATATTCGCCGCTTACTTAATGTGGTTTATTCTCAGAACCAGGCCATCCCTGAATGTGTTGTTTCTTTAGACGCAGAGAAGGCATTTGACAGGGTTGAGTGGGAGTACCTTTTTTTAGTTTTGGAAAAATTTGGATTTGGCCCGACCTTTCTCTCTTGGATTAAACTACTTTATAGTTCGCCCTCTGCAGTAGTCCTAAGCAATGATCTGTACTCTAGGCCATTTAACTTGCACCGTGGAACCCGACAGGGCTGTCCGCTTAGCCCACTACTATTTGCTCTAGCTATTGAGCCTTTAGCAATCGCCTTACGCCAGAATCAGCAGATCACTGGAATTACCCGTGGTGAGACCGTCCATAAGGTAACTCTATATGCAGACGATCTACTGCTTTTTTTGTCAAACCCACAAACTTCCTTACCCGCAGCTCTGTCTTTGCTTGAGAATTTTGGTCGGTTTTCCGGTTATAGGCTTAATCTGCACAAGAGTGAATTCTTCCCAGTTAACGAGATAGTTACACAACTTCAGTATTCAAACATACCACTGAAACTAGTTAAAAGTAAGTTCACTTACCTTGGGGTGTGTATTACTCGCCATCATAAGCATCTTTTTAAACATAATTTTGGCATGCTTCTTGAACGGATTAAGAAAGATCTCTCTAAATGGTCCCCTATAAAGATTTCTCTCATTGGGCGCATTAATTCCATTAAAATGGTGGTGCTTCCTAAACTTCTTTATCTCTTTCAGTGTCTACCTTTATTTATTCCCCTGTCTTTTTTTAAGGCTTTGGACTCTGTTATCTCCTCTTTTATTTGGAATGGTAAACACCCTCGCTTACGCAAAGTATACCTCCAGAGACCTAAATGCAATGGTGGTATGTCCTTACCCAATTTTAAGTTTTACTACTGGGCAGCTAATATACGAAATACACTTTACTGGTGGCATTATCATCTTTTGCCCAATAGACCGTCCTGGGTGGACATGGAAATAAATGCTTACAAGCAAATTTCCCTCCCAGCACTTCTTGCATCTAAACTACAATCTACCTCTTGTATTCCGGTCGATTGCCCAGTGGTGAAACATTCGTTGAGGATTTGGATCCAATTCAGGAAGTCATTTGGTTTTAGGGACCCCTCTCTTCTCAGCCCTGTGTACCGCAATCATTTTTTTCCACCTTCTTTGCAGGATGGTTCATTTAAGAGTTTCTCTCAAAAGGGGATAAAATGTTTTAAAGACTTATTTTTGGATAATGTATTTGCCTCTTTTGAGCAATTGGTATCACGTTTTGGTCTTACCAGGTCAGATTTCTTTAGAGTCTTGCAAGTAAGGCATTACGTTAAGTCACTTATACCAGATTTCCCAGCGATACCCTCCGAAAATCCTCTGGATAGGTTCCTTTCATGTAACACTTTGGCCAAGGGCTCAATTGCTACTCTTTACAATTTAATGATTAATCTGGCATCTACATCCCTGGATAATAATATTAAGAGAGCTTGGGAGGAAGACCTTGACAGACCACTCTCCGATGACACTTGGAACTGTGTCCTTAAACAGGTCCACTCATCGTCGATGTGTGCTCGGCATTCACTCATACAGTTTAAAGTTGTACACAGAGCTCATATATCCAAAGTTAAACTAGCTCAAATGTTTCCTGGTACTAGCCCTATGTGCAATAGATGTCAATGTGCTGAGGGAACGTTAATTCACATATTCTGGACATGCCCTAAATTAGAGTGTTACTGGCGTTCAATATTTCACACCTTCTCAGTGGTTCTTCAGCATAGACTGGAACCAGAACCTATGGTGGCATTATTTGGAGTAGCCCCAGAGGACGTAGGGTTGCCATCATCAATGTGTAAAGTCCTTGCTTTCTCCTCTCTTCTTGCACGTAGAGCTATATTATTAAAGTGGAATGATCCCTTGCCACCCACTTATACTCAATGGATTAGAGATATAATGTCTTGTCTCTGCCTCGAAAAAATTAGGTGTTCACTAAGAGGATCGGAAAAACAATTTTTTAAGATGTGGTGTTCTTTTCTTGACTATGTTGATAAGTCTATTTGAATAAAGCCACTACTATTGTTTTCCTTTATTTATTTATTTTATTATTATTTTATTTATTTATTCTTTTTTTTTTTTTTTTTTAGGTATTTGGTTAAAGGTTTATGCTTGTAAGTACTGTATGTATGTTCTGTTCTTGCAAGTCTACTTTGTATCAATGGATAATATGGGCGTCATTCTCCATATTGGATGGTGAGGGGTGAGGGGCAGAGAATGTATTGTATTGTAAAAATCAATAAAAACAAACTTTGAACTAAATAAGACTCGCGCTGCGGAGGCAGGCGAAAGTAAACAAGGCAGCGCGAGTCTCCACAAACAGCGCTAGCACCGCTCCAAACGGTCGAGGCGTTTATACTTGACGCGCTCTCCGTTGTAACTGTTACTATTCCTTGAAACGACAGGGGACGACTCAAGTAACTGTCCTCTAACCATCAGGAATCGGTGAGAAGAAGACAGATAAATACATGACAATGTTTATTTTTTAGTATTCCACCACCAATACAAAAATAATCATGTAAAACCCAGTAAACCCTGAGATTATTACTTGTGACATTACAAAAAAAATATGTATATGGGAAAATGTATAGAACTAAATTAATGCTCTCTTAATTATTTTCTACATTCACTAAAAATGTTTCATTAAGTTTCATGTACATTTGTATTAAACATGGACCAAAAAGGCTTTTTATGCTATTGTATGCTAAATTTTTTAAAATGTAACTAATTTAGACGTGCAAACTGGGTGCTAATGTGATGAGAAGTTTGCGCTTGGCTTTGTTTTTGAGAGAACATTTCATTTTAAAACCTTTCTGCAGGCCAGTAGATTATTATTTAGTGTACACATAAGTGGGGTAAAGTTAAACATTTTAGTTTGAATTTTATTTTATACTGTGCATTGTGCTAAATATATATTTGCATAATTTGTAATTGATTTATTCTTTGAAAATGTTATATTAATTTATGCAATTGCAATGCCTTGATTTTAGTTAAGTTTGTACACAGTCATAGCCATAAATGCAATGATACTAATAATTGGCATAATTTCTTTCGGTGTTTCGGTTTTCGGTTTTCGGCCTTGGTTTCCTCTTTTTCGGTTTTCGGTTTCGGCCAAGAATTTTCATTTCGGTGCATCCCTAACATATACAACTCGGTATGAACCCATAAAAGGGTTATACATTTATCACTATATGTTATACTCATGGAGCATTCACTCACCGCAGCCATTCACTCTCGTGGCTGGCGCGAATCTAATTGACCCTACCGGAACCAGTTCATCCAACTACCAGATCTGGGCGGAGAGTGCGATTTAAAGGGGCCATGCATTAAAGTGAATATAGCAAGTGGAAACACATATTTGACTCGTCACATTCCCCCCTGCTGAATTCCACTTGCTTCTGCACAAATTAGCTCCAAAATAATGAACAAATATGTATACTTTATATTACAGACAACAAAATTACATCAGGTACCTCAAGAACCATATGTAACGGAGGCCAGCTAGTAGTTGCTGTGCGAGTAAACCTCACTCCCCGATCTCAATAGGCGCTCTAGTGACAGACGCTAGAGGCTGCAGTCTTTAGCCTCCTTGTTAGCGCGCCTGACTCTCATGCCGAAGACCCGGGTTCGAGGCCCGCTCGGAGCGGGGCGAGTAGGACCCGGGTGTGAGGGGTTACATTGGTGCCGTGACCCGGATGAGAGTGAGGTTTAGGGGGGTGAGTGTAACGGAGGCCAGCTAGTAGTTGCTGTGCGAGTAAACCTCACTCCAAGGAGGCTAAAGACTGCAGCCTCTAGCGTCTGTCGCTAGAGCGCCTATTGAGATCGGGGAGTGAGGTTTACTCGCACAGCAACTACTATGGCCTCCGTTACACATATACATTAGTAAGAGAGGGAAAAAACAGACAAGTGTTCAAAATATCATGAAATTGTCAGTTCAATTCAGTGTAGACAACCTACCAGCTCTGGATTTCACACGACTTAGAGAACTTGCAGCAGGAAAGTTACGAACACTGATATTCGACACTGAATTATTTTCTTCAAAACAACCACTAATAGGCATTGAAAGACTCAAGGAAACAGGAGCAGATTTATCTTGCTCTCCAGCGGATTCAGGTACACTTCTGTCCATACTCTCAACTTCCTCATAACCCTCTGGTCCCAGATGGGTAGTGTTGGAACTATCAACCACATTATGGTCTAATTCATTAACCTGAGGTGCATCCACAGCCTGTGTTGGTTCAAAAACAGCTGCAGTTTCTTCCATATCGCCCAAGTCTACATCCTCAGAAGGTAGCTGTGATACCCACTCACGTGTCCTGTAATTGGTTTCATCCACAGACACATCAGCAACCACAGAATCATCACTCTCTGAGCCACTCAGGTGGATTTCGGACGGTTCAGCTTCCAAGTCATCATCAGGAAGAGGAAGAAAGTTAACTGGCATTATAAGGTTACGATGTACAGTCTTCACAACACCAGTACCACTATGCTGAATTCTGTAGGTATGACTATCTGCGTTAAGTCCAACAACAGTGTACACCGTGTCCTCCCAAAGGTCAGCAAGCTTCCGCTTTCCACGTGCTCCCTTGTTGGCAAGCAACACTCTATCACCAACATTAATTGGTCCTCCCTTGACTCTCCGATTATACAAGTCAGCATGTCTCTTAAGCTGTTTCTTGGCAGATGCCTGTGCGACGCACATTGCCTCCTTCATATCTCTCTCCGAAGAGCCTGGATGTAATTTTCATAGTTCACAACATCAGGATCGTCTAGAACAGTTCCAAACACCAAATCAATGGGCAGGCGTGGAATCCTTCCAAACATCAACATGAAAGGAGCGTACCCTGTGGTTTCGTGGATGGTGCAATTAAACGTAAAAGTCAAAGATTTGAGTACTTGCGGCCATTTGTGCTTGGTCTTTGCCGGCAGAGCACGTATCATATTGCCCAGCGTCCTGTTTATCCTCTCACAAGCTCCGTTCCCCATAGGATGATATGGAGTTGTCCTCGATTTTTGGACTCCAGCGATCTTCAACAGCTCTGCAATCAGGGCACTCTCAAAGTTGGCTCCTCGATCAGAGTGAATTCGGCCTGTGAAGCCATATATACAGAAGTAGTTATGCCACAGTTGATGCGCCACTGCTTTGGCAGACTGATTTGGACACAAGAAGGCATTAGCCATTTTTGTGAAGTGATCTGTAACAAGTACATCCAAGGAGCGGTTGGCAGAGTCCTCCGCTGACCAAAAGTCTACGCAGACGAGTTCAAGAGGCTCTGTCGTAATGATGTTCTGCAATGGTGCACGACCTTCTGGTTCAGGTGTCTTGCTGATCTCACATCGACGACAGCACTTTACGTACTCCTTCACATCCTTCTCCAGGCCAAGCCAAAAGAATCTTTGCCGAGCAAGATACAGAGTCCGCTGTTGGCCTTGATGTCCTGCTTGATCATGAATGCCTTTCAGAACCATGGTTTTCACTGCATCAGGCACAACATACAGGTAGGTTTTTCTCTTGGTGACACTATTCTTCGTCATCCTGTACAACACACCATTCTTCATCATCAGCTTTCCCCAATGTTTCATAAGTTTCAAGACAGCTGTCGGCTCATTCATTCGTTCCCTCCTATTTGGTCTCCGTCCTCTTTCGACAAACCAAATCATCCTGCTCAAAACATTATCTTCCTGTTGTCTCTTCATTAGATATTCATGGGACAGCACATCAACGTCTGATGATTCAGATGGCATTATTGCTTGCGGAATGTGAGGCAGTAACAAGGCATGAGACTTGGAGTTATTACCCTGCCTACATGAGTGCAGCACAACTTCCACTTCCTGCTTTGACATCGTACCAGGTAAGGAAACCTTAACTGTATTACAGGCAATGGCTGTTCCTCCAGTATCGGAAGGACTGTCAAGGGGGTTAGTAGACCAACGAAAGACATCTTGGACACAGCCTGTGTGTACAGCTGCAGTTTCGGCCAGCAATTTATCATAAGGAACTCTCGTCAGCAACTATGTTTTTTGGACCAGGAATGTACTTAATGTCAAACTGGTATGGTGCAAGTTTAGCAACCCATCTGTGTTCACAAACATCCAATTTTGCTTTGGACAGAAAGTATGTTAGTGGGTTGTTATCAGTCCACACAGTAAATTTCTGACCACAGAGCCAGTGATGGAATTTGTCACAAATCGCCCATTTCATGGCATAAAATTCTAACCTATGTGCAGGATATCTCGACTGAGCATAGGTAAGCGACTTGCTCGCAAAAGCAATAGGCCTGGCCATCGTCCCATTGCTAGGAACCTGTGACAATACAGCTCCAAGCCCGTTACTGGAAGCATCCACTGAGAGGAGGAAGGGCTCATTGAAGTTGGGATGAGCCAACAAGACTTGATCAAGCAAAGCCTGCCTTAATTTGTGAAACGCTTAACTACATTCCTCAGTCCAGTCCGAAGCAGACAACTCTCTCCGACACATTCGACGCTTCCGTTTTCCACGAGGAGCCTTTCTTCCAGTTGTGAGACTGAACAATGGTCTGGCAATAGCCGAACAGTCTTCAATAAACTGCTGGTAAAACACTACCATACCCAGAAAAGACCTTATTTTCTGCTGGCAGGGGACATTGGTACCCTCAACCATGAGATCACCCTCAGTGACGGAAGCAATGGCTGTAACTTTTTCTGGATCGGTAGCAATACCGTCTGCACTGATGATGTGACCTAAACATTTAACAGAGCTCCGCAAGAGGTGACATTTCTTCGGCGCAAGCTTGAGATTGTGAGTCTTCAAACGCTTAAACACCATCTCCAGCTCTTCGTTGGGTGCAAACACCAGGACGTCATCCAGATAACATAACAGGCTGTTGAAATTTTGATCCCCAAATATCGCCAACATCATCCGCATGAAAGTGGCCGGACTGTTGCACAGGCCCTGCGGTAAACGATTATATTCATATAACCCAAAAGGTGATGTATACGCTGTGTATTTCCGGTCATCTTCATGAACTTCCACATTATAGTAGCCAGATATGAGGTCCATGGTTGAAAAATAGGCGTTTCCACCCAACGCAGCAAGAGCATCTGCTTGATGGGGGAGGGGATGTGCGTCTTTGATCGTGCATGCGTTAATCCAGCGAAAGTCTGTGCATATTCTCAAATCTCCTGACTTGTCCAGACGAGAACAAGAGGTGATGCAAACTCGCTACTAGATTTTTGTATGATCTCACGTTCTTCCATCTCATTCAAAGCTTGCCGAAGTTTGTCATATTGATTCGGAGCAAGGCGTCGATACGGCAAACGAAAAGGCTTGTTGTCACTCAGGCGGATACGATGAATAAAGCCGGTTGCCTTTCCACAGTCCAACTTGTGTCTGGAAAATATAGAATGATACTGAGAGATAAGCTGCACCAGTTTTACTTTGCAGTCTGCAGACACGTCACAAGACTCCACATCCAAGTCAGCTAAGCCCAAGTCGTGTAAGACTGCCGTGACGTCAGCAGAATCGGAGACACTAGGCCCAGCTTTGACTGGTAAATTTAGAACATCTGTTGCACTCATCTCATCTTGTCTGTCAGTTAAAACATCAGCTGTTCTCTGAACGTTTTGCTCTAAATCCACTGAGGAAGCATCAGTAAACTCAGAGCAGTCAAAGTCCTGCAAGGCCATGCAAGGAAAAGCATCAGCAAGCGTAGAATTTCTTTTTAAAGTCACTGCTTTTTATGAAGGGTTTATCACTTTAAGAGGTACCCATCCATCTTCACGCATCAAAGCTACTGTTTTTCCAACCAGCACTGTCCTTGGCCTTGATTTTACTCTACTGGGCTCCAAGATGACAGCGCTACCAACTGAGATGTCATGAGTGCTTTTCAGTTTACCCCAAACTAAGTTTTCAGTCATGGGTTCGAGCGACACTGCCTTTTTGATCTTTACAGATCCCACTAAGTCGGGAACAGTACCATTCTTCCACCTCTCCACATTGGCTAGAAGATCAAGAAACTTGTTTTGCTCAATGAGATCACATTCACGTTCAGACACACTTTTTAGCAACTCTGAAGAACTTCTCAGCTGAAGAATCAAGTGTTTCAAGAGGTTACTGCCAAGAATTAGGTCATCACTCTGGCCTTTGACTACCAAAGTTGGAACAGTCACATGACAGCCGTACACCTTCATATCCAGCTCGCACACTCCCAGTGGGTTCGTTCTGGTGCCTCCACATCCAACCAAAACAACATCTGTTGGCGCAAGTGAAAGATTTGACAATACACCAGTACTCAGCAACTGAGGTATGATCCTCGAGCTCATGGTGCAAGCCATTGACCCAGTGTCAAGCATTGCTCTTGCCTCTACTTTTTCACCAATAATCACGGAAGTGTAGAAGAGATCATCATAAGGCTGAAGTTTCTGAGTATTTTGCAAGACAACTGTACATTGAGAACTATACTCTTCACATACACTTTTATATACAGATTCCAGGTCGTAATCAAATAACGATGGGGGGTCATCATTTGGCCTTGCACAAACCCCCTCCACATGCAGGCCTAGTCATTTCCCGGACATGGAACAGCATCTGTTTCAGGAATCACATTAGCAGGGCAGGCTTTGGCTTTAGGACACTCTGCATGTGCATGTCCTGCTTTGTAACCTTTTCCAACCTTTTCTTTTGGAAGTTGATGCTAGTGCTACCAGGGCTGGGGTGGTGTTGATGCAAAAAGGGGATGGAGACATGTGTAAACCAGTGTGTTATTTCTCAACCAAATTCAAAAAACACCAACTGAATTATTTCACCATAGAGAAGGAGACGTTGGCCATGCTCCTGGCTCTACAGCATTTTGAAGTGTATGTGGGCACAAGTTTCTTTCCGGTCTGTCACTGTTTACACAAATCATAATCCTCTTGTTTTTTTAGCCCGCATGTACAACAGTAACCAGCGGTTGATGTGCTGGGCCCTCCTGGCCCAAGGCTACAACCCTCCATATTAAACATAAGAGGGGAGCGGATAAAATCGTGGCTGATGCCTTGTAAGACCATTCTCTCTCCTTTTTGTTTATTTATTTATTTATTATTTGGTAGAACTGTGATAACATAACATCTGGAAGTTAAAATTCTTACAGTAGGTATATAAACTATTAAATAGGTTTGTTTTTATGGGTGAGGTGTTACGACCCGTGAGGTCTGTATGTGTTGGGTTTGTGTTGTTGTGGGTGTGGTCTGTTTTGCCTGCAGGGGTGTACCCGTGTCCTGAGCCTGACTTCATGGGAAATCCCGCAGCTGGAGCTGATCCGCGGCAATTAGGGAGACGAACAAACTGAGCCAGTGAAGCGCTCTCTCTACACCTTGGTGGCCTGCATCCCTCCGGTGTGAACTACTGCGTGAATTACTGCATGAACTACTGTGTGAGCGGCTGCGTGGAAAACTGTGTGAACTACTGCGTGAACTATTGTGTGAGTTTATGGTGCGGAGAACGGCGGGACATGATCCGCCGGGTGCTTGGTCTTCATTTCACTTCACACCGTGCGTCCGGTCATCTTGACGAAGCAGCTGGAAGTCGGCGTGGTGAGCGGCAGGCGGTGGGTTTTTTTTCCGAGTGTGCTTTAACCCGGTGGAGAGCCGTGGGGACTGTTTGTTGTGTTGCATACTTTTCATTTTGAATGCCATTTTAATTAATTTATGACACATCTCGTGTCTTTTTGATAGGAGTTTATTTCTTTATTGTTTGGAATAAATACATGAATCTGACACGTGTTTTGGGTAAATTATTTATTTTATTCATCCCTTATCCCCAGACATACCAGGGACGTAACAAATTGCAGAGGAAAGGAGAACAGGTGGAGTTTACTAATTCATGCAGAACAAGCACGCAGCATCTATTGAATGGGTAATTGATAAACTAATCTAATGTGAGACAGAGTGACCTGATGTCAGTTTTAAAAATGTTTTGGAACCAACATTTCAAAAGAGATAGGAATAGTATTGTAGCGTACTCCGCAAAAAACGAGACATATTTGAATAACAAAAAAGGTGTTTATTAGAGGCTGTTGTCGGCCACAACCCACGCCATTGTCTAGCATATTCACGTCCAGCAGAAACAGGAGGAGCATCAGGGGCAGTGTGCATGAGGTAGAGTCCTGAATAGCAGAGCGACATGCCATTAAGACCAGTGGCATATGGGTGTCTCAATCGTGCTGATGAGTTGATGTTAAAATGGACAACTGTTCAGCTAGTGTCCTGTTGAATCACTCCACAAGCCCATCACTTTGAGGGTGGAGTGGAGTGGTGCGGGTCTTATTGATCCCCAGACGCTCAAACATTAAAGAGAAGACCTTGGACTTGAAGTTTCTGCCTTGATCACTATGGATACACTGGGGCACCCTAAACCTACTAAATATGCCCTCCACCAAAACATTGGCAACAGATCAGCCTCCTGGTTAGGCAGTGCAAAGGCCTCAGGCCACTTCGTAAAGTAATCCATAGCGGTCAAAACAAAGCAATTTCCCTGCATGGTGCAAGGAAATGGCCCCATGACGTCCACCCCATCCCACTGCATTGGCTCCCCCACCAGAAACTGCTGCAGCTGCGCCCTAGACTTTCCCTGCGGCCCTTTGCATGCTGTAAAGAGATCACAACGTCTACAGAAGTCCTCCACATCATGCCTCAGCCGTCCCCAGTTGAAAGTCTGATGCAGATGCCGAAGTGTCTTCGTCACCCTAAAATGGCCAGACCTGTCAAAGCCATGCATGGCCTTCAACACTGCCTCTTGCATGTCTTTAGGCACCACAATTTGCCATATTTTTTCTCCTGTCGCTGGTACCATCCATGCTCGCTGGAGGATCCCCTCTGTCAGCCATAAATACTTGAACTTGGCCCATAATCCCTTGGTGCCTGGGGAGAGGCTGCTACCTCCTCCCATGATGGTCGCTGCTGTGCCTCTACCCACAGGATCACAGGCTGTAGGTCTGGGTCCCCCCTCTAATTCTCTGCCCATTAAGTGACATCCTGTAGCTCCCGACAGACCGGCTCGGCCCATCGCTATCATCCACCTTCTGGCTAAGCTTCAGGCACAACGTTTGGCAGCCTGGGTCTCGAGGATTTTTTTTTTTGAGCAAGCATTGATTATGTGTGACACGGTCTCAATTTTCGGGACGCATGAATTGGGCTTTAAACGCTGTGCGCGCACGTGCTACATGGGACGGGTGGTCACCCTAGACACAGGAACTGTGTGAGAGACACAAACAAGAGTGACGAACCGACACCAAGCACAAACAACTCCAGCGATATAAAGACAGATAACAAGCATAATGATAAGCTGCAGCTGAAGGCTAAGCTGAAGGTAACAGACTCAAGCTGAAGCAACAAACAGGCAGTACACACCCACAAATCCACGCCTACAAACACACCAACAGAAACTCAGAACCAACACCCGGATTGAGGAACTGTGACAAATATGAGGTACTGAGGATTTTTTCTCTGTAACAGAACAGCAATACTTTTCCCGGGGAAACGAAGGGCGCATTTGAAGTCGCTTTTGAATCGGGGTAACCTTCAACGGTGATGCGCCACAATGACGCACAATCAGCTTTAAATGCGCCCTCCAGAAGACGCATCCTCTGAATTGGGACACACCTAGGGTCTGGTCTAATTGTTCAACCCAGAACACTTACCCGACTATCCACATGTGAATAATCACCTGTATGCTACGGCCTCGAACTGTCTGATCTTTTTCAACTGTCTTCCTCAGTCTTCAAAAACTAAACTGCAAGAGTCTCTGGGAAGTACACAGTCCAAAACATGGAGTCGTAAAGAGCAAAGCTTATATTTTGTAAACCAAAAACACAACCCCACCAAGTTAAACAAGGGATAAAATAATGCAAACTCAAACATACAACTAGACAGCGTCCAAGTCAAATTAAAGTCCTGTTTGCTAAGTTTAATGCATTAGTTCAATCCCAGTTTACAAGAAATTTTTCCCGTAACTTTCACTAATGGCTTGTGGTGGAAAATTTTAAACTAAATCTAAAGCTAACCATGTTTTAACATTTGACCTCATTTAACCAGCTAAATCTCTGAGACAATGTACTAAGACATTCTGTACTTTAGATGAATGTATATGTCTCAAACGCCTGACTGTGTGTATAAATAGCAAATATGGGATATGACAGATGATTAAGTTAGAACTTATAATCAATGAAGTAATCATTAAAGGGATACTCCACCGGGTTTTCATATTAAACTATGTTATTCCCTTAATTAAGACGAGCTGATGCATACCTCTCTCGTCTCAGTGCGTGCACTATACATAGCTGTCAACATTGAACACTGAAAATAAGGGAGTTTTCCCGGGATCCATCCCCAAAATAAGGGATTTTTTTTTTACACGATTCTTACCCACAAACTTTAAAAATAAAGCACTAATCCTTAAAAGTCTAAATAGTTAATAACTAGCCTAGAAACTAGTGTCATTTAAAGAAAAAAAAAATCTATTTGGATTAGCGGTGTGTTGCTCTTGCCTTTGCGACAACAATTTCAACTGTTATCACATCTTCCAAAACCCACAAAATAGGGAAGTGGGCTGTCTGTTTATTTCAATTACATTTACACATTTTGTGTAGTTTTAAAGAGCCTATATTTAGCCTGGTGGTGGACCGTCACTCAAGACACACTGTTGTTATTGTAGCCTATCGTATCTTTATATCCTCCTGAGGCCCAGAACGTTTTTTTCCAAAAGTTTTTTCTTCTTCGTCGTGTAATCACATTGTTAAGAGCATAAGAAACAAATGGAAAAAAAAGAAAAGATGTTTTATTCATATGTTATATGACCTTAAATTATATATAGGCAAAACTAATGGCAATATAAATCGATTATTATAATTATTATTTGTTTAAATTACATTGATATCTGAATTTATGTAAAAACCTTGACTTTCAAACATCAAAATGTAAAATGTAGGCTATTCGAGTAAAAAATGACATATAAACATCGTTTCCTATTTTTTATTTATTTTTTTTTTGCCTGGAAACGCTTTCAACACGCTTGCATGTCGCTTGAAAAAATAGGCGTCAGTTCTATTTCTAGCATGCACGCGTTTTCTGGAGACGCGCGTGTCACGCAGGCAGTGTGCAAGCTCTAATCTGTTAACATGGGAGCCGAAATAAAAACGGACACGCCACACAGCCAGTGTGTCTCCGGCCAGCGCGCGCGGCGCCGCATCCGAGGATAAACGACTTCAAGCCGAATCAGCCCGAGCTCGAACGTCTCACACAATCATAGTAAAAAAAAGGGATATTTTACGGGAAGATACTAAAACGGGAAGACAGCGGGAAAAGAGCAAAAATACGTGAGAAACCCGGAAAAAACGGGAGGGTTGACAGCTATGGCACTATATCGCTCTGTATTGCCGCAAAACTATGTTAGCACTTAGCTTAGCCCAGTGCATTAAATATGGGCCAAAAACAGAAGTGACCAAACACTTCCTCGTTTTCCCTATTTAAACAGTTACTCGATTAGTGTAACTCGACCTAGACTGGTGACACAAAATAAACGTTGTGTTTTTCTAAGCGTTTAAAATTGATGACTATATTGTATGGCGGAATACCATAAAAAAAAAGCATGAATTAATGGATATTAGTGCACCCGTATTGTAAAGTGTTACCAAAAGTGCTTTAGAGCACTTCAACTTGGCGCAATAATACCTTCACTCGTGAAAAGTCCTCTTACCGGCTCCCACTTTGTCGCATGTCACGTTGGCTGCATTGACGGAAATAAGAGGGAGGGGGAGAGCGAGGAAGCGGGAGCCGGTAAGAGGACTTTTCACGAGTGAAGGTATTATTGCGCCAAGTTGAAGTGCTCTAAAGCACTTTTGGTAACACTTTACAATACGGGTGCACTAATATCCATTAATTCATGCTTAACTAATACACAGATAATCATGAGTTAATGCATAACTAATGAAGAACTAAACCATTAATTAATGATTACTGCATCAGCAACTAATAAAGAGTCAATATGATTAATAGATTAAGTAATACATGAATTGCTATTAATTCAATGTGTCATTGTGTATTAATTCCTTAATAACACATTTTATTAACTAATAGTGTAAATTAATGTATTAATTACGACAATTAGTCCAAGCTATGCACTTCAACTTCCAGTTGTCTGCTTTAATTAATCATTAGCTAATGATTTGCAAATGTATCATTATGTTATGACTTTACTTGTTGGGGCACATCATTATTAACTAGTCATTTAGTAATTGTAGTAATTTGCACATGAATTTGCACTAACAATGAAGTAATTAATCATGTATTAACGCATATTTGTGTACCTGTCATATTATCTGTAGGTTGAAATTCAAGGCTTTGGCTCATTCTGGTAATTAACATATTAATTAACACTATTAGTTAAAAAAATGTGTTATTATGGAATTAATCCACAATTACATATTTAATTAAAAACAATTCATTTATGAACTAATACATTAACCTTACAGACTCTTAATTAGTTCCTAATGTGGTAATTATTAATGAATAGCTTAGATAATCATTAGTTAGACATTAATTCAGTATTATCTGTGCATTAGTTAACCCCCTGAGCCCGACGGCGTCGTCGACGATGCCACACGTCACCTCCGATAAATGTTTACATAACTCGATGACAGATTTATCGATTTTCTTACCGTTTTTTCCAGCAGAAAGCTAACGAGCTAGCCATCACGGGGGTGTCTTTCGGGTCTTTCTAGCCTTTACAGAAGGTTTTCTATCCAGCCTGGAACTTGTGCTTCCTTTCAGAGGTTTTCAGCAATAAATCCAAACGCTTTATGTCAAACTTTGATACTCTTGAAGTCCATAATTCATAAATATCCCGTCATTTTTGCCGCTAGCTCGATGCTAGCGGACATTCTGGATATCACGTGATGTTTTCACGTGATGTTTTTTGACCAATTACAGGCTGATCCGTAGTAAACATTGGTGTGCGTCATTACGCATGAACCAAGCGCTGATATAGTGTAGAGAGATAGAGAGACTCACGGAGACGCGCGATTCACAGAGAAACACAGCGAAATGGACGTAAATAAAGCGCTGGTCTATTTTGTTGCATTGCAGGATGATGGATTTTCAGGAGAACAGAGCTTTTTGACAGATGAGGAACTAGATTACCAGGATAGACCCAGCTGAAGTGCCATTTATTTATTTACTGTACAAAAGTATTATAGTAGTATAAATGTATTATAACAGAATAAAAAGAACATAATAAATAAAAGAATAAATAAAATAGAAATGCAAAACCTGTAATGTGGCCCTATGTGTGATTGCTGATAGGAACTGTTTTGAGGCTTGGCACCAGTGAATTTCATGAGGCCCCAAACACCTGGACTTCTTTTGGAAAAATGTCAATAGTTTTTGTTCTGTACAAGTTATAATGTTTATTCCTGTGCTCCAGGACTCCAAAGACATGAACAAACTATTTTCCAGAGGAAAATTGCTTAGCTTTTGTTTATTTGTGTGTGATTTCAATAAATATTTGAGTGATTCCATTTCCGATTTATTTTTTCATTTGTCTTTATGGTCCCATAACTTATTTTACATTCAGGTGACATCAATGTAACACAAATATGCTGAAAGTTCAATTTGTCCTGAAAAAAAGAGGTGTGTCAATTGTCTGTGCACCAAAGGGTTGATATTTTACAAGCTTTTTTAGTAAATGACACCAGACGGAAAATTTATAGTAAAAATACCCTTAGGTCTCAGAGGGTTAAGCATGAATTAATGCTTATTAGTGCACCCGTATTATAAAGTGTTACCGCACTTTTTTATGGTATTCTGTCATACAATATAGTCATCAATTCTAGAAAAACACAACGTTTTATTTTGTGTCACCAGCCTAAGATGAGTTACACTAATCGAGTAACTGTGTTTAAATAGGGAAAACGAGGAAGTGTTTTTGGTCGCTTCTCTTTTTGGCCCATATTTAATGCACTGGGCTAAGCTAAGTGCTAACATAGTTTTGCGGCAATACAGAGCGATATAGTGCACGCACTGAGACGAGAGAGGTATGCATCAGCTCGTCTTAATTAAGGGAATAACATAGTTTAATGAAAACCCGGTGGAGTATCCCTTTAAAACAAAGTCTCCTCTACCCAGTAATAGGAGATACTGTAAATGAAGAACCAATAATGTCATTTGAAAATACCTCCCTATTGCATAAAAACTGTTGAATCAGTGTTTTCTGGGGGATTCTTAATGGAATTTGAGATCCACGGCCTTGTTTTTACTTGGGAAGTTCCCTGAGTAATGCTCGAGAACTCTCCTGGCCGTGATTAAAAGCATTGAAAGGACATTTGCTGGAGTCTGTCGGTTATTTAAGCTGTGCAGCAAGAACAATCGGCGGATGTCGACTGTAGATGCGCTAGGGTTATAGGATTAGCACCCGGCGGACGTCGACTGTAGATGTGCTAGAATATAGGGTAGGTTTAGTGCTCAGCGGACGTCGATTTGTAGACGCGCTAGTGGTAAAAGACTTGGCCTACTAGAGTGAGTATTATTGTAGGGCAGTCAGGTTCAAGAAAAAATACGTTACAGGCCTTTAAAGTTATGTAAATGTTAGGACGAAACATTTTTAAAACATTTAAAAAAATGGATGTTTTGAACACATGAAAACATTCAGAAATTACGTTTTCATAACACTTTCAAAATTATAAGATGGAACATTCCTTTAATATTCACATAAATCAAGAAAAAAATGTTTTTGATACATTAGTTATCTTACTGAGGCTTCTGCTCTCCAGAGCTCCGCCAGGATAGCAGTTGCGAGTCGTAGGCTCCTCTTGATTTGACTTTTTGAGATAATTATTAAAACAGGGCCTTGGCACTCAACAAAAACAGCGTCCATGTATATCCAGATCACACAGTAATCAGCTACCAATAATATTTTTGGTTCCATTTGTTTGTGAACAGGGAAAAAATCATGAAAATTCATAAATACTCCACCCACCGTAACAGTTTCTCACAGGAGCTGAATATTTCTCAACACCGCTCTCAATGTTTTGAGTCTGGGAGGCTCAATGTTTACAGTTTTTGGGGAGATAAACCCATGAATGGCATACTAATAATAGTGAACAACCTGGGTTAAGGGAATGTATTTTACCATAACAATTATCACCTTTAAGTAGCTTGAGTGATTAAATAAATACAAAAATGAATCCTGATTTCACTGCATAATATTTTGAAAATCCCATGGAGGAAAATCCCTCTCATAACAGTCAAAAAGATGTTAAAAGATGTCTGTAATTGTTTACTCTCCAGGAGTGTGTCTGCCAAGAAATCAAATGTCGGTAGAACTTTATTTTACAGTCCTGCATGCACATACTTTGTACAGTACTATGTACTAGTAACTAGGTACTAACCCTGAACCTAAACTTAACCTTAACCCATGTTATATAATAATAGTTTCTTAGGTAAGTAGACTGTAAGTACACATATTGTAAAATAAAGTGCAACCCTAAAGTCAAAATAAAGTAAAACTTTATGGTATGGCAGGCAATAATATCAAACAGAGGTAAGTGCAGTGAATGACCCCTGGTAGCCCCATAGGTGTGCATTAAGGTTAATGACACATAGTGCAGGCCCTCTGATTGTGTGTGTTGTGACATTTTCATCTTGTTGTCTTAACCGTCTAGTTAAACCACATTGTATCATGCAAAGGTCATTTCACCCATGTGGGAAGGTGTAACACTACCACCAATCAGAGGGTTCCTTTAATTTACAAAACAAGTTTTCTGAGAAAGAAGGAGTGTTTTGGCAACACTTCCATGTTTTGTTATTCACAGCAGCTCTAGTGGTGCATCCTGAGCTATAGTACATTTAATGATTAGAGAATGTGGTGTTAATGTGGACCTCATTAGTGTCAATTATAGGTGCCCATGGTTGAACATGAGTCTACGCAAAAGTCTTTAGTTGTGGACATAGTGTGACTAAGAAATGCAATTTATTATTTCCACAACAAAGTTTATTTTTTTGTAATAAACAAATAAGTTTTTTTTTGTCACACAAGCACAAATGAGGGGATTCTGCTTCATGCAACCTCCTGATTCACAAATTATTAAATGTGGTTAATAATTAATAACTTTACTTGAATGACTTAACTCTTATATAATAATAATAATAATAATAATAATAATAAAAACACTTTTATTTTGAACAAATTCTAATACTATACCTACTTTTATTCATCATCATATGATACTTGAGCATTGTTATGAGCATTGGTAGAATATGAGCATTGGTAGAATGGTTTGTTTCCTCAACACACTGCATAAGTTACATTCCATTGATAATGCAGAACAACAGCACAAATGCATACTTTTCCTGTTATCACTGTAAAGCTGCTTTGAAACAATCTGTATTGTATAAACCGCTATATAAATAAAGGCGACTTGACTTGCAGACATTAAACATGGGTGAACTCAAGGCGAAAGAGACCTGTGCAATAATTATCTCCCTCATTATCACATGCACTTAAGTTTTGGGTAACACTTTATTTTACGACCCGCAAACAACTGTGTAAGTACACTGAAATTACGGTGTACATTTCTGTAATTATAGTGTACTTCCGTATAAGGGAACAATATGTAAAGTTTGGGGTAATAAGGGGGTAACAAGCAGATACAAGCAAATTATTTAATTAATCAAAAAATAACAGGTACCTATTCTGTTAATATATTCCAGGCAAAGATTGTACGTCTGTTGTTTATAAAATGTATCACATTTCTGGCAAAATATGTTCAGGGTAATTTTGACATCTGTGGGTTGAAAATTAAACACGCATAACATATATATATATATATATATATATATATATATATATATATATATATATGTAATGATAAAAATTATATTTATTGGCTTTTCTTACTAGATACTAGATTACAACAAAAGTCAAAATAATTTGTTTCTGCTATGATTTTAATTTAGACCGTACCATGTGGTAATTAGTACTCACCTTATTGAATTGCAATGACACTTAAATGTCAGGGAAAATATACTGTGTAATTAAAACGTTTTTTTTTTTTTTTCTGATAACTTCTCTGTAATTACAGTGCAAATAGTGTTGTTTCGTATTGCTACATAGTAAGTAGCATTTGTTACCCCCTTGTTCCATGTAGTTACAGGGTAAGTGTAACCCCTGCGGGCTGTAAATTAAAGTGGTGCTTGTTACCCCTTTATTACCCCAAACTTAACATATTGTTCCCTTATACCTACACGGAAGTACACTATAATTACAGAAACGTACACCGTAATTTCGGTGTACTTACACAGTTGTTTGCGGGTCGTAAAATAAAGTGTTACCAAGTTTTGTTGGTAACACTTTAGAATACGGTTCCTTCGTTAATGAATAACTACACAAGAACTAATGAGTAACACAATATTAACAATCTAGTAACTATTATTAACTAACAAGAAACTCTGATTAACGAACTACTAAGTAATATCGCACAGACGAAAGTGGTAGTTCACTATTAAGTAATCAATAACTACTATTTTTTCAATACTTCCCAGAGAACTACTGAAAAGTTTATTAGCAATCTAGTAACTACTATTAACTAAAATAAATTCTTATTAACGAATTAGTAAGTAATAGCTCACAGATAAAAGTGTTACTAGATACTTCTGTGGGAGTTACTAATTATTTGGATTCGTATTATAAAGTGAAGATCATTGGAACTAACTAGTAATTACTCAAGTGTTACTAAAGACATTTTCTAAAAGTATACTAAAGTTCACCAAAAATCTCAAACGGTTGCACAAATCATGACTAGATCATGTAGTAACACTTGAGTAATTACTAGTTAGTTCCAATGATCTTCACTTTATAATACGGATCCAAATAATTAGTAACTCCCACAGAAGTATCTAGTAACACTTTCATCTGTGAGCTATTACTTACTAATTCGTTAATAAGAATTTATTTTAGTTAATAGTAGTTACTAGATTGTTAATAAACTTTTTCAGTAGTTCTCTGGGAAGTATTAAAAAAATAGTAGTTATTGATTACTTAATAGTGAACTACCACTTTCGTCTGTGCGCTATTACTTACTAGTTCGTTAATCAGAGTTTCTTGTTAGTTAATAATAGTTACTAGATTGTTAATATTGTGTTACTCATTAGTTCTTGTGTAGTTATTCATTAACGAAGGAACCGTATTCTAAAGTGTTACCAAATAAATAAACAATAAATAATTAAACTCACTTCTTCTTAAATTCAACTCTTCTTGTGAGTTTTAATCATTCACACAAATGAACCTATAGCACCTCTTATAGGTTCTCTCACAGCACCTCTTGTGAGAATTTACACATTCATACAAATGAACCTATAGCACCTCTTATAGGTTCTCTCACAGCACCTCTTGTGAGAGTTTACACATTCATACGTGTTGCCAGTTAACAAAACAAATCAAATGACACTGAACCACGTTTTACATCTGCTTTATTTTTCCTTTGTCAAATCAATCAATTGTTTAAATGTTCTTTAAGATCTTCAATGCTTTAAACTGAATAGTTCAACAAGTAACAGGTGATAATTTATCACTCAACCACACTACTCAAATTCCCCACATAGGGTCACTGTAATGCTTTAACCAAAGAAAAGAGTATGAACTCCAAATGAATAATTAACCAAAGATATCTTAACAGATAATTTAGTAAAGTCTCAAAGTGTCAATTTTTCAATGTCAAATATTTACGAATGTTAGGGCACACTTTCAGAGTGAAACACTTTCAAAGCAAACACAAACACGGTAGTGGCACCCTACACAAACACAAAACCCCTGTTAGCATTTTCATCATGTGCTTTCAAACACCATGTCACAAGAATCAAATATAACATACACAGGATATTATGCACGTTATTCACATTTCTTATGCACTTTACATTGAAAATTGACTTCCCGAACTCTTTTATAGAGATTTCGAAATGCAGTCTCGTGCAATCAAACATCTTCGATCATCTCGAACTATTCGCAAAATACACATACACAAGATGAAACAAACACATCCTATGACATTAGATTAAATTTATTATCATCACATTTACTCACATAGAGCATCAATTAAATCAAGGATGATACTCGACACACGGCTGGATTAATCTCATGCACTGCTGTTTTCCGTTTCTCTCTGCATTGCGCTCTATTAACACGTCATCATTAGGGGCTCGCTTTTCTTAAAGGGGAAGTACTTTTTTACAAGTTCAAACACCACCTGGCTACATACGCATGAACCTATAGCACCTCTTATAGGTTCTCTCACAGCACCTCTTGTGAGAATTTACGCATTCATACAAATGAACCTATAGCACCTCTTATAGGTTCTCTCACAGCACCTCTTGTGAGAATTTACACATTCATACGCATGCGCTTTCACTTCATTTGACCCACGATCTGCTCTGTCAGGTGTCACAAATCCGGGAGACACAGATGGGTAAGTTCAGTGAGTTTATTGGAACAGATGTATCAGTAAAACCAGGTGAGTAACGGTAGTCAGAGATTTGCATATCAGGATGAACAGTTAGTAAACAGAGTCTCTTATCTTGATGCAGGATGACCAGAACTGAAGACAGACTGAGAACGAGAGCAGGGACATGGGATCTGGACCGGAATGCAGGCTGATGGTAACTGGATGAGAACTTCGAGCAGGTAAGTAACAGGTAGGTGAGGAATCAGGTGAGCGGGAGTCCGATTGTCTAGTGTATAGATGAGACCAGACACTGACTGAGTGAACTGGGGTGACTTAAATAGTGAAGGTAGATTGGATGATTATTGAAGGCAGGAGGTAGTGACAGGTGATGATGATTAGAATTCCGGTGAAGCTGATCGAGTGGGCGGAGTGAAGGTGTCTGACGCTGGTGTTGGTGTGTCCGTGACATCATGGGACCACACGAAACAAATTAAGCAAAAGCTGCTTACCTTGTTTTTGGTCGACCTTTTGTTTCGTGGGGTCACCGACAGGCGTCGTCACCATGGCCGCTCTCCTCTCGAAGCTCCTGGCTGCCGCTCTGCAATTATGTTGTGGCAGATTTCCAGTCCCAATTCAAATCATCAAAGTCTGGTTCAGGTCTTGAAGAAATTTCTCAGAGTTGAGGTTCTGGGTCTCAGAAAAGCAACTTTATTGAGCAGTTCAACAAAGTGAGATGCCAGCTGGCCATCTGATCTTACTCATTGCACTCATTGGTCTGCACTCATTTCTTATACCTTGTGGTAGCCAATTAGCGCTCAAATTGTTAACTTTCTCTCTTTGCTCCTCCTTATTACTCCTCCCAAATTAAAACACCTGCATCATCATTTTATTGGGACAACCTTCTTTGCGCATGCGTATCATTTCTTTAAAAAAAATGGACATCTGTATTAGTGTCTTTTTACACAATGGGCTTCTTGTTTCAGTACGCTTTTCTCAGTGGCACATTGTTACATTGTATATAATTTGTTTCTCTCCCAGTGCCTTCCAATACCTGCATCTGGGCTACAAGTGTTTTTTGGGTACTTTTCCACTCTCTCATGTGGCCTATGACCCTAGTTTCCAGGTCCTCATGTGCCCTATGACCCTAGTTTTTTTTTCTGCTTGGCATTACATCACATGCACGCTTCTTTCACATGTACAGCACGCTTCTTTCACATGTACTGGATGCTTTTTTCACATGTACATAGGACAAGCAGAATTCTCCAACAAAGGTGTCTTGAACTTGAACGATCTACAGATACGAGGTGGAGCTCGAAATCTGGCTCCATCGGCAAAGTACTGACGTTATTTGATGTAATTTTAGAAACGCTGTCGGAGTTCTCCGAAACAAGTGGCCAAACAAAACTGGAAACTGATTCACTCATGCATCAAATTCAGACAAAAAAAAAATTGTATTTCTGTTGGTGACATTTGGGAAATTATTTGATACCAGTGACGTTGCTACCAGGGCTCTACAAAGCAGCACAATTTCAGTCACCGACTGCCTGTCCCATACTCACCTCCAGCGAGCTGTTCGGAGACATCAGAACCAGGCCAACATTCGATGTACCGATGCACCTCAATATCTTCCTGGGCAATTGGTCTGGCTCTCAACCAGGGACATCCGTCTCCGACAGCCCTGTCGTAAGCTGAGTCCCAGATATATTGGTCCGTTCGCGATACAGAGGCAGATCAACCCCGTCACCTACCGGCTATCACTTCCCGCTCACTACCGTATTGCCATATACTCACTACCATATACTTCCATGTCTCTCTGCTCAAACCATACACTAACCCTCTCACTCCTTCCTCCCCAGGGTCTGGTGCTACGGTTGTGCCCCCTCCTCCTGCGGATCCGGAGGACGACAACATCTACCGAGTCCATGAGATCCTCGACTCCTGACAACGGGGCGGCCACTTGGAATACCTCGTTGACTGGGAGGGATTCGGTACAGAGGAGAGATGCTGGGTCAATCGGGAGGACATTCTGGATCCCTCTTTACTCCAGGACTTCCATGCTACTCATCCAGATCGTCCAGCGCCCAGGGGCCGTGGTCGTCCCTGTCGTCGGTCCCGTCCGCCAGCTGGAGCTGGCCGTGGGAGGGGGGGGGGGTGGGGTACTGTCACGGATCCATCAATGTCAGCACCAGACACCATCACTCCGCCCACTCGTTCCAGCTCCCCAGAATACTAATCACCATCACCTGTTCTCATCAATCACTGTGCTAATCATTCTCCCTATAAATATTCACCTCTCACAGTCACTCACTGTCTGGTCTCGTCTACACTACGACCACAGACTCCCGCTCCACTTCTACTTTGGAAAGGATTACTTAACCGCTGGCTCCAAGTTTCATCTGCTCCTCATCTACTCCTGTTCCCGGTCTTCTCCTGTTCTCCTCTCCGCTGCTGCAGCCCATCAGTCATCCATTCCTGCTCAAGATAAGAGAAACGCTATCAGACTGTTGACCAGCTACTTTACTGAACTCCAACTACATTACTCACCTGCTATATGCCTTTAATCACCTGTCTCAATAAACCTGGTTTATACTCACTCATCTGTGTTCTTCTAATCAGTGACAGTAGGTTGTTTTGGATAAATGTGTCTACGAAATGCTTCAGTTTAACTTGGTGGTGTTGACATTAAATTAGCATGAGTGTAACAGAATATTGATGAAAATTAACTCAACAAAATATTAAAAATGTGACTACAGTGTGCATGCAACAACAAATAGGCTAATGAAAAAGTGATTGTGATGATGAGAGACAGACAGAGGACCCAAAAGCGTTTGCAGCAAGGAGTCAGTTTAATGAACGGAAAGAAGTCCACAGGTAAGGACTGTTCACAAATAATATAATGTTCAACAAAGGTCGACCCGCAGAGCGGGTAACAGGCGAGACTCTCTTCTTAGGCTGACCAGCGAAAGCGGCCGGTGAAATCAGACACCGAAGAACCACAGCAGCCCTGGTGAGCACGGGAGGAAGATCCCTCGGCTAGTGGAGGTGAGCTGGCATCAGACAAGGGCTCTGAAACAAGCACAGCAGAGTAGCGACAAAGTAGCGGTGGAACAAACTCACAGTAGCACAGTGCTGGACAGGACAGGACTGGACAGGACTCGTACGAGAGGTAGGTAACATACACAGACTACACGTCTTGGCTGAAAGAATAATCTGGCAAAGAGGTAGAGAACAGCAGTGGTAAAAGAAGCCGACAGAATTAGAGAAAAGGGAGAGCAGGTGTGAAAGAATGATTGGAAAACGAGCATAAAGCAGCCGCAGCTGTAGGTAATGAAACAGCGGAGAAGGCGAGAACAGAAGCGAGAACACATGACAACCAACAGGGGGAGACAAGGAACCGAGAAAAGGGACCAGGATCATGACAGTACCCCCTCCTCAACGAGCGCCTCCTGGCGCTTCCGAGGAGGAGGACTGCCGAGACCGGAGGAAATCATCGACGAGTGGATGTCCCGGGACGAGACCCAACTCCTCTCCTCAGGACCGTATCCCTCCCAATCTACTAAGAATTGATGCCCACGACCACGACGGCGCATATCTAAGAGACGACGAACCTTGTAAACCGGGGAGCCCTCCACACGAAGAGGAGGAACGGATGGACGAGCAGGAGCGCGCACCGCAGGCTTGATATACGAAACATGGAACACAGGGTGGACACGACGGAAATTGGGAGGAAGAGAAAGCTTAACCGCCACCGGGCTGATGATCTTAATGATGCGAAACGGGCCGACAAAACGAGGAGCCAGTTTACGAGACTCCGACTGGAGGGGTAAATTGGAGGTGGACAACTATACTTTCTGACCACAGGCGTAGCGCGGACTCTTAACGCGACACTTATTCGCGGAGATGCTCATGTGTCTCCTCGAGCGACACAGAGCTGATCTCACCCCTCTCCAAGTGCGCTTACAGCGATCGATAAACGCTTGGACCGAAGGTACATTAGACTCCGACTCCTGCGAGGGGAATAACGGAGGCTGACCCAGGCAACAATGAAACGGGGATAACCCGGTGGCTGAAGTAGGCAGCGAGTTGTGAGCGTACTCAGCCCACACGAGTTGCTCGGACCAAGACGAGGGATTACGGTGAGCGAGACTGCGAAGCATGCGGGCGACGATCTGATTGGCCTGTTCTGCCTGTCCATTGGTCTGGGGATGAAAGCCGGACGAGAGGCTAACGGAAGCTCCGATTAGACGACAGAACTCCTTCCAAAACTGAGAGGAGAACTGTGGTCCCCTATCAGAAACCACGTCGGTTTTAGGACCGTGAATCCTAAATACCTGATCGACCATGACCTGGGCTGTCTCTTTAGCCGACGGAAGTTTGGCGAGCGGGATAAAGTGCGGCAGACTTAGAGAAGCGATCAACGACCGTTAAAATGACTGTGTTGCCTGCAGAGGGAGAAAGCCCAGTGATAAAGTCGAGTCCAATATGGGACCAAGGACGCGACGGGACCGGTAGCGGATGAAGTAACCTGGCAGGGGGCGAATTACCAGTCTTAGTCTGGGCACAAATCCCACAAGCAGCCACAAATCGACGCGCATCACGTTCCAACGAGGGCCACCAAAAACGCTGGCGGATAGTCGCGAGCGTGCCCCGCACACCGGGGTGGACGGACAATTTGAAGGCGTGTCCCCACTGGAGGACTGCTAAACGCGTGGAGAGAGGAACAAACAGGCAGTGCCCAGGACAATTGGGCGGGATGATAGCGTGAGCGAGGGCGCGCTTAACCATCCTCTCGACGCCCCAAACCGCTCCCCCACCACGCACCGGGAGGGAATCACCTCCTCAGGCGTAGAGGGGGCGGCTGAGGAGTCGAAGAGACGGGAAAGCGCGTCTGGCTTGACGTTCTTAGAGCCGGGACGATAAAGAATAGAGAAATTAAAACGAGTAAAGAACAGTGCCCAGCGAGCCTGGCGAGCGTTCAATCTCTTGGCAGAACGAATATACTCCAGGTTTCTGTGGTCCGTCCAGACAATGAACGGAATCGGAGCTCCCTCCAACCATTGACGCCATTCACCCAAAGCCAACCGGATGGCGAGTAACTCACGATTCCCGACGTCATAGTTGCGTTCCGCGGGTGAGAGGCGATGCGAAAAAAAAAGCGCAGAGATGCACTCTCTCATCAGCAGGTGAGCGTTGAGAAAGAACAGCCCCGACCCCCACCTCAGAGGCATCGACCTCGACGATGAATTGTCTCGAAATATCGGGGGTGAGCAGAATAGGCGCGGAAGTAAAACGAGACTTGAGAAGATTAAAAGCGCGTTGCGCGGAGTCAGACCACGCAAATTTAGACTTAACTGAAGTCAGGGCGGTGAGAGGCGCGGCCACCTGACTGAAGTTACGTATAAACCGACGGTAAAAGTTGGCGAAACCAAGGAATCTCTGAAGTGCGACTCGGGAGTCGGGAACGGGCCAATCAGTAACCGCCTGCACCTTCTTGGGGTCCATACTGATCCCCTCAGCGGAAATGACCGAACCAAGAAACGAGACGGAAGAAGCGTGAAAAGAACACTTCTCTGCCTTTACAAAGAGATGATTCTCGAGGAGTCGTTGAAGGACTCGACGCACGTGTTGGATGTGCACTTGGAGAGAGGGCGAAAAAATCTAAATGTCGTCGAGGTAGAAGAATACAAAGATATTCAGCATGTCCCGAAGGACGTCGTTTACGAGGGCTTGAAACACGGCAGGCACGTTGACCAATCCGAACGGGAGGACGCGATATTCAAAGTGCCCAAGGGGCGTGTTAAACGCGGTCTTCCACTCGTCCCCTTCCTTTATACGCACGAGATGGTAGGCGTTGCGAAGGTCGAGTTTAGTAAACACCCTTTCTCCCTGCAAGAGTTCAAAGGCCGAGGACATCAGTGGCAAGGGATAACGGTTCTTGACAGTGATGTCGTTCAGCCCCCTATAGTCAATGCAGGGACGCAAGGAACCGTCCTTCTTTTTGACAAAGAAAAACCCCGCGCCAGCGGGCGACGAAGAGGGGACGATGGTACCGTTACGTAGTGACTCGGAGAGATAATTCTCTAATGCCTCGCGTTCGGGAGCCGACAAGGAATAAAGTCGTCCCCGAGGTGGCATAGACCCTGGGAGGGGATCGAAACTGCAATCGTACGGTCTATGAGAGGGAAGGGAAGTCGCCCGGGACCGACTGAACACCTCCCGCAAGTTGTGATACTCCTCCGGTACCCCCGTCAAATCACCCGGCCCCTCCTGTGAGATAGAGACAGAAGACACAGGAGGGATAGCAGAGGTTAAACACTTGGTATGACATGACAACTTCCACGACAAAACAGAACAATTAGACCAGTTGATCTGCGGGTTATGCTGAACCAGCCAAGGGTGACCTAAGACAACCGGACAAAAGGGCGAACAAAAAACTAAAAAAGAAATAGTCTCTCTATGATTCCCCGAGACGGTGAGTGAGAGGGGAATAGTCTTTCTCTGAATTCTAGGAAGAGAACTTCCATCTAAGGCAAAGAGAGGGGTGGAGTCTTTTAAGTCTATTAGGGGAATACCTTGGTCCATGGCAAGTTTCCCTCCGCCCCCGAGTCCACCAGGGCGGAACAGGTGATGGAGGAACTAGACCATAGGAGAGAGACGGGTAGAGTGGTACACGACCTCGACGGAGAGTCCCTGGAAGATGCGCTCGCCAGTAGCCCTCCTCCTACTGGCGAGCGTTGGCTTTTACCGGGCACGTGTTGATGAAGTGGTTGTGCGCTGCACAATACATGCACAGACGGTTGATTATCCTCCGCTCCCGTTCCTTGGCCGAGACGCGTAACCCGCCCAGCTGCATTGCCTCCTGCTCCAGACCAGCGGGGGGCGGCAAAGTGACGGCGGGTGGTGAGGACCGCCGAGAGAGCTCCGGACCACGAGCACGGCGGCGCAGATCGAAGCGCTTCTCCAAACGGATGGCCAGGTCAACGAGAGGGTCCAGGCGAGTAGGTGCTTCACGAGCGTATATCTCCTCCCTTAACTCAGAGTTGAGCCCCTCCAGGAAGCGGGCTACTAACGCCGGTTCGTTCCATACACAGGTGGTCGCTAGAGTATAAAACTCGATAGCAAAATCCGCCACCGAGCGTCTGCCCTCACGCAGAGAGGATAGAATGCGGGATGCCTCAACCCCGTGGGTAGAGCAATCAAAGACACGGATCATCTCGGTCTTGAACAGGAAGAAGTCGTTCACACAGTCCGCCTCTGCCTCCCAGTTGGCAGTTCCCCACTCCCGGGCTCGTCCGGCCAGCAGAGACATAACATAGGCGACTCGGGCTCGTTCAGAAGCATAGGTCGAAGGCTGAAGGGAGAAGACTACCTCGCACTGGGTCAGGAAGGCGCGACACTGCGCGGGCTCACCCGAGTAGCAGGGGGGATTGTTGACCCGGGGCTCCGGTGACTCGCACTGGTCTCGAGGCACGGGACTCTCATGACGTAACTGGCGAAGCTGGGTAGAGAGTGATGAAACTTGGGAGGCGAGAGATTCGACGGCTTGTCTCGCGGCTGAAAGCTCCTCCTCATGCCGTCCCAGCATGGATCCCTGAAACTCCACCGCCGACTGAAAGTGGTTGCTGCTCGCTGAGTCCATTGTGGCCAGATTATTCTGTGATGATGAGAGACAGACAGAGGACCCAAAAGCGTTTGCAGCAAGGAGTCAGTTTAATGAACGGAAAGAAGTCCACAGGTAAGGACTGTTCACAAATAATATAATGTTCAACAAAGGTCGACCCGCAGAGCGGGTAACAGACGAGACTCTCTTCTTAGGCTGACCAGCGAAAGCGGCCAGTGAAATCAGACACCGAAGAACCACAGCAGCCCTGGCGAGCACGGGAGGAAGATCTCTCGGCTAGTGGAGGTGAGCTGGCATCAGACAAGGGCTCTGAAACAAGCACAGCAGAGTAGCGACAAAGTAGTGGTGGAACAAACTCACAGTAGCACAGTGCTGGACAGGACAGGACTGGACAGGACTCGTACGAGAGGTAGGTAACATACACAGACTACACGTCTTGGCTGAAAGAATAATCTGGCAAAGAGGTAGAGAACAGCAGTGGTAAAAGAAGCCGACAGAATTAGAGAAAAGGGAGAGCAGGTGTGAAAGAATGATTGGAAAACGAGCATAAAGCAGCCGCAGCTGTAGATAATGAAACAGCGGAGAAGGCGAGAACAGAAGCGAGAACACATGACAACCAACAGAGGGAGACAAGGAACCGAGAAAAGGGACCAGGATCATGACAGTGATATGTGAAACAAATGAACTCTAAGTGTATTTTCGACATATTCTCAAAACATGTTCAGCTCACGACATTGAACCGAGCCTAAACGGCAAATGACCTGCGCTGGTTAAGTAACTTGTCTAGTTTACTAGTCCTTGATAGTTAAAAGCTATCTAAAACGGTGGACCTTACAATGAGGTCAACAGGGTTAGAGAACTAGCTAGTGAGGAGAGTAGTGTGAAACCACCTCATGAAACAACCCACAAGAATCACCCACAAGAATCAACAAGTAGATGACTAAATTGAGAAAAATGCCATCTGGGCTGTTGCCTGGTCAAACAAGCACCCGGTCGTAGGTCTAGGGCAACCAAGGGACCTACTTCGAAAAATCGGCTACAGGGAATGAGCGAAGATGTGGTTTGTTGATGCCAAACACCAGCGGTCATTTGTCACAAGGAACGTAAGGACACTTTGGAAGGATGGAAGCCTCGAATTACTTGTCGAGCAACTTAACAAGGTTCAGTAGAACCCATAGTAGAACCCTACTAGGTCATAGTAGATGAACTAGGTCATATGAACCCTGGGTCATAGTAGAACCCTCAAGGACTTGACAACTCCACATAACTTTTTTCCCCCAATTACTCATGGTTTATTTACTTAATAATTAGGTCTTAGGTCAATGGGTTTCCTACCTTTTTTAATTTAAGTCAACTGATCACTTTTACAATGTATGTCCTTTTAATTAGTTATGTACTTGTGTTCAGGTTCTATTGCAAAACATTTACTGCTATTGAGGTGTGATTCGGGTTAAGTCAAGTTACCTTTATTGATATAACGCTTTTTACAATACAGATTTTTTAAAAGCAGCTTTACAGTGATAAAAGGAAAATAATGCAACAAAGTTTGTTTGCAACAAAATAGTTATTTCTCAATTGTAAATTTTAGGGACCAGTTGGTTTGTGGCGTGACAACGATTAATCTTCAGCGAACCAGTGAGATTTTAAAAACAAACATTGGGTCTCATTTATTAATAATTGCGTATGCTATTCATATTTATAGGCACATTTGATCTTCTCAAACTTTCTGTCTTATTCACACGCACAATAATTTGTTCTTAACCTCGGCTGTCTCATTATGCATTCTTCAGTGATCTTGCGTCCTTTTGTTCTCGCTCTATGTCATCATCAACCGCCGAAGTTCAATTCCAATTCTCAAGAAACCGAGTATATTGCATGCATAAAAAGTACCCGGATGTGTTCTTAATATTGAGGATGCATCGAATGCAGACTTGGGCTGCGTTCCACTCCACTTTTAGACACACACTTCCCTAAGCACTTCTCCTCGGGGAAATCCCCGACCCATTTTGAAATGCTTCCACTTTATTAATTGGACAAGTGCAGTTTATCAGGACAGTCCCTTGACCCCTTGATTTTGATAGAGGAGACTTCAAATGTACACTTCAGGCAGCTCCATATACCATAATGCAACGTGATTGTTACATCACCACATATCACGCTTAATTTACCAACACTACAAACTCTATGACATATTAATCATTATTTTTTTAAATTTAAAACAACCCAAACACACCTATATAGAATGCTGCATTAAACCAATTTGTAAGGGGAAACTAAAGGAAATAATATATCAACTCCATAGATAGAGGATTCAAGTTTAGGCTTAGGATGTTCCAATTCAGCTAATTGCCAGGGTTCCACCAGTAGTGGACACTCGTGCAACATAAGTAATGACATACATCCGAGTACATGAGACTGAGGGAAGTTAGCGAGGGAAGAGCATAAAAAAAACAATTGGAATGAAGCCTAATCGAACTGTCGGAAATCTCAGAAGATGCTGCAAGCGGTCGACATACGGATCCCTGTAAACTTTAAAATTCTCGTTCTCACTTAAGAGATTCCTGTGCAAATATGTGACGGTTAGTGAAAGTTAGTGAGAGTAGTGAAATCTGTTTGTTTTGCTTAATTTTTGCTTACTTCAGTATCCGATTTTCAGCAGCGCAAATAATTTTCAAAATCATTCTTTTTAATGATTTTCAGTTTTGTTCAAGGTAATTAAAGCAACAGTTTTTCAACAATGGAAGGATATGTAAAAAGTATGGTATTTGGGGTAAAAAGTGTATCTGCTATCGGGGCAAGAGGCTAATTAATAAAGCTGATAATAAATGTCTGACTTTTCCATTTTCCATTGTTATATTAACATATTTGAATGACGGAATATTTACTGATAAAAATTAATTCTTTTATTTATCAAAATAAACAGAAAATAGTACAAACTTTGCTAAAGTGATTGTTTTGAACAAGTAATAATTTAGATATTAATAATTATTAAAACCATATTTTCCCCTCACCACCTCATATATATATATATATATATATATATATACAGAATAAATAAATATATATATATATATATATATATATATATATATATATATATATAGCACATACTTTTAGTGGCCTTATGAATATTTACACATGAAAACTGAAACATGAAAATATTAAAATATATTTCTAGATTATGTGTATGTGTGTGTGTGTGTGTGCGTGTGTGTGTGTACGTGTGATTAGATTTCAGTTGTTCCAAATTTTTTTGTAAATTTAGAATACATTTTAATGAACGTTTTTAATAAATCATGATTTGTTCATGAAAACGTTTATACACAGATTTCACACACAAACTCGTGCGTACGCATGCTTAGTGAATGAGACCCATCATCAGTCAGACAAGTGATGCTCAAATTTCTTGATGGCTTTAACAATAAACTGACCACTGACCTTTAGCTCAGTTTAATATTTAACGATACTTTAAACATTGAATAACTAAATTTAATAATTACCCATACATTGTTTGAGGATTAGTAGTTACAGTATTATTCATACACCTCCTGTTTTAAATTCAATTATCATGTTTCTTCCACTTTCAGTCCTTTTTTCGGCTGTTCTTTGGGCTCCTCCACTTGATTTTGTGCATCTTTCCTTCCTCTCAGGTAAGCATTCACAGTCTCCAGTAAATCAATACAGTGATTGATGAGAAGAGCCAGCCAAGCCAGGCCAAAGAATATCCAGGCTGCCATCATACAACTGTACCACTCTGGGTAGACTATCGCTGGGTTGTGATCTGGCAGGAGAAACAAAGTAGAAAAGATGTTGTGATCAGGTTAGGGCAAAATTCAGAAATTTAAATCAAATTGAATGTAAGTTGTAATGAAAGGACAATGACTCAAATTTAGCAAGAAAACAAAACATATCGTTGTAGTTGTACAACCAGTTATGCATTTTTCTAAATTATCTTATTAAATACTGTTATCCAAATAAAACTGCCATAAAATATTTATAGTTTATATAGGGATTGAATCACTGATAAAGCAGTGATTAACAGTTTAGTACCCCCAACTTCACACATTTTGTACATCTCCCCAATAAAACACACTCAATTCAACTCATCATCTTGTTATAGGGACTTTAACACTTGAAATGATTGTGTCAGATGTGAGAGACATTCAAGATGGGTGCTGTTGGCGAACTACAGGACCAGGTTTGGGAACCACTGTATTAAAGTTAGTCTTAAATTTTAATCTCTGTATTGAAGACTTTCTTGGAGTTCCATCATACATAAAATATAAATAAATGTTAAATTATTAAATATAATGTGTATAATGCATTCTTCAATGCTACACTGTAAACGATTTCTGTTGTTTTCACAGGATTATACTGTTTTTCTCAACAGTTTCTTACTGTCTAATCAATGTACAGTAAGTTGCAGTAGATTTAGTTGTTTTCACAGTATTAAATTGTTTTTTCAACAGTTATGTACTGTGCACACAGTTGACAGTGTGTTACTGTAGAATTTCAATGCATTCTGGGAAATTATCAGTTACTGTTAATCTAAATACAGCAGTGCAATTGCTCGTAAAAAACACCACACACAGTTCCACGGGTAAAATTGCTAGCCTACTAATGTTATTCTTACATTTAAAATAAAAATGTAGCACTAGTTGACCATTAACAGTCATAATTTATGACATATAATTTATGTCAGTGGGGTGTGCATGAGATATTTGACTTTGGAAGAGTTTCTCTGTCGTGTCAGTGCGCTGCTGTCTTTTCTGCCGACCTGCAACTTCTTCATCTGGTAAGTAATAATTCTTTATAATGTGTATGCATACGGATTCTAGCTAATAACTTTAAAGTTATTTAGAATAGCTGACCACGATTTCTATATTCAATTTAATCTATTCTAGACATTTTAATATAATGATAGGCTACTCTTCAATGTAGCCATTTGGGATGTTACTGTAAATTCAAATACATTAGTACGAAATGACCGCGAAAAATAACCACAACAAGCTGCCATTTTATGAAGAACTCGAGTCTTCAGTTCCCTTCCCTCTGTAAGAACACGCAGGCCGTGCATCGCGTCGCTGTCGGCAACGTTTTCGCCATACATATCTGGTTAGTAATTCATATTTTTATGCAAACCATATGAGTTACTTGCGTTAACAAATTAACGTTAGAAAGAAGTGGCCGCGGAATGTTCTAGATAATGTCTGTATGTCAGACGCGGATTTCTTTTATGTTGATAGCCTAACTTACTTGATTAAATGTGATTTTATTAACATATATTTCATATGTAACCTCTTATAAGGTCAAAATGGTCTAATCATTTTGTTATTTACCACGTTAAGTCGGTGGAAGCGCCTGCACGTTCATTATTTTATGACTTAGGAATTGATAATCGATAAATGTATCCTGAAATCCAAGGTTAGGATTCGGATTTATTGTTATAAAATTAAAGTGTCGATTCCTTTTATTGATTTTTTTCACGCTTATTTTCGTGTAAATCCTGACCTGGCGTTCTGCCAAACGTTACCTCAGTGATAAAGTTGGACCGCAGAAAGCGCCCAAGGTGTATTTTTGTCCAAAATACAAAGCTATGTGTGACATTTACAGTATTGTCGGCTATAATATCATTGTTTTTTTTGTTTTTTTTTTACTATGTGTAAACTGACATGTACTCATTTGAAGGGAACGATGCCTTGTCAAGCTTTTTTAAGTCATGTAACTTAGTAGCCTATCACACAAGCAAGATTTAGCCTACGTTTTCACGTGATCGTAAATGAATTGATTTTAAACAACAGTCCAACAAACAAGATTTTAGTATTAAGTCAATTACACTTTAGACATCATTTTGTCTGTTTTTGCTGTTTAGCCAAAACAACAACAAAAACGTATTTTAACTGTCTTGTCTGTTCTCTTTTCCACAGGTGTGAGCTGTGCATGTTAAGAAGACCCCTATCCATCTTGACAACCGATGAATTGTAAATCGAATCTAATTTAATTATTCTATTTATCTAACTACTACTACTATACCTTGGTCCAGTACTGACCCACTAAGAACATTTTAAACGAATTATTATCCATCTGTGAATTTTGTCTATCTGCAATTTTTTAGAATTGTTGTGTGAAAATAAACGTTGCTGTACAGTTTAAGGTTTAATTGCATAAAAGCTTGGATAGAAAACTTCCTATTGCAAAAGTTAGAACATAAGTCTGCATATAAATGTTTATTAATACCGTAATGCAAGTTTTTCATGGCACATGTGCATGATGAGGTTGTTTTGTGTTTAATTTTTTTTTTTTTAAAGGACACTGGATAACTTGTCATTTTGTAATACTCATCTGGATTGGTGGTTTACTCGTCAAAGCTTTTATAGACCATTTCACAAGATGTAAACAACACTGGTCCAGAAGCACTTCCTGTTTCAGTTTGTAACTGTTTTCTTTATTTCACATGTAAAGAAAACATCTTAAAGATGTTTGTTTAACTTTTTGATTCAGTTTTATATGTTCTGTTGGTTGTATTTTATCCCAGCTCTTATGTAGTGTTAAAAAAACTGAAACAGGAAGTGCTTCTGGACCAGTGTTGTTTACATCTTGTGAAATGGTCTATAGTTTATAAGTTTATATGTGTCTCCCAGCCCTGCAAATCTGGTCCCTTAGATAGAAAGCAGCCAAAAACCATTTAAAATCAGCAACTGACCAGTTATACAGTCTATCTCAAACCAATAGACAATCTTAGACTAGTTTAAGCTGTTTTACCCCAGCAGGGAGTGGGTGGATGAGTTGTTATGAACTATCTTTCTAATAGATTGATCAGATAGCACCCCTTTAATCTTTTCTATTTTACCTGTTCATGATAATTTTTGCATGTATTTATGCATAATTGTTCATGATTGTCATGCATGATTTTTATTGTATTATATTACATTTTTATTATTAATGTATTTAATTGTATTAATGCATTTAAATGTATATTATGTAAATGTACTAATGTGTTTGAAAATACACAATAAACCTTGTGCAGTTAAAGCTTCAATTGTTCTTTTTTCTATTTCCCATTAACAGTTAAAATAATATTTCTACAGATTTTCTGCAGGTTACACAGTAGCACTATAAAATAAATAAAATAACATTTCATACTACACAGTATTATTAAAAATTAACAGTGTAATTCTGTACTTTAATATGGTAAGAAATTACAGTAAAATAATGTTATTTAATTTGCAGTATGCTTAACAGTACTGTAGTTAGTGTTACGGTAATTTTACTGTTAGATGAAATACAGCAAGTACTGGATAATTGTTGCCAGTAAGTTACTGTTAATTTGACAAGAATTTTTTTACAGTGTATGCATACAACAATAATAAGAATTTCCTCCTAGAAAACATAAATTTAACATTTGAATTACACTTCTGCATCTTATTTGCTACCTCAATTCAAAATTCAAATTCAGGAAAATTCAAATTCGATTTTGAATGACACACAACCAAATAAGTGATGTCACTTCCTGAATATAGGGCTACCAGAATAAATCACAAAATATAATTACATTTGAGGTAAAATAAGGCTTTATTTAATGATAGAAACAACTGCTATTATGTAGATAAAAAGTCCATAACCTGATAACAATGATGTGAGCACGAGCATCAGAAAGTATTTGTTATTTAGTTCAGATACATGTTAACAATTAAAAGTCTGTTTGTTAATTTTTGTATGTGTGGTCTCCTACCTGCAACATAATCTCCAAATCCAATAGTGCTAAGTGTTATAAAGCAGTAGTAAATGGCTTCAGCGTAACTCCATCCCTCATATTCTTTGAAGAGCAACATAGGAACCAAAAAGTACAGTAACGCTGAACTTACGAAGGATATACTGTGAATGGATATTCTGACACATTTCTGTGGGAAAGAACATGGGCACAGTCAAGGGTAAACGTCAAACATTTTAATTTTCAATTTTAATTCCTTATTTTAAACAAATATCTATTAGATATTTAATATCTAATTAAATTAGATTTGATTAAAGGAGTTAAATTCTCACCCCTCTATCAATTTTTTTCTCCAGAAAATTGCAAAAATTCCTCTCAATAGCCAACATGTATTTTCCAACTCTATTTAAGATCACTACATTAAGGGGAATGCCAAAAAGAGCAAACAACACACAGAAGATCTGACCAGCCGTTGTCAGTGGAATGATGTTACCATAGCCTGCAGAAAGAATTGAAGAAAAACACTTTGTGTAACCTTTACCCAAATTAATGAATGCCACAAAACAAACCAAATTAAACTGGACTGTCAAATTCAAATGTTATGTTTCCTAATTCCTCACCAATAGTTGTGACCACTGTCGCCGCAAACACAGATGAGCTGGTAAATTTCCAGAAGCCATCTGCAGTGTCATTACTGTCGGGACTCAAGCCACTCACGGACGCTGCTTTTATCATCTTTGAGACAGTGATGACAAGCAATGAATGAATGAAATGGCTATAGGAAACAGTAACTGAGACTGTCAATTCATTAAATAATACAAATAAAATAAAATAAAATAACCATCTAAATAATCTCAATAATAGACCAACAAGGAGTCCATGAATATATTTCCATTCAGTTATACTTTGTTTTAAACAGGACATTCAGTTATAATGCAGTTTTAACAAAAATAAACTGGTAGCCCTGTTTATTTTCTGCACAGGTTTTGTTTCAAAGACCTTGTTAAAAAGCAATAATTATTTTGAATGGATACAAGTGATTCCTTAAGTTTGCACCAAAATAGTTTTTTTTTCCTTTTACAAATGAACCATAGAAGCCACACATCCATTTCAAATGATGTAAAAAGTTGTCCAAGCACTTGCTCACTTGCTCATCTACACATCATTATTGCTGTTAATGTGGAATAAGACAAGCACTGTAACTAAAAGTCATGGACCATGCAGTTAAGGAAAATCTAGTCTCATACCTCTGCTAGTTCTCGGAGGCCATTCTGACCCATACAAGGGTACTTCTCGAGTAGTTTAATTCTTTTCTCCTTGAGAAGATCAATCTGTTGCAACACATACCATCCTTCTAGTTTCCAGAAGACCAGCCCTCCAACAAGGACATAGGCAACATAAAAAACTCCAAGGAACAGAATAGAAGGTAATCGAGTTAGGCTAAGAAACTGACATAACTTTCCTGAAAACACGGGGAGCATGGTGCCTTTGGTTGCCTGGCTCACCTGTCTGCCAATGCAGCTGCAGGTTAGTGCTACTGTGGATTTACTCAGTTTATGTGACAGGCAAATCACCCCACTGTGTAATGAATGTCAGAATCAGACCTTATGACCTGGCATGCAAATGTTGATTGAAGGAGCACAGAAGACACAGGGAGTGAGGAGTTAAAGAGAGAGGTTGAAGTACAATCAGTAATCTCTGACAATGGCTAAAAATCATGGCACTACTGTGAATAAGGCTGAATGAGTTGGTTCAAATTAATTTTGATCAAGTACAGATTTTGAAAAAAAAAATATGCTTGTTCAACTTAAACATTTAATTTGAAATTATTAGGATGAAATACTTTTAATTTCATTCCCCCTATATAGAGACAATCGAGAAAAAACTTGGTTATTTATTCATTTAGCAGACACTTTAATCCAAAGCAAAATACAAAGAAATACAATTCATCTCAAGGAGGCAATAAACACACAAAATGCTAACAAAGATTCAAACATTATTCAGACTAGTACAAGCTAGGAGGATTTAATAGTGAAACAATAATATATATATTTTTAAATTATTATTTTTTTTTAGAGTCAGCAGGATACCATTAAGTGCTCATGGAAGAAATGCGTTTTGAGCTGTTTCTTGAATATTGTCAGGGATTCGGCTGATGGTGTTGTGCACTGCAGTGCAAACCTGTATAACCGTGCTGTCTTTGCAATGTGGTCTCTGTCACCTGGTCTTCAAAAAGTACCCACGATTTTTGGACGATCTGGATGGAATTGTTGTTGATAAACCTACCGGGAAATTATGCTGAATAGTCGGCTGAGAAGACAAGTAGTTCTGTAGATTGAGTTCCAGGTGATGGTCTTTTATCCATGCTGAGATGTTCACCAGGCAAGCCAAGATCCACACAGCTACCGTCAGATCATCTGCCTGTAATGAAAAGTAGCATAGCAATGCACTGTAGGAGAATCTATATACATCTGTAAAATAGGTCCCAGTAATGCATACAAATATGTGGAGAAGAGAAGGGGGCCAAAGCACTGACCTTTAAGGTATCCCTGTGACTATTTAACAAATGGCATAGATAAATCAGATCATTTGAACAAATACTGTTGCCCCCGACTGAGCCTGGGTTCTCCCAAGATTATTTTCTCCATTCAGTCACCTGATGGAGTTTTGGTTCCTTGGCTTTTGGCTTGCTTAGTTGGGGACATTTAATATTCAACAATATTATTGATCTGTGTTTTATTATTTTCATGTTATCAATGTGAAGCTGCTTTGATACAATCTGTACTGTATTCGATCTTGAAAAGACCAGGTGTAAATGCCCCCCGAAACGCATTTGAGACAGATTTAAATCCGATCGCTCAAACCACTTCAGGAGGTGGTCTGGGCCCCATTCCAAAGTGTAAATGCATCTGGTTTTTGAAACCACATATGTGAGTATATGTTACACCATGTCCTAACTACACCCGGCACGGCACCTTGACACGCGATAAAAGGTATCTTTTCCATGTTAATCAGAGTTTTTGTCCTAACCAGACGCGACGGCGACACGTGAAGTTTCTATTTTAGAAACGGTTCCTATTTCTACGATGTCGCGGCTGACAATGAAGAAATTACACTGGTTATGAGTACACATTATTTATTTTTAGTTAAAAATAGGTCACTGTGCCACAAGATAACGGATAATTTACCTCAGATTTTGAAATCATATAATATAGCGTTCAAAATGAATTCTATGCAAACATACAACTACTTCATAACAAAATGAGTGTTTTTAATTAATATAATTAATTAATGTTTATAACATAATTAATGAATGTTTTTATTTTTAATAATGTCATTTCTTGATTTGATTATGTCCTTTACCCATTTCCAATGCGAGGAACCTGATGATCAGGTCGTGCTTCCCCAGAGACTTACCTTCAACTGCTTCTTGATATGCGGCAATGGCAGCCACATACACCTTCAGGGTGGAGGGAGACAGCCTTCGCTCCAACCCTTCTTGCAGGAAGGAAAGCACAACACTGATCGAGCATCTCTGGGGGTCTTCTCGGCGAGAAGAACACCAGTTGACAAAGAGGTTCCACTTCAACGCATAGACGTGTCTCGTGGACGACGCTCTAGCGGAAGTGATAGTAGCCGCCACCGCAGGTGGCAGGGTACTTAAACGTGCCTCGACCCGTCCAGGAGCCACACATGTAGCCTCCAGAGATCGGGGCGAGGGTGCCACAGGGTGCCCCGTCCCTGAGAAAGGAGATCCTTTCTCAGAGGAATTGGCCAAGGAGGTGCTGTCACGAGGAGTATCAGTTCAGAGAACCAGGTCTTGGTGGGCCAGTATGGGGCGACCAAAATGACCTGCTCCTCGTCCTCCTTGATCTTGCACAGGGTACGTGCGAGAAGGCTCACTGGGGGAAACGCATATTTGCGTGGGCCCCGCGGCCAGCTGTGCGCCAGTGCGTCTGTGCCGAGCGTGCCCTCGGTCAGAGAGTAATACAGGGCGCAATGGGATGAGTCGTGGGAGGCAACAGATCTATTTGTGTGTCCCCAAACTGGTCCCATATCAGCTGGACCGACTGGAGATGGAGTCGCCATTCGCCAGAGACTGGACGGAGCCGTGACAGCTCGTTGGCTGCACAGTTCCGAACTCCTGGAATGTGTATAGCACGAAGGGACCTCAGGTGCTTCTGACTCCATAAAATGAGGTGGCGTGCGAGTTGCGACATACGACGAGAGCGTAGACCCCCCTGGTGGCAGATGTATGCTACTGTCGCGGTATTGTCTGAACGGACTAGTACGTGTTGACCCTTGAGCAACGCATGGAAGCGGTGCAGGGCAAGGCGTACTGCCAGCAACTCGAAGCAATTGACATGCATTAGGCGCTGGGGTCCTGTCCAGGAGCCTGCGGCTGCATGCCCATTGCACATGGCGCCCCAACCCATGGCAGAGGCATCTGTGGAGACAACAACATGCCTGGAAACTCGCTCTAGGGGAACACCGGCCCGTAGAAGCTGAGGTTTCTCCACGGGGTGAAGGTCTGACGGCAGGTCGGAGTCACTGGAACTCTGAGCGTACCGTGATGCCATGCCCACCTCGGAATTCGATCGCAAAGCCACAGCTGAAGCGGTCTCATATGAAGCAATCCGAGTGGCGTCGCCGCGGCTGCGGATGCCATATGCCCCAGGAGCCTCTGAAAAAGTTTCAGTGGGACCGCACTCAAACTGTCGAAGACAAGTCAGCAGTGAGTGTGCGCGCTCGCTCGTAAGCTGCGCAGATGGCGACCGAGTCTATCTCCATACCGAGAAAAGAGATCCTCTGCACGGGGCAAAGTTTGCTCTTCTCCCAGTTGACCCGCAGGCCAGATGGGCTAGGTGCCGGAGCACAAGGTCTCTGTGTTCGCAGACCTGATCTCTAGAGTGTACTAGGATTAGCCAGTCATCGAGGTAATTCAGGACGCGAACCCCTTGTTCGCGAAGGGGAACAAGGGCCGCCTCGACAATCTTCATAAAGACGCAAGGAGACAGAGCCAGCCCGAATGGGAGAACCGCGTACTGATATGCCTGCCCCTCGAAAGCAAACCGAAGAAACGGTCTGTGTCGAGGTAAAATGGAGACATGAAAGTAGGCGTCCTTCAGGTCTATCGCTGCAAACCAATCCTGGGGCCGAACACATTCGAAAATGCGTTTGGCCGTGAGCATCTTGAACGGCAGCCGGTGAAGGGTGCGGCTCAAAACGCACAGGTCCAGGATCGGTCGTAACCCACCGGTTTTCTTGGGAACAATGAAGTAGGGGCTTTAAAACCTTGACTTCATCTCGGCTGGAAGGACGGTCTCGATTGCACCCTTTGCCAGTAGGGTGGCAACCTCCGCTCTCATGATCGGGGCATTGCCACCGACCACCGTAAAGCGGACTCCCCTGAAGCGGGGAGGAGACCGTGCGAACTGAATCTCATAGCCGAGCCTGATAGTTCGGTCGACCCAACGGGACAGATTGGGGAGCTCTAACCAAGCCCCCAAAAACTGATCCAGTGGAATCATCAGAGCCACAGGCGTCCCCCCAGCGGGGCGGAGAGATCGGCACAGGCGAGGGTGGCATAGCGACCCTGCACGCGTGCATCAAGCTCCGCGCCCTGACAGAGGAGACCAGGGAAGGACCAGCGTTCCACGGGGGTCTGCTCTGCCAGGGGTCTGGCGATAGAGGGGGATTAGAGTGGTGTGGTCCGGAGACGACGCGCACTGCCATCCGCACCCTCAGAGAGAGAAGGGGACGAGAATGGCGAGGCACAGGGGCGTTGCACACTGCCGTCCTGCTCTGTGTGCTCAGGGATGGAATGCAGCTCTTTGGAGAAAAGATTCTCCCCCAGCCCTCCACCGGGGGAAGGAGTGGGCCTGCAACCACTCCCTGAAAGAACTGCAAGTCATAACTGAGCTGCCCGTAACGGGAGCGCCGCATAGCCTGGCGTACAGCGGGGCTGCAGGGCTGGTACGGGCAGGGGCACCTCCCTGCGACCACCTCCACGGCACGGGCCGGTGCTGCTGGGGCCGGGCGGGAGGGGGCGGAAGTTGCAGTAGGGCGCATTTGGCGGCAAGCGGACTTAGGCGTCTGAGCCGGCGGCTGGTTGGCAGCAGAAAGCCGCAGGGTCAGACAAAAAGCCACAGTCCACTTCTGGGCGGACGAGAACTGTTGGGCAGAGTTCACGACTGCGCCGCCGAAGAGGCCAGCCTGGGATATGGGGAAGTTGAGGAAACTGGTTCACTCAGCCTCACGCACATCAACCAGGTTAAGCCAAAAATGTCTGACCATACATGTGGACATCACCTGACTCAGGGAGCATGCGGTCACCTTCGTCGCTCGTAGAGCAAGGTCGTTGACGGCAGGCAGCTCAAGGATGAGCCCTGAATCAGCCCTATCCTTGTGCATGTCACTGAATGACCCATAAGGATGACAATAACATACAGTGAGGTGGCAGCCTGCCCCGCAGCTCTATAGGTCTGGAGTAGACAAGAACCTACAGGCATTGGAGGGGGTTTTAGGGTTGCCACGCCAGGTGGAGGCGCTGTGGGGACACATAAGTGTTCAGAACACTCCACAGGGGGAACCACAGTGTACCCTAGACGAGGGTTCCCTACGAGGGCAGGGAAGGCGGAAGAGGCCGCTGAGTGATCGTGAAAAGTCAAAGGAGACTTCCATGATCTCACGGCCTCTTCATGCACATCCGGGAAGAAAGGATTTGGATTTGCCACCCCCAAAAACCAATCATCAGCCTTAAGTGCTCGGGACATGGCAGAATTTTCCACACAAACCCGACACTCATGGCAGCCCGGGAAAGCATAGCTGTGAACCCTGAATCAAACTCGCTATGCTAGCACATCCGAGGACAGCAGCACAGACAAGCCATCTCCAGAGGACTCCAGCTCACCTTGTGATGCGGCGATAAACATGATTTCATCAGCTGGGGGACCGAATGAGAACGGACCTCACTCTGGACCACGTGGGTTGCAACGTGAAAGACGGGGTGTGGACCGAGGAATTTTCGTCGGTTTAGTTCCAGACCTGATGTCTTTTGGTCACCCTGGCCACCAGCCGAAGTATTATCTCACGTGAAGAAAAATAGTTCGGGTTGTGGATGAGGGGACTCTCACTCTATTGAGCTCACTGAGTCTCAACTGTTATATATTGCGATGATCACGTCCCCATTGAGAGAACGTGACACACCCACGAGCACTGTCTGAGCGTGATCAAAGCCTAAACACGTCAAACAGCGCTCGCGCCCATCAGCTGACTCTATCAGAATACCACACTCAGGAATACACGGGCAGATCGTCTTTAAAAAGACGCCTTTAAAAAGACGTGCCGCGTGCACACTCTTTCAGTGAGAGGAGAAAACTCAGAGGATGTTTAAGCGACCAGGGAGAGACACACATACTGGCAGATCACTGCTCAGATCGCAGGCAATGTGAAACTCGCTGGGTACCGCCGTCACACCAACACCAGAGAGTTCGCTCGTCTCGAAGAGGTGAGTCACAGTAGTAAACTCAGATTGTGTGGCTTGTGCAGTGAAGAAGTTCTCTTGGCTCAGAAGCGAAAAACATACTGCGGTTGCGTCCGCTTCCTCCTTTTATACTCACGGGGTGAGGCAGAGATACGCTATGCAAATTCTGCACACCCATGGCATTTCTTTGCCATTGGCTCGTTTTTTAATACTCGAAGAGGATTGGCCTTTCTAGGCGAAACCCCCCATTCTCCGTCATCCGACTTAACTCGGAGTGACTACGAAAGGGAACCTTTAATTAGTTTTCTTCCAGCTACGCTCCATTTTTCTGGCTGCTCTCTTAAGGGCCTGAGTGTGCCCGTTGTACCATGGCATTGGACTATTATCTTTAATCTTCTTTAAGTGCAACGGAGCAACTGCGCCTAAAGTGCTGGAAAAGAGAGAGTTAAAAGTTAAAAGTCATAATATCGAGTTCTTCTAAGCTATCCGGGATGCTGAGATGATGAAACTGATTAGGAAGATTATTGATAAAGCAATCTTTAGTGGCAGAGGTTATAGGTCTAATTACTCTGATAGAAAGTCCGCAAATTCTTTGATAAAATCTTTATGGTGCCCTGGTGGCCTGTATACAGTAGCCAGCAGAATTCTCAAATGTGATTTATCATTTACACTATATATTTTTACACTAAGCACCAAAACTTCAAAAGAAGTATATTTAAAACTAGATTTCTTAGTGGTTTTGAGGATATTACTGTAAATTACAGCAACCCTTTGCCTTTCAGACGAGGTTCATGTTTATAACTGTAATCTTGCGGGGTGGACTCAATTGAAGTTATGTAATCGTTTGTTTTTAGCCAGGTTTCTGTCAGACACAGCACATCTAGATTATAATCTGAAATCATATCATTAACTATGAGCAATTTTGTAGTAAGGGATCCAATATTCAGCAACCCAAGCTTTATCATTTGCTCAACTGTATTATTTATGTTTTCTATTTGTTGTATATTTTTTTAATCTGACGTTTTTTGGATATCCAAATTCGGGGAACAGACACAGTCTCTATATGTTATCTAGGTGAAAGAGGATCTATGTGATGGGATTTATCTGGCCTTGGTGACACGAGGCCGCTAGCAGATGATCGGTTTAGGCATTCTGTCTGCTTCCTGACCTGGTGCCAAATTTGTCATGTTTTAGCTCTAAGACTATGAGCCAAATTACTAGAGAGAAGAGCAGCACCCTAGGAGGGATGGATACCATCTGTTTTCAACAGGTCAGGCTTGCCCCAAAAACTTTTCCAATTGTCTATAAATTCTACATTATTTTGTGGACAACACTCAGACAGCACTCAAACGGTTTAGTGAGGACAGTCAACTGACTATCTCATCACTCCTGCGAACAGGAAGGGGGCCAAAGCAAATTACAGTGCCTGACATCGTACTTGCAAGTTCACACACCTCTTTAATATTAATTTTGGTGATCTCCGACTGGTGAAGTCGAACATCATTTGGAACTCCAAGCAGGATTCACATATGTCTGCCGGCGAGGCGCCATGTGCCAGCCACCAGGAGGAGGCAACACTCCTAGTAGAGTGGGCCCCCACCCACTATCAATTTTGGCATGCGACGGGAGCGTACATAGACCTCCTTGATGGTTGATGTATGCAGCGGCCACAGTGCTGTCCATATGGACCAGTACATGCTTGCCTAGTAGCAGCAATTTGAAGAGGCCCAGCCCAAGCCTTACTGCTAGCAACTCAAGGCAGTTGATGTGCCAATGCAGTTGGAACTGACTGCTTGTCCGTTGTACGTGGCACCTGGTGTACGTGGTGTAGATGGTGGAGACATCTGTGTGGTCCTGCCCATAGAAACGCAAGGTCTGACCACGGGCTGAAGGCTTTGCGACATGCAGGAGTTTGTCACTCGGTGTGTGCTTATTACCACGGTCATGTAGGGACTCGGCGAGAAAGCCAGTGTTGAAGTGCCCTCATATGAAGCAATTTAATCGGCTTTATTGTGGCTGTGTATGCCATATGCCCCAGAAGCCTCTGAAAACTGTCAGTGGGGCCACCATCATGCTTTTGAGAGTTTTCTGGCAGTTGAGCCCTGACGAGCAGTTTCCTCTGAGACTTGCAGAGAGGTTGACCAAGATCAACTATAACCTGAGAAATCCGAAGCCCCAGAGGGGTGAGGTGTTGAAGCACCAGGTCCCTGTGTTTGCACAACTCCTCTCCTGACTGGGCCAGTGTGAGAACTAGGGCCACCTCCACAACTTTTGTGAAAATGCGAGGCAACAGGTAGTGAAAGGGGACGGCTATGTATTGATATACCTGTCCCTCGAACGCAAAGCGTAGGTCTGTGTCTAGGGATAATAGAGACATGAAAGTACGCGTACATCAGGTCGATCGCTGCAAACTAATTTAAGGGAAGGATGCATTCGAAAATGCGTTTCTGCATTAACATTTTGAACGGGACCTTGTAAAGGATGTGGTTTAGAACACACAGGTCCAAGATTGGTTGTAACCCAGGCGTTCTTGGGCACAATGAAGTAGAAGGCTGGAGGGACCTTCATATTGGCTGGAGGGACCTGGTCTATCACGTCCTTCGCTAGTAGGAGTGCAATCTCTGCAGAACATTTACATTTATTGATTTAGCCAAAGCAACTTGTAATTGCTATATATGTCAGAGGTGGCACGCCTCTGGAGCAACGAGGGGTTAAGTGTCTTACTCAGGGACACATTGGTGTCTCACAGTGGATTTGAACCCGGGTCTCTCACACCAAAGGCATTTGTCTTATGCGCCATCACCATCCCCTAGAACAGGAGAATTCTTCATCAGCACTGAGGTGAACTGGATGCCCCTGAATTTCAGTGGACACCGAATGAACTGAATCGCATAGCCAACTCTAACAATCTGAATAAGCCAGCGAGACGGGCTGGGAAGCACTGGCAAGGCTTCCAGAAACCGGTCAAGGAGACCACAGAGGCACACCCGCAAGGTGGATTGCAGCCATGCTAATTTACAGTACATTGTAAGTCAAGTCAAGTGAAGGGGCGTGTGTAAAAATGTATCTTTCTATTTCAACTCTGTATTACATATTTTATTTAACCTTATGATATACACATTCTTTGAGGGCAAGATTTTTATCTACAAAAATAACCATTTCATGGTTAGTTTTCAAGTTTGCTAATTAGTTCTGTTCTCTCAGTTCCCCTGACTGTTTGTTACCATAGTTACAGATTGATTTGAATATTGAGTTCAGGTGTTCCTCATTTAGTTACACTTGTTTGCTTACTCTATGGCTGTGTTTACACTTGGCATTGACATGTGACCTGTATCTGGATGTTGTCCACATACACATTGAAAGACAAGTGTTAATACGCTTCTGATCGGTATGTTATCCGATCAGCGTGTCCAGGTTCGGAGTTGAGGACTTGTGACACCTTAAAAAAAAAAAAAAAAAAAAAAAAAACACCCCCACCTCTCTCCAGGAATTGAGGAATTGCTGCAGGTAGCTGTGTGGTTCTGTGATACAGTCGAGTTCAAAGTCACTCGAAGATCAAAGGTCCGATCTGTTATCCAGAAATAGAAACCACTTGATGTGGACAGGTGTAAACGCACCATGTGTTGATTGGATTATGATCCGATCTGCTTGTTCAGATCACGGTGATCACATGTTAATGCCAAGTCAAGTGTAAACGCAGCCAATGTATACTCACAGTCCTGGTTTTACCCTTTGTTCTGGTATTAGTCAGGGTTTTGCTGTAAAGTTGTATTGTTTCTCCTGCAATTCCATAGTCTTCTGTGGGTGAATTAAAATAACATTTCCTTGGACTTTGATTCCTGCTTGACTCCTGCGAGTGTCTGTGAAGCTACCCTTTCCCAAATCAAACTAAATTGAGTTGATCAAATTTAAATAAATATCGTAGATGGCACTATTCAAACATTTTATTTATTAAAATGACATATTAAATATAGGTATTACTCCTAATTAGAAATTTTTAAATAAAGTGAACAATATTTAAATGCATCAGATCTATGAAGGGCCTTTACTCCACTCTGTCTGGTCTACAGCCTTTATAATGGCAAACATAACATTCACTTAAACATTTAGAATACACATATATGCAAAATGTATGAAACCCCATTATTTACTATTTTCAAATCTCTGAACCACTGCACTTGAGTTCAGTTATGTAGGTATGAATAAAGAAAGAAAGAGAAATAGTTTGAGTTATGGACATTTGAATGTGTATTTGAATTTGGTTTAGGCAAAAAAACAAAAAACAAAAAAAACCCAGATACAAGTTAGCATATACGTAATATGATATGTGCACACAAAACAGACATGTGTTTGGATATATATATATATATATATATATATATATATATATATATATATATATATATGGTCACACTTTATATTAAGTGGCTTTATGTACTATGTATACTTACATTGAAATTAATAATTTGATAAAATGGGCTTAATTGTGTTCATACATATTTTTACATTGTACTTATATTTTTAAAATACCTGCTTGTAATTACAGCTGTAATTAATTTATGTAATTACATTTCTAATTACACTGTTGACCCTTCCCTTACACCTTAACCCAACCTTAAACCTACCCACACCACCACACCTGTCCCTAACCTTGCCCGTATCACACTTCAATAGCAGCTAAAGTGTTTTACAATACAAGATGATGAAGTATATTGTTCTTATTTTCCAATGTAGTTGAGCCACTAGATATAAAGTGGAATAAAAAGAATAAAATAAAGACATATATATATATATATATATATATATGTATAAACTATTTATTTACATATGTTCAATCTTACTATTTCTTATTCCTTCCCTATTCTAGCTTGTACTATCCTGAATGATGGCTGACACTTTGTATTAAAGCAACACTAAGTACGTTTTTTTCACCTTAAAATAATGTTTTCAAAATCGTTTCAGTGGTTCATCAAGTCGTGAGTCGTGACATGGTGAAATGATTTATGCCACCACTTTGTGGCCCTTTATCTGATATATCCACGCCAAAGGCTTCATTTTTGTTGTAAAAAAGTTATGAATGTAGTAATTTATATAAATAGCCGCTCTTGAGAAAACATGATATCATCGTCCGGGTCTCATATAATGGTACCATATAATGGTTTCATAAATAGTTTTTATTCTTGTTGAAACTCTCTTCACATCCTAATAGCTATCGAAAAAAAAAAAAAAAAAAGCAAAAGTGACGTTGTGTTATCACTTTATTCTGCGTTTAGACGAGCGTTTTGGGTGTGAAATCCGCGTGCAGATGGTGACGCAAAAGTCAGTGCAATTCAATGTAGTATGCAGGCGGCTAAGAGTGCATACTACAACACCAAGCCCGTGCGCCTGCGTACAACCTTCACTGTCAAGCAGACCTTTGCGTATTTAGCATTTACACGGGAACGCGACGCCCCCCATTCAACCCGAAAGAAGTCATATAACCATTTCAATAACTCTGAAACTGTTAAATTAAGCTAAAATAACTACATAGTGTCCCTTTAAGGCTCTAAAGAATGATATCAAACTCTATTAAAATAATGGAGCAGTTTTGAGAGTTAGGATATATTTACCTGGCTGCTCACTGTTCATCTCAAATTATTGTCATTTGAAAGATATTTGAGACTTGTGTGACTTATTATCTACATATCCTGAATTATTATTATTTCTTACAAGTAACATATCATAATATACTAAATTTGAAGCTTATTAATAAAATTTTGTTTGACTAATTTGTCTATATTATCTATATTGACTAATACATATATGAAGAGTTCAGATGCAAAAGCCTCTAAATGCCATTTGAAATTTTCTTCTTTAATGATGATTTTTATCAAACTTGTATATTTAAGTCCAGTAATTTCACTTAAATAACAATTAATAGGTAATTATCATTGCCATTTTAGTGAAATTACCAAACTTAAATATACAAGTTTGATAAAAATTATCATTAAAGAAGAAAATTTCAAATGGCATTTAGAGGCTTTTGCATCTGAACTCTTCATATATATATATATATATATATATATATATATATATATATATATATATATATATATATATATATTTGTTTGACCTAAACTATATATCTTGACCTGATATCTGTATATTGCTGGCATATTCCTGATTACATAATGGAAGGATGCAAAGAAAGGCCATTTTATGTCTGTTCAATCTGATGAAAAAAAAGTGCTGCTCCCTTATGCAAATGACAGCTTCAGAACCTTATTGCACAAACAAATCTATTCAGTCATGCAAACTAGTGCATCATAAAACAAAATGTGACCAGGGCTGTGTTTCCCAAAGGCATCACAAGCCTAAGTTGATCATAGATCAATTGCCACCAAAGGTCTTTACGGTCAACTTAGGCTGACTAGCCTTTTGGGTAATACAGCTCAGATCCTAGTCTTGAGATTTTTAAGCAGACAAAAGTCAAATATGGTTGGTTGCCAGTAGAAGCCTAACCCTAACCCATCAAAGACAGAATAGCAGTCTTGGCATATTGCTTCAACGAAATAGATAGTTTTATGTATTGTATGTTTGAAGAGAACAAGAATCAGCATTTATTTACTCTTAAATAAGTTCATGAAAACAGAATTATCTTCTCTCTTTTTGCATCTATTGTCAGTAAAAGGAAAATAAGGTTGACCATTGATTGAAAACAAAATATTTTTACACCTCAAAGAAGTACAGATATTTTCTGTGAATGAATGAAACAAAAGAGGTACATGTACATTTCAACGGCAAAAAAATAAAAAAAATAAAAAATAAAAAAATAAAAAAAATAAAACATTTGTCAACAGCGAAATTACCAGAAATATCTGACAGACAGCTTTATATCAGAGCAAAAATGTAAACAAAACAAAAAACATAAGAAAAATATAGCATAAGTAGATGTCTATAAAAAAGACAATAAATCAGTGTCAGAAAAGCAAACAAAGGATATGATCACCGTAAATAAGACTAATCTGGGTTTGGCAGGGTGACAGATTTCTGATCAAGTTAACATTTTATGGTAGCTTGTAAAAACGTGAGACAAGTGCCTTTTATTTACAGTTTATTGTTGCTGTGGAGCTACACTACTCCTATTTCTATCTCCTAATTTGCAGCGAGTTTTCCACTCAAAGACAACAGATATATACAATAGGCAGCAATGTTTTTTAATGGAGATATAAAGTGATATAGATAGTCAATCTGCACAGCAACTTCTGAGCCACATGAGAGTTTTGACATGTTTAAGAGTCATTAAAATGTCCTTTAGGGGTTTATCTGGCCTAGAGGTATATAAAAATGAGTGAGAGGCCGAACATTGCTTGAGTCCTCCATGAAAAAGGATTGTTCTTATTTTGCCTCTCCTGAAACAAAAAGACACAGAGACATGATAATTAACAGGTCATCGATATGTCTCAGTGTACTATTGAAAAGGCAAACATCCCACAACTTTAAACATATGTATAACAATAGACAGCTTGTTGCAATCCATTGACAGCTATTTAATTAACACTTTGAAGGCCCAGAAAGGTAGGAAACATATTGTTAAAATGGTCCATATGACTCCAGTGGTTCAACCTTAAATTTTATGAAGCGATGAGAATACTTTTTGTGCACCATAAAAACAAAATAACAACTTTATTCATCAATTTCATCTCTTCCATATCAGTCCATACCCGCGTTAACAAGAGCACCACGACACATGCGTGTGGTGAGGATGCAGGAACTGGCGTTCTGCCATACGACTCGGAAACACAGGGCTGTGTTTACATGTATAAGTCATGGTGCACTCGTGAATAGGCTAAAGCGCTACATAAATGTAATGAATTATTATTATTATTACTATTATTAATTTGGAAGCGAGATCACAATGCAAGTGGGAGAGGCCTCATGTTATGGTCCTCACGATCACAGATGACAACATCCAGGATCAACACTGTTCATGTACCACAGGGTAAGATTAAATAAATTTAAATTTAACCAGTTTAATATTGAGAGGCACTGAAATGTACACCTTCTTTTAAGTTTTTTTGAATTACACTATACATGAAGTAAGAACAGTTTGATATTTATGTTTGTAAGTTAGCATGGACTCACTAACTTTATTGTAAATGTACTACTTGCACAACTACTTGTGTATAAGTTCTACTTATTACATACCGGGAGTTTCCAGTTAGAGTGTCCATCGCACGTCCATACACGAGAATGCAGATTATCACTATGTTTTATGGAAGCCAATTGATTAAAACAATGAATAACGATCTCTGTATTAATTATCTTGAGCCTGCTGAAATGTTCCTATAAATATATTTTATTTCTAACTGTTCGATTATGAATAATAAATAGGCTAAATATATTTATCCACTAACCTGCAGCAGTCTGTCTTCTCATTAACAGCAGGATTAGCCTACTTATATTCTATACTTGAGTTTACATTTTTTTAATGAATTTGATTAATAAAAAGTGTGCATTGGTGCTTTATTCCTGTCTTTTTAAAATAGTGTTTCAGAGCGCCGGCGGGGGTCTGAAGGTTAACTGATGAATGAATGAATGATCGTGAGGTGCTTACCTATCCAATCAGAACGAACGCAGCTAGAGGAGAATGACAGTTAACTTCTCTGAATATTAATTAAGCATTTTGGGCATGTAATAGTAAAATGATTGACATTGAAAAACGACACTGAATGATTACAATATTTAATCCAAATAAATAAATGTTCGTGTTTCGTACTGATGTTATTAAACTGTTCTCACATATTTCAGCGTCACGGTCACTAGTGTAGACGAACACTGACACCCTGGGGTGAAATAATGGCGTATTTTTAACAGCCGCGGCTTTCTCGGATTGGCTTGGTTTGGATTAAAACTTAATGTTCTGATGAGTTTTGAAAATTCTGCACACGGTAAACATCAGAATATCCCTTCTTCTGTCAATAACAATGTCCAAAATATGAAATCTTATTACAGACACTCATTTTAGGTGGTGTTTGTTCAACTCATTGACCGCAGTACATTGAAAGTAAACGTAACTGGAAATAAGTGATATGTATTGTTTCCAAACGGAAGTGCGTCGCAAAGCTCAGTGCAAGTAGTCCATTAATTAAACAGAAAATGAAAGTTTTCACCTTCATTGGAATTCGGGTTGAATCCTCAGGGAACCAGGTTACTGCACCCACATCAAAAGCAGACATTTTGTTCAGTCTTGTTTGGGTTTAGGAAATGGAATGAAATAAATTACATTGCCCATCTTCTTAGGATACCGGAAATCAGTGTAAAAAGTACCCTAGGCACATTGTTTTACCATTTTTGTACCGATGAGAGGTTCGGCTCTTATAATGTTTCTCTATGGCGTTGAAACCTAAAGATGTCCGAGTTACGGTCCCCATGCAATTAATACTCAGCTGCCATTGGCTAATCTGTGTTCAAGGGGAGGGGCTTACTGATAATTTGGCAGCTTAGGTAATTTGGCAGCTGCATTATCAGCTCAGCAACAACAACAAAATTGTGCTAGTAAAGCACAAGAGAATTCTACATTGGCTAGTTACGAGGTAGCTCACCTAATAGTGCAGAACGGGAAACCTGTCACTGAAGGCGAATTTGTGCCCAACAAAAGTTGCCACTATAATTTGCCCAGAGAAAATACAGGATTTTAAAGGGTCACTTCACCCATTTGCATTAAGCTTTGTATCTTTAGAAACCCATTCATATTTTTAAATGGTCATGGTTTATTCCCTTATTTTGCCCTGAGATGGGAGAAATAAGGATTTAAGTGTTTTACTTCCTGTGGCAAGATGGCCAATGGTGGAGTTAGGGAAGATGCAGGTTTTCTAAAACAGTCTCTTGTTTTTTTTTTTTTTTTTCAAACACGTGCAAATATTTACAGTGTCAGGGAAATCAAAATGCAAAGCAAAAACTGTTCAAAAAAAATTAAAGAGGCAGTAAGTTGCCAGGCTACATCTCTCGAGACCCTGCACACTTTTCCACTCATCAATACTCTGTCACAGTCCGTTCTCTCTGCACACCTCTCTCCTTGCCATGGGCCTAATACAGCCTTAAATAGCTGTAGCCCCACCCACAGGATTGCTGCAATGCAACCCAGACAATTAACCATAAATTCACAAAAAAAATAAACCAAATAAACAAAATAAGCCCCCAACAAATATACAGACACATACCACACATTTTCTCCCCAACAAAATCCCCTTTGTAGAGAAAAAAAACCATATTAGTGACAAACACCAAAACACCCCTGCAATAATGGTTCGCTCCATCCATCACCCGCGAAACCCTACTATTTCAACCCATTGGAACATCCCCCAGCTCCCTTACGTGAAACCAGGAAGTTGAAGCGGGGCTCGGGATGCCGGTGGGTTAACTGGATACCGTGTTGAAAATTACAAAGTTTTAACTAAATAAATGTAAAGTTTGACCGCCCATGTGGATATTTTCATTACTTGCTGCTAGAGATTATACAGATGGTGATGAAATTACAATGTACAGTTGGCGTAATATATGTTTGGATTCATGCACAAATATTTGCTACTTAAGAATGCTGGTAAGCCTTTCCCTGCACCTTAAACAACATTACATGCTAGCTGGCATTTATGATACACGGTGGTAAATGACATTGTGAGTAGTGAATCAGAACTAGAACAGAACAAACAGAAATAACAGTGATATGACCCAGAGAATAGTGGCAGAACAACTTGACTATTAGCACCGGCGTTTGGCTGACTGCATGCTGCGTGAGCATATCACGGCTCAGTCCGTGACACTTCCTGCTTATCATTATCATCGTTTTGCATCACGATAAGCAGGAAGTCCTATTTCATTAAAATCTGTATTGACAACAAACTTAGCTCATTATTTTTCCAGGGTGTGGGACCCAGAATGTGGGACCCTAAAGGCCTATTACAGATCAGTGGGTGGGACTTCACTTGCAGAAACTGAATCAATATCCGCCATCTTGTTTGGAGGCTAAGCTAACAAGCGCTGTGGAGATAAGTTATGACAATGACGGAAGAAACTAAACATTGGAAGAAGAGGATTTTGAAGTTCTGCTGCTCGAATCCGATGTTAGTGGCTATCTTTTCGAGTCGCAGTATAGTTTAGAGCAGCTAAGGCTGATGGAGGAGCAGGAGGCGGCTGCCTGTCGGTTGAGAAGCCCGGACTGGGTCAAGCTCGGCGATCTGCTGTTGCCTGAGCTCTCGCTGCTTGTTTCGGTCTACGGACACAAAGTCGGTCTGCTGCAGAGTATTTAAATAATGGCAATTTCTCCTGGAGGAAACCTCTGAATCAGACGAGCACATGGATGTTTGTGTTGTGATAGTTTCATCCGACAGAGCATCCAGGTATCATGCAGTAATTCACCAAACAGAAATAAATACAAACGAGGAGTAATTCACTAATAATTTGCCAATGTAATGTGAACGGGGTTTGTTGAAGAAGGAGACGGGAACCGGCTAACTTTTAAACATTTTAATAGTAAAATGAACAAATACAAATTGAAAGTATAAGCCAGCAACCCCTCATTGACCACTGCTGTAACATTACACACAACAGAAACAAAACACAATATAAAATCAGGCCTGTTTCTCTCTCGATCTGCCGTCGTTGATACCCGTTTTATGCTTTTGCTCCTCTGTGACAGTATGTCACGTTATAAAAAGACACTAAAAACAGCCAGGGCTGAGCATCTCCGCAAACTAATCGAAAATAACCAAAATAATCCAAGGTTTTTATTTAACACCGTGGCTAGACTAACAAATAAACAGACATCACCGGAGCAAAATATACCGTTACAGTTTAGTAGTAATGATTTTATGAATTACTTCAATGAGAAAATAGAAAGCACCCGAAACACAATTATAAATGTACAATCCTCTATGGTGTCTTATGATTCAGCTTCAATTATGGCCCCTCTAGAACAACTACACCGCTTTACAACGATAGGACAGGAAGAGCTAAATAAACTTATCATTGCATCTAAACCAACAACATGTTTAATAGATCCAATACCCACTAAACTACTGAAAGAACTATTACCTGTAGTGGAAGAGCCTCTCCTCAATATTATTAACTCGTCTTTATCTTTAGGTCATGTTCCAAAAATATTCAAGCTGGCAGTAATAAAACCTCTCATTAAGAAACCGCAACTAGATCCAAATAACTTGGCAAATTACAGACCCATTTCAAATTTATGTCCCACTTCCATTTATGTCCAAAATACTAGAAAAAGTAGTGTCCGCTCAATTGTGCTCTTTTTTGCAAGAAAATGATATCTATGAAAAATTCCAGTCAGGATTCAGACCGTATCGACGACACTCAATTATATATTTCATCACGACCAGATGAAAACACTAACTCATCTAAAATGACAGAGTGTCTGAAAGATATTAAATGCTGGATGACGCGTAATTTTCTGCTATTAAATTCAGATAAAACGGAGGTATTACTTATTGGTCCAAAAAACTACTCACAAAACCTCTTACAATACAACTTTAATATAGACGGATGTCCTGTTACTTTATCCACTACAGTAAAAGACCGGTGTTATACTAGACCGCAACTTGTCTTTCGAAAATCATATTTCATATGTTACAAGAACAGCCTTTTTCCACCTTAGAAACATTGCTAAGCTACATAACATGCTATCTATTTCTGATGCAGAAAAATTAGTTCACGCATTCATGACCTCGAGACTAGATTACTGTAATGCTTTATTAGCCGGTTGTCCTGCATCCTCAATAAACAAGCTACAGTTAGTACAAAATGCAGCTGCTAGAGTTCTTACTAGGTCAAGAAAATATGATCATATAACACCGATTTTATCATCTCTACACTGGTTACCTATTAAGTTCCGTATCAACTACAAAATACTGCTACTAACCTATAAAGCCCTAAATGGTTTAGCTCCTATGTACTTAACGGACCTTCTTTCGCCCTACAATCCACCGCGTTCCTTAAGATCACTAAATTCAAGGCTTCTGGTCATTCCTAGGATATCGAAGTTCAGTAAAGGAGGGAGGGCGTTCTCGCATTTAGCTCCAAAACTCTGGAATAGCCTTCCCGATACGGTCCGAGGCTCTGACTCGCTGACACAGTTTAAAACTAGATTAAAGACGCATCTCTTTAGTCAAGCATTCACATAATGCTTACCTTTTAGTCCTCTGTTATGCCATACGGAACCGTGTAACGCGCTGCTTCAGGAAGAAGGAGATGGATAACTCACGACTGAAGATATTACGTGCGGAGGCCAGACAGATTTCACGGAGTCGACATGCATCTCAAAACTCGTGCTTTATTCCACATCGAACTCGTGCATATAACTATCTGTTGCACGTCCTCCCATCCACATCGTTACTTAACAAGCAAAGTAAAAGTAATATAAAAGTCGGCATCAAACAGAAATTACACACATGGGGGTGTTCGAGGCACACGGCATATATCACATAGAATACCAATAATGCCGACTCTCTAACAGGAGCGCGTAGCTCTTCAAGGGGCCACACCCTATTATCACCCGTCACAGATTCTTAAAGGGGTCACACCATATTTCTACTCGTTACAAATTTCCCCCGGCCAAAAAAAGGCTGTCCTCAGCCGTACACAGCAAAGGAAGACTTCTACTTAACAACCACTCATACATGACTGATTTGAAAAGTGAACAAGACATAGGGATAGATAAAGTACAAACAGTACGAACATACATGTTAGCACAGTTTACTTTAGTTCAGTAACACATGAGAAAAGTCTGATCACGACCCAAAAATGAAACGCTCAATTTTCCTTCCCTGAGACCCCCGAACACACAGGAACAATAACAATTAACACTCTAGAACAACAGTCCAATGCAGCCTGTCATCCTTAATCTAAGTCAAACCTTTTAACATGGTAGGGATTAGTCCACTTATTCACCGTCCAGTCAGAAGTAACCCTAGGGACTCTTCTTGGTCTCAGCGCATAACGACTCAGACCCTGATTTGCGGGTTCTGCAGTAACTGCTTCAGATGTCAAGTCATGAGAGTCAGAAACCCCCACCCCGTCAATAATGTCAGGAGTAAGGTCAAGTGAGTGTCCAGTACAACATTCCGGCGAATTTTCATCTGAGTGTCGATACAAAGATTCGTTTGAGTAGTCAATACCAACACTCTGGTCAGCATTACCCGACTCCTCACTGCCTGTTTGATAATCAAAGTCCTCACCCAAAGGTAGTGATATCCCAACATCAGCATAGGAACTTGTTGTGGGCACGGCCGTGTCCCATGAATGAAAAGGCTGCAGATTTACTACATGAAACACGCCAGCATCTTCTCCAGTGTCCACGTTCGCAAGTCTGTAATTAACACTTGAAAGTTTCTTAGAGATGCGAAATGGTCCGGCATAAACTGGGGCTAACTTGGCTGTAAAGTTTGCACCAGCATCAGATTTGGGGTGGGTTTTAACCCTGACCAAGTCATCCACAGCATAGGAAACAGAGCGTCGCTTCTTGTCATAATAGCGCTTCTTTTTTGAATGGCTTGCACTTAGAGCAGCTCTGGCATGATCGTGAGCATCCTGCAGGGAACATCTCAAACTCTCAGGATAGGGTACCCCAGGATCATCTACTCCCGCAGAATTTGGCTGTGTTATCAAGTCAAGTGGCGTGTCCAACTCACGGCCATATAACAACATTGCCGGCGAATGACCCGTGCTCTCATGGCAAGCAGTTCGAAGAGCAAAACAGAGCTGTGGAAGATATTTATCCCACGAAGTGTGTTTGTCCTCCACGTAAGCACGTATGGCAGTCTTAAGTGTGCGGTTTATCCTCTCAGTGGCGTTCGTTTGTGGGTGGTACGCAGTTGTCAGCCGGTGTTCAGTACCAAGGACCCCAAGCACATGCTCAAAAAGATTGCTCACAAACGGTGTCCCACGATCCGATATGAGGTAGGTTGGTGCACCATGTCGAGCAAATATCTCACTCAAAAACTTGCTCGCTGCCACTTGAGCTGTCGCTGACCGCACTGCACACACTTCCACCCATTTCGAAAAGTAATCAACAAAGACAATCAAATGTTCATTGCCACTCTGAGTACGTGGAAGCGGACCAACAAAATCCACTCCTGTGTATTCCCAGGGTTTCATTGGCCTGATCGGAATCATCAGCCCTGCTGGTTTTCTTTGGCTCGTCTTCGTCAACTGGCACACAGGACAAGATATAACGTATCTTTTCACATCTGTCCCCATTTTGGGCCAAAAGAACCTTTGTTTCAGCCTGGCCAGCGTTTTTGTCACCCCCAGGTGTCCAGCTGTAGGATGGTCATGAAAATATCTGAGTACAGTGGATCGAATTAGTGTTGGGACATATAACTTAAGCTGCTTCATTGGGTGGAGACTGCAGGTTATCTTAGGGTCCTTGAAATAGAGCAGACCATCATGGATGACATGTTCTTCGTCCGTACCGCCCATTTCAAGGTTTCGAAGAAGATTTCCAACCACTGGGTCGCCTTTTTGTAACTGCGCCAACTGTTCTCTGTCTGTTATCGGGACTGAGGAGAGACTGCGCAGATCCAACCCAGCGATGACTGCATGCGGAGGAAGAATGTCAATAGGGCCCTCACAATGCGGCAGTGGGTTGCGTGATAGAGCGTCTGGAACTTTATTCTGAACTCCTGGCCTGTGGACAATATTAAAATCAAAATCTTGTAGGCGCAAGGACCATCTCGCCAGTCGTCCAGAGGGGTTGGGACGGTTCATTAGCCACCTCAGGCTGTTGTGGTCTGTATAAATGGTTACTTGAAGGCCCTCGATGTAAGGTCTGAAATGTTCCAGAGCCCAAATCACTCCCAAACACTCCTTCTCAGGTGTTGAGTAGGGTCTTTCCGCTTTGTGCAACGTCCTGCTCCCGAAAGCTACCACCACATCTCGCCCCATGTCATCCTTCTGCATCAAGGCCGCACCAAGGCCCAAGTCACAAGCGTCAGTGTGGATGGAGAATGGGCGTGTGAAATCCGGAAGGCACAGAATGGGTTCAGACGTTAGGCAGTTTTTCAAGTAATCCATCGAAGCTTGACAACTGTTGTCCCAGGTGAATGGAGTTTGTGAGTTTAAAAAGTGACTCAGCTTTTTGAGCATAATTTGGAATGAACCGTCTGTAATAGCTTGTGAGGCCGAGAAATCCTCTCACTTGTTTCACGTCTGTCGGCGTTCTGAACTCTGTGACCGCCTCCACTTTCCTCGGATCAGGAGAAATACCATCCTGAGTGACCTTGTATCCTAGGAAGATGAGCTCACTCAGGCAGAACTGACACTTATTTAGCTTGAGAGTAAGACCAGCTGACTCAAGTCTAGAAAGGACTTCCCGGAGGTCTTGCAAGTGCTGTTCAAAGGTTGGGGACACGATGACAATATCATCTAAATACACTGCACAGCACTTGTATACCAATCCAGCAAGGACATTGTTCATTACTCTCTGAAAAGTGGCTGGTGCGTTACTAAGCCCAAAAGGAAGGACTTTGAATTGAAAAAGGCCACAGTGTGATGCAAATGCTGTCTTTGGCCTTGACTGTTTCTCTACCGACACCTGCCAGTACCCTCGAGCCAAATCAAGTGTAGTAAGAAATTTTCCACGAGCCAGGAAATCCAATGATTCGTCGACTCTGGGCAGGGGGTACGAATCCTTACGTGTTAGTTGATTAAGGCCTCTGTAGTCTACGCAAAACCTGTGGTCTCCACATGGCTTCTTGACAATTACCACAGGCGCAGCCCATGGACTGGAAGATGGTTCGATGATGTCTTCTTCCAGCATCATCTGAATCTGATCTTCAATGATTTGCTTTTTAGCTGGTGAGCTCCGGTACGGTGGGAGGTGAACTGGCTTTGCTTCACCCGTGTTGATTTCGTGCTCCCCCAATGAAGTGTGCCCCAAGTGTCCATCAAACAGGCTCCAAAAATCTTTAAGAAGGTACAACAATTTCCCTTTTTCTTCCCTTTTCAGACAAGCGCTCTCAACTTTCTCATCCAAGGCAGACGGGCAGACATTTAAGAACATTAAACTCGCGAGCTCAGGTTCATCCAACCACTCACTCAGAACCTCTTGGGGTGTAGATTCCCCCAGGGTCACCGTCCTTGATGGTATGTGAATGCTGACTGACGCCCGCAGCAAAAAATCCATCCCTAAGATGATTGGAGAGGATAGATCAGGGATAATGACAAACCGATGGTAGAACTTTTTCCCTTGGAGGCCAATGTTCAACCACACAACACCAGTCGGAGTGCAAGCAGCACCGTTGGCGAGCTGAATCGGGGGAAAAGTCCAAGGCTGAACCTTCAGAGAATGTCGTAAATCATCAGAAATCATATTTGTACGAACAGCTGACAGTGAGGCACCGGTGTCCAGTGCTGCGTCGCTGGCTTTATGAAAGAGATTGACCTTGATCATAAACGGTGTGTTCCAAAATGAAGGAGAAGTACGGTCCTCCACATGGCCGAGGACAAGCGGCTCAGGTGGGGACATAAGACAAGGGTGAGGCGCATTTATCTTCTGGAGGGAGGATTGCCTCGGTGAAACGTCCTCCCCCCTTTGAAGTTTACCTTCTGCCGAACCGAATCGTGCTTTTGCTCCTCCCTGTTCTCGTATGTCCTAGCTTGAGTGTCTTCCTCAGCGCTCTGTGGCTCATTCGAGCCTGGACTTGTCCGTATATCCCTGGCTGTAAAAGACACAGTCTGCTGTGTAAAGTTACAGTTCGGACAGTTTCTTGAAGTGAAACCAGGCGCAGAACATCTGAAACAATAAGGCTCTTGCTTGGTTTTGCTCTTCGGCAGTACTGGTTCATTACGGCTGGCAGGGCCGAGAGCGGAGTGCAGCTCATGGGCACACATCACAAGGTCTATGACTGAAGTAATACGTGCGCCGTACAGTGCAACTCTGTAGCGCTCAAGTGCATGCTTGCAGATAAGATCAATCTGCTCCTGTTCTGGTGGGGGAGACTTTAGTTTCTTGAATTCAGATAACATGTGTGCTACAAACGTTGGAAATGGTTCTCCTTGAGCTTGTACATGGTCAAGAATACCCCTCCAGACACGCTCTTGGATATCTGCTGGGAGAAACACAGTCTTGAACAGGGTGCAGAACTGTGTCCAAGATGTGACATGTGAACTCAGTACCGCAAACCACTTCCTGGGCTCTTTAGCCAAGAACCGTGGTAATTCAAGCAAAATTTGAGCATCGCTGAGAGCCAAAGAAGTTCTATAGGCATCCACAAGAATAAGCCAATCATCAGGTTGAATCTTCTCATCATTTTCAAACACTGGGGGCTCCAGTCTCGATTGGTGCAAGACGGAGGCCAAAGTTCTGGTGGCATTATTCAAATCGTGAGAGCTTTGAGCCAGGCCAAACGCATTTTCGTTTCTGACGTTCATTTCTACTTCACAGGACCAAGGCCCCTGTAAGTGACCAGCTGGTGCTTGAGCATGTGGAGTAGATGAAGCAACAGGCCTGACTTGTGAAGGCACTTGGTAAGAATCAGGTACATGCAAGTTTTCTGTGCAACGGTCAATAATACCTCTTTGAAGATCCAGAGACTCACTCAGGCACCTCCGCAGCATTTCCACTTCCTCCTTCAACGACTTAACTTGTGTCTCCAGGCGCTCTCCTGACCCCGGCACTGCCACTGGCGCTCTCCGTCTGGCCGGAAACTCAAAGCAGGCAGATTGGTCAAATAAATCAGTCTCGTCATCAATACGTCTGGCCATTATAACAAAATCAGTCAATATGAAACTCAAAATAATGAATTACAGCAATATCATGCAACCAATAAATCCAACTTGCCTTAACTTACTGTATGTGAGTAACTAAGCAAGACAAATGTAATAACAATTGGACACTCTTTTTAAAAAAATTAACCATATAACCATATATAGTCACTTTTTTCTTTTTTTTTTCTTTTTTCCGACGAGCAATCACAGCGTGGGCGTCGAGGAGTTATTACCCAACGATAAATGAAAATACAGAAGTTCAGGAAAAATCCAGTGGATGTCTCTTTTTTTTTTTTCAAAAAAATGAAGAAATTTCCATGTTTAATTCAACCAGTTCACCATTTAGTTCCAGCAAATGGCCACAAATGAAGGTAGAAACCAGGCCCGAATTACTGAAACAGTCAAAGTACACCAACAGTTGGATTTCAGGTTACCTCCTCAACGAAACACAATACAACGTGCACAGTACAAATTCACAAAGAATGCGTCCGTGACGACTTAAATCCAGTTGAATGTGAAGAAATATCCACTGCGTCAGAAACACAAAATGTCCGCTCCAGCTTCAAGCGACTTGGGCCTTACACGCATACGCAGTGAAATTTTCCTCGTATAAACTCACACATGACTGGCTGGATGTTCACAGCATTTTCGGAGCCGTCCGTCACAAACCGGTCCGTCGTCCGTGTCCTCGCGTTAAATCCAAGGCCAGAGATAAAATGTTCGGGCGCCACTTGTAACGCGCTGCTTCAGGAAGAAGGAGATGGATAACTCACGACTGAAGATATTACGTGCGGAGGCCAGACAGATTTCACGGAGTCGACATGCATCTCAAAACTCGTGCTTTATTCCACATCGAACTCGTGCATATAACTATCTGTTGCACGTCCTCCCATCCACATCGTTACTTAACAAGCAAAGTAAAAGTAATATAAAAGTCGGCATCAAACAGAAATTACACACATGGGGGTGTTCGAGGCACACGGCATATATCACATAGAATACCAATAATGCCGACTCTCTAACAGGAGCGCGTAGCTCTTCAAGGGGCCACACCCTATTATCACCCGTCACAGATTCTTAAAGGGGTCACACCATATTTCTACTCGTTACAACCGTTTGCCACTGAAACGCATTTCCGCGACAGTGGGGCTCGACAGCCTTAGTCAAACGGGTCGGCGCGTATGGTTGGGTTGCGGAGAGTTCAGGTTACGGAGAGTTTGTGAGATAGTGGTTTTCTAACACCGACTCCCGTATAATGGAAATCATTATGAACATCAGCTATGCTAATTATCTCCCATCTGCCTTTCTGCTATTATTACGCTTGTCCCGAGAAAAATGGCGTTCGTCAGGTCCAGTCTTGTATCCAGCCTCTCACGTGGATTCGGTTGCCCCAACGCCTGTGATGAGAAGACCAACGCCTGTGAAAAGACGACTCAACGCCCGCGATATGTTAACGTTAGGATATTTAATATTTATATATAAACAATATGAATGTAAGCCAGAGGAGAACTGGCCCCCGACTGAGCCTGGGTTCTCCCAAGGTTTTTTCTCCATCCAATCTGGAGTTTTGGTTCCTTGCCACTGTCGCCTTGCTTTTGGCTTGCTTAGTTGGGGTTATTTAATATTTAATATTTAACAATATTATTGATCTGTGTTTTACTACTTTCATGTTATCACTGTGAAGCTGCTTTGATACAATCTGTATTGTGAAAAGCGCTATATAAATAAATGTGACTTGACTTGACTTGACTTGTGAGAGACGCGAGACAAGCGCGCGCCTCACAGGTGACTTTTTTTATCACTCACGCCACCGGCCTCGCGCAACGCACCGTCTTCTTATGTCCCTCGCCCTCGATCGTCCTGCTCGCCACAGCCAACTAGACATTTTGTGTGAAATGAATTTCAAACTCTGGTGACAGCTAATGTTAGCCTTGTAGACGGAAGAGTGATTTCTCTGTTTGCACTATTAGTGGGTGTGGCTTGTGGAGCTGTGCAATGCGGTGCATTGTGGAACCTGTAGTCTTTTCATACAAATGCGCCCCTTGTCTTTTCTCGGTCAAGAGGGCACCAAATAAAAAAAAATATATATATTTTACATTTCGACTACATATATGATCCACTTTCAATAAAGATTAATGTTGCAATGGGTGAAATGCTCCTTTAAAAACATCAGTCTTTCTAGAGACACATTCTGATGACGAATTTAAGACTTTGTCAGCAAACCTTAAGGAACAAGTGTGGAGCAGTGGGCAGTGATTTTTTTTTATTTCAGAAGAGCTCCTTGATATGAGGAGCCTTAAGGGTACAACAATGTGTGGAGACAGAAATGGAGAAAAAAAAAAACTTAGCTCAGGCAGGGCACCAGTTCTCTGGCCAGACAAATGAAAATGTGGTTTAATTCCATGCTGCATTACAAGTAATATTGTGGATTGGATTGTGGGGTGGTAATGGCGCAGTGGATAAGACACATGCTTTTGGTGTGAGAGACCCAGGTTCGAATCCACTGTGAGACACCAATGTGTCCCTGAGCAAGACACTTAACCCTTAGTTGATCCAGAGGCATTCGACCTCTGACATATATAGCAATTGTAGGTCGCTTTGATAAAAGCGACAGCTAAATGAATAAATGTAAATGAAAATGGATCATTCAGGACATTTCATCCAGTTCCTTCTGCTTGAAAATTGGGGTACATCATGCTATTGTGACAGAGAGCTCGGCTGCCTCCCCCTCTGGCTTCATCCGTTCCCTCTCTCCAGATTATTAAGGAACTGCATTTCCCATCTCTCCCTTGGATTAACACCTGCCTAGTTCATCTGATTAGCCCCATCTGCATCACATGTTCTCCATTATTGCCCCTTTATACAACGCATTCTCACCCCAAGGCGTCACCTTTGACCATGCTTCAATATTTGACGTTTTAGGCGCCCTTTAGCGTCACTTACATGACGCGATCCTACGGCGTCATCTAACTGACGCTAAAGGAAAGCGTCTGTTAGAGGACGCGGTTAGGTTTAGGTGTGGGGTGGGGGTAGGGTACACGCGATCCTAGGGCGTCATCTTACTGACGCTAAAGGGCGCCTAAAGCGTCAGATATTGAAGCATGTCCAAATGCTTCCCAAGGCGTCAGTTAAGTGACGCCTTGGGGGTGAGAATGGGCTGCTTTATAAGGACTGTGTTTGTCATTGTGACTTTGTGAAGTCTCGATTCTATCTGCTATCATTACCGAGCGTTTATTCCTGTTTATTGTGTTTTTCTGGTACTCTGATCTCTGCCTGGATCCTCGTTTCTGTGAACCTTGCTGCCTGCCCTGACCCTTGCCTTTATGAAGTTTATGATTCCGGATTGCCCTGTTACTAGCACAGTTTATGTCTGTTTATCACTGCTTCATTGCATGTTTAAATAAAACTCTGCAAATGGATCTCAACACCTCTGCCCCAGCTTTACAGAAGACTTCGCCAAAACAAGATCCAGTAGATTTTCTCCGCCTGGCACTGTTCAAGCACTCACCCCCGCCAACACCGCTGCAAATCGGGTTCCCACACCCGCTGCACCTGCGCCTCCTCAACCGGTCGGAAGTACCTCCTCCGGCAATCCCAAAATGTCACTGCCCGAAAAATTCAATGGGTCACCCATCGCTTGTAAAGGTTTTCTGATGCAGTGTGAGATTTATTTCAACCAGTCACGGGAGCACCCCACCGATGACAGCCGCATCTCCTTTGTATGTTCGCTTCTAACCGGAAAAGCGCTGGAGTGGGCAACCGCGATGTGGTCAGGAGGTCAGTTTTCTACACTCTCTTATGATACGTTTGTTACTCAATTCAGAGAGGTGTTTGAGCATCCGGCGGATGGCAAGGATCCGGGGGAGCTTCTTCTTTCGTTACACCAAGGAAACTCCACAGCGGCTGAAACACTCTCGCATTTCGGACGCTCGCTGCACAGACGGGCTGGACTGAGGAACCACTCAAGCTCTTTTACCGAAAGGGTCTCATCTCAGAGCTACAGGGAGAGCTAGCCTGCCGTGACGATGAAAAGACTTTAAATCAAATCATGGATCTCGCCATTCGTCTTGATCACCTCATCAGGGCTCGTCGCTCATCATATCCTACGAACTTCTTCTTCAGGCCTCATGGGAGGGTGTATCCGTTATCTCAGCCCGAAACCGAGGCCATGAAGGCTTACATCGAGGAACAACTGTCCAAGGGTTTCATAACTACCTCTACTTCTCCTGCTTCAGCTGGATTCTTTTTCGTGAAGAAGAAGGACGGCGGCCTCCGTCCTTGCATCGATTTTCGGGGTCTAAATGAAGTGACGGTTAAATACCGCTATCCTCTACTGTTAGTTCCTGCTGCCTTGGAGATGCTTCGCACAGCTTGGTTCTTCACTAAGCTGGATTTACGGAATGCTTACAACCGGATTCGCATACACGAGGGCGATGAGTGGAAGACTGCATTTTCTACTACTTCGGGCCACTATGAATATCGTGTTATGCCATTCAGGCTGTCCAATAGTCCCTCCGTGTTCCAGGCTTTTATCAATGAGATTTTACGAGACATGCTCAACAGAAACGTCATAGTCTATATAGATGACATCTTGATCTATTCAGAGACCTACGAAGCGCACGTGAGGGATGTGCGAGCTGTTCTGAAACGTTTAATCGAAAAAACAATTGCAAAGATCCAGAAGTGCGAGTTTCACCAGACCCGAATCTCTTTCCTGGGCTACATTATCAGCGCTGAGGGGGTTCTTATTGATGATAGCAAGGTCCAAGCTGTGGTTAACTGGCCGCAACCCTCTTCCGTGAAGGAATTGCAATGCTTTTTGGGGTTTGCCAATTTTTATCGCAGATTTATAAGAAACTTCAGCATCATCGTGGCACCTCTCACATCCCTTCTTCAGGGAGGAGGAAGGAGGTTCAGGTGGTCCCCCGAGTGCACTTCTGCTTTTGAACATTTGAAGGAGAGGTTCGTCTCAGCTCCCATTCTTCATCACCTTGATCCGGAGAGGGAATTTATTGTGGAGGTGGATGCTTAAAACACTGGAGTGGGCACTATCCTCTCTCAGCGCTATGGCAATCCGGCCAAAATGTTCCCCTGCATTACAGCTATCATATGGTCAGAGCAGTTAAAGCCAGCAATATTTGTCTGTAACATATCGTTTTTATGATATATAAGCACCTAAATGTAATTTGCATGTTGTTACGTTACCTGACTGACTGATCCATTACAATTCACCGACAAGAAAGTTCTATCCATGTTATTTCTCTCGTTATTCCAAGCTTAATCCACTCGTTATTTCAGCTTTAAAAGTCCACTTGATGTCACGGTGATGGATGACAAATGCAGCCTTGCACATTCTGACTCGAGTTAACTCGCATAATAACTTTAACTAGTTTGCCTTTTGAACTATAATAACGATTGCTTGTTCAGCTTGATCATATCTGTGCTCTCTGCTCTTCATTGAGTCTGAATCTGACAACCAAAACTTTAAGATTAAACAAGACGGTGCATTTATATTATTGTAAACATTGGAGAAAATGTAAAGCGCAGTTTGGAGGAAACTCTGCTCTGGTTGCCATAGAAACATGACACGCGCTTGAGATTGCACTCCGATCGCACGTGTATAACCAGCCCGTTCTCAGCGCGTGTTATATTAACGATAACGGGTGCCATGTGAGTAGTATTTCGCCGTTTTGTCATATAGCGTCCTATATGACGCTAAAGGATGAGAATGCGTTGGTATTACACACAATGTTAAACAGACCCGGGACCCGAAGTAATAGATTCGGCCCCGACCCGGACCCGGCTGATCGTTTAAAATACAGACCCGAACCCGTACGGGTCCCGGGTCGGGTCCCGGGCCGACGGGTCTCGGGTGCACTGTGAAGACCTCTAGTACACACCTCCATTATTCATCACGTGCAATTTCATTCATTACATACATAAACAATCAATAGTAAAGAAAGAAAAAAGAATAAAAATAAATAAATAAAATAAATAATGCATATTGAGAGCACACAGTTATATATATTTAATATAAATTACTTCATTTAAAAGAAGAGAATTCAAGCTTTATGCCTGTGTGCCTGTGTGACTTAGTATTCGCTGAGTTACAGTTAATTTTCGGACACGTTTCAGAAAGGACATTGAGAGAGATGGGAGAATGCTCATCATGTTTATTTTTCTTTATTAAAGCACAACACTTTGTTTTTATTGTGAGTAAACACAAAAAAAATACACTTAACAGGATCGAATGATGTATACTGTAATAGTTATATGTAAGATCAAAATCAACAGAGTATTTGGAGTCTCTTTTGGACTGACAAGAAAAAAAGCGAGCTGGTCACATCGGTGTGACTGCTGACTCCATGGGGTTAATAATCTGCATCACTCAAATATTGTAATATAGTTGTATAGTAAAGATTAATCATGTTTACCAATCAGCTGCTCTGCAGTTGAAAAATCAGCTGCCATTAACTCCCATTAACTTTGGCACGAAATTTGTGAAAGCACATGGGGGTGTTATAAAACACTGCCGAGTTAGAGTATCCATCCACTTATTAAACACAATCCAGAATCGTCATCCATAATAACAGGCAAAGGGTCAGATTCACACGATAGTCAAACATTCCAGATATAAGGCCAAGAAACAGGCTAACAGGCAAGCAAGGCAATTCAGGAACAGACAGGAGGTCAGAACCAGAATTACAGAATTACAGTGGCAAATACAAACAAGCTAATGAACCAGAGGTGGGAGAACTCAAAACTCAATGGCCCTCATTTATCAATCTTGCATAGAAACGGGTGTATGTTGGCGTAAGATTATGCTTACACTCCTCTCACCACCTGATTTATGAAGATGTGCGTACCTTTGAAATCCAGGTGTACGCAATGCCTGCCCTTGATAAATCCCGCGGCTGAAACGATCGTCATTAGAATAACACGCCCCTAAATATTCAAGTCTCCGCTCCCCCTACGCCCTCATTTTACACCATGGACACACGGAAGACGGCAAAGAAGAGAAACTTCTCCGACGTGGAGCCGAAATGACCTATCACAATGCATTATTTTACAGCACGTCTTTTGAAATTAGCATTCAATTTCGAATCACGTCACAAATTATAGTGATGATGATGATGTGATGAATGAAGTACCATTCATTCACATTAATAATTGCATGACAATTTGTAATAGTATTCTTCTTATTATTTTGATTTGTATTAATGATGCTTATTGTTATTTAGAAGAAGGATGTCGTTATTATTATTATCATTTAAAAGAAGAAGAACGTATTTTTTATTATTTTGTCAGTCTGGATTATTTTTTGGTCATTGAAAGCCTTTCATTAGGCTACCGAACCCAGTCCGTGCGCACCTTCCGGGGATACTCCTGAAACGTCAGGGTAAAGCGGGCTCGCAACTGAAATATGCTTACAAATCAAATGCTTTGGTAAAGTCACACAAATTAAACATTGAAGTCCACGTTACACAAAAATAAACACTGAAGTTTATGATTACTATGTTATTTTTTTGTTTGTTTGTTTTACAGTGGGTCATAATATATCTTTTAGTTTGTCAGTGCGTTTTGTGGTGTTAGGAATGCTGGTGTAGGATTCGAGCGTGCCGTACGCCCACGTCCATATTGATAAATCTCAAACTCACCGTGGTTTTGAGTGTACGCAAGGTGTACGCTGGAAATTTGGTGTACGCACTTTTGATAAATGAGGGCCAATGAGTCCGGGAAATGCTTTGTGGGTAGTGTAGTTCATAAAGGGAGACCAAAGGAGTGGGGAGGAGTGCCCTCAGGTGAAGATCAAGGACACTCCAACTGGTGGATGTAACAGGGGGTTAGATCTTATGATTAGGGCGGGCATCCAGTTTAAAAGTATAACTGTGTGAACTGTGTATCTACATCCAAGCAACCATTTATAGCAACCTTGCAATCATATAGTAACAAGCTATATTTAAGCACCACAGCATCATACAGACTTTGGCTCTCTTGCAATCACAACCATGTAGCAACTGCCAAAGTTTACCATAGCAAGGACCACTCACATTTTCTTCAGAAAATGTATGTCTAGTTCCTCTTCATCTTCTTAACAAATTTAATAATTTTCTACCTTGTCCCACACTGTTTGTCATACAACCATGAACGAGGTGTTAAGCTTTATTAAGCGATCGGGTGTACAATGTCTGCTCGGCGGACTCAACATTGGCAAGAAATTTGCCAAACACTTGTCCTTGGTTCTGATTCGCGGATTAACCACTGGACTGTCTACCTGCGTCTGATCTCCACTCATCTCTGACCTTAGTCCTGACATGCCTCATCTATATTGGTTGTCTCCTGATAATAACTTTCTCGGCTGTCTTGTCTGTCTTTTCCTATCTAGATTTGGTCGTTGAATGAACTGTTTCGACCCTCACCGGTCTGACTGACACTTCGCATCTGCCCTTCTTTGATTAGGCCATGTCTTTTGCCTTGAGTTTAAGTTATAGCATCTGCCTGCTTTTGGGTCCTTCCTTTCAGTAAATCTGAAATCACATCTGTGCTCTGTAAAGACCGGAACACACCAAGCCGATGGTCGGCCGTCTGGCAGTTTTTGTGCGTTGGCCAACTAAGTCTTCTTGGTGTGTTCCGCACGGTTTCGTGCCGTCGGCTAAAAATAGTCTTTGTCGGCTTTGTTTCGCCTGATTCGACATGTTGAATCGGCGTCGGGCCATTGGGGAAAGAGAGAACTCTGATTGGCTGGTCAGCTTAGTGAAAGAATAATGCACGAGAATAATAGCAAAACAGCGAGTAAAGAAGTCTAAACGGTAAAGATAGAAGGCTGGTCTTATATTACATTATCTTACCTGAGTGTTCCTTGGCGAACATTTTAATATTAACATGAGCGGAGCGGAATAAAGAAAGTGTTTAGCAGGAGGACTGATATTCAAAACGGAGGACTGATATTCAAAGCAACTCAAACATCCCCCTCACCATGAATGCTCTGGCAGCACAAGCCAACCATCTTTCGGGCTAACTCCAACAGATTCAGCTCGCCGATCAAAAACCTATGCTGCCACGCCTGCCAGTGCAAAATGTGATTGAGTTTAATGTCATTATAGCAGTTACACAATATCTTATGGAAAGATAAACTGCTTTTTTTCTGGACTAATATGAAGAACCTTCATGAGTAAGAGCAGCAATGTCTACCACTGGTTGTGCTTGGTTGCCTTACAGTGGAAAGAAACTGGCTTGAGCATAATTTTTTTGCATCTGTTTGTGTTGTCCACAGAAACCTGATCCAATTCAAGTGAAACCTTTCCACACAAGGTGTGGAAAGTTGTTGCCATCTGGTTTGCCTGCTGTTCACCATATCACTAGCTACGTTTCCACTGTCAGACCCAAAGCGGGCATGCTAGTGTGTGCCAGGGCCAGTCGCGTGTTTCCATTGTCACTTCCAGGGTTTGATCGGGCTTCGTCGGGGCATCCTTTGGGCCAACGGCCAGTGTTTTTTGGCCCGCCGATTACCTTGACCAATACCTTGGTCCAGCTAGGGCATGAGGAGTGTTTGTGAACAGAGGAGGAGTTTACCTGGTTTCATATATCCGCTATCATCAGCATTCAATCCTTTTAGCTCAAAATCCACTTTCAGGCCGCAGCGAGTGTTTGAAATAACTTCTGTTTGTGATTCGATGTCGATTCTAATCACCTTATAAGGCAGAATGCTAAGGCTTTAACGTGGTAAATACGACCGCTTCAAGAAATCATACAAATCAAATAGGCTATCACAATTGTATATTTATTGTATTTGTCAGCATGTCTTGTCTCTTTATACCGGACTGTGTGATATAAATATTTAGCTAAGTAAGTTTTTTTCAGGAGCTTCCTCTAGTTCTCTGACTGAAAATATAATGTATTGGGACCAGTGTTGTGCAAGTTACTTCCAAACTGTAATACATTAGGTATTACTTGTTACAGTTATTTAAAAGTAATTCTTTACCTTACAATATTACTGTCCCAGAATTGTAATGCGTTACATTACTCATGTATTACTTTTGAGTTACTTTCACCAAAATAACTAAGTAGAACTTAACTTTTGGGCTGTAATAATATGCAATATGAAACCGAAATCACGATTCGCCACATCCACGAACCTACAGAATCGCGACACACCTCTTCCAACTCCAGCGTTATTCTCCTTACCATCCATATCCAATGCTGCCTTATCTTTAAATTAGGCTATTAGTATTATTTGAAGTTAAAATTATAAAATACGTAGACTTACACCACCAAACTAGTTGAGGATAAATTATTTAAAATTGGGGAAGTCCAGCATTATGGACATGACATTTGAAGTCAAAACTTGAAATAAAAATTCTCAGAAAATTCATGTATTGAAACGTATATAGGCTACTTCCTTAAAGGACTCCAGACATTAGACAAATATCAGTCTATGTTTTATTTTTAATATTAGGGAAAAGACACACATTCATGCGTGACAAAAAAATAGGAGGCAAAATACATTTTTTGTAATTCTGTTAATTACACTGCGCAAATCAGATGAGGAAGGGTTGGCTCTCCAGTCTCCATAGAACTTAAAATATTCATTTTATTTTAGTTTTCGTGTTCGCATTTATGAGGAAAAAACAATGTTACAGACGCGACCGCTCTGAACTGGCACTAAAAGACTGCTTTAAAACTTTCACATAGTCTGTTGCCTTTAAGAAGTAAAAGCAGACAATACACTGTAATACAACTGTAATACAAGCCTCACTGAACATGTAACGAGTAAAATATTACTGAAAATTGATTATTAATGCCTTACACTACTGCGTTACAGCAAAAAGTAATATGTTACTGTAATGTATTACTTTTGTAATGCGTTACTCCCAACACTGATTGGGACTAGAGAGAGTGATAAAGCTCCTCAGGTCATTTTTTAGTGGAATTTTTTTGAAATTATTATAAAACACAAGTTGACAGTTCTCCGAGGTCTTAATAAGACAGCTGTGACATTCTTTGGTCAAATACTGTTCTGTGCTCATCTGTGCAGCCAACGACAGAACAATTTGCATGCTTTGCTCGAGCTTTTCGTATCGAGTAAGAAATGAAATTTAGCACAAGTTCTATCAGGAAGACTCAATCCGTGACGTCACGCATTACCTTCACATCTAACCAATCATGTTCTAATACTTGCATTGCAGTATAAAAAATCGGTACTAACACATGCCTGAGTTTGCAGAACAATTAACTATTAAAGTCAACTTGTGATGAGATTTTGCTCCCCTTCTTACATTAGAAGGGGAGCAAAATCTCAACGGCTTATTTACTGCAGAGAAAAGCTTACTAAAACAAAGTTACTGGGTTGTCACTTTTCACGTTTTCTGGGTTGGTAGAAGCACCAGGGACACGATTACAGCACTTAAAACGAAAAAGGTCAGATTTTCATGATATGTCTCCTTTAAATCTTTAAGTAACCAACAAAAATTGTGGTTGTTTTATCAAACTGTTTTATCATGTTCGTTTTGCAATCTCGCTAGTTTCCAGTGATTTCTGATTTGTTGTTTTGATAAAACTTCCATTTGTTGGTGAAATTATCGGTTTGTGTGACGTTGTTTCTTTCTCTTTAATACTTAAAACGTTTCCTTAGGTCTCTGTGTGTGTGTGATTATGAATAAATGAATAATACCTGTGCTGTTGAGCAGGTTGTGTCTGGCTCTGATGAAAGCCTGTATCTCGGCATCAGTCTGTTTATCTCCAGTTAAAGGAACAGAGGCAAATGAGAAGTCAGCTGAGGGCAAGGCTCTGCAACACAATCAACAAACTAAGACATGAGGTATTGTTAGGATGGGCTACATCGTTTCTCCATCATTTAGCACCAGTGGTGTAAAGTATGAGTAAATTTAACTTAGAGTATCACACACCGGACACGCAGTTTATGGCCAGCAGTATTGTTTTTTTTTTGTTCAATATTGTTACAATATTGACATTGTGAAATTAAGATAGTGTCTGTACTTTGTACTGTACAATTAAATACAGTCGTTGCTAAGTCTGCAGTCTGAACAATTTACATTAACTGAATAATTGAGAATCTGAATTGAGAATCCGAAAACATCAGCTGATTTCTGTAAATTAAATGTACACATATAAATGTTCATGACGGAGGCTTTCCTCATAGTGGGTTGCAGCGCGAATTCCCTTTAGAAAGGGAACTAAGCAGTTTATTTCAGCCTGTTCTCATCCCAAGGCGTCATATGCTGACACTTTTGCCAATGCGTATACATCCAACGCACATGGCACCCTTTAACGTCAATATGAGTTGCAGATATACAGTATATGGGCCAGAAGGTGCCTCCTAGTAGTATAACCCTAACCCAGACCTAAACCTATCCATACTCTGTGCGTGTTATATTGACGCTAAATGGTGCAATGTGCGTTGGATGTATAAGCTTTGGTAAAAGCGTCAGTATATGGGGATGAGAAATTGTTGTTTATTTCTGCTACAAAAGAAGTGATATCATCATCTACAGGTCATTGAAGGTACTATATCTGTTGAGTATTGATCTTTTCAAACTTTTCAACAAGCAGAGATGGGCACAAATACATCAAAAAGTATTTAATGACAAATACTTACTCAATGAGTATACATTTAATGAGTAATACTCATCGAATGTGTTTAAATAAAATACAAAATACTGGAATAAAAAGTTATTTGTTATTTGGAATACAAAAATACAGACAAAATTTACAGTCTTTTGAATATTATATTATTATATAATATTATATTATATTACAAAAAAACTAGTTGCTGCTGCTGTGAGGGTGTTTCTAATACGGTGGATGTGACAAAGTTTACATCTTTCTCTCTTCCGACTGCATTATCCATCTCTCTCTTTTTAAAATTATTTTTGAAAGTTGTGAAAACGCTGTTGTGGTGCTTTTCTTTTGCTATTTGAGCAAGTGGGAACACACAAATATATTTCATGTAGTGTCTCATTCACTGCTATAGAAGTTTACCCAACTAAAAAACCTTCCACTTCTGAGAAACCCGAAAATGTTAAAAGGGTCAATAGTATGATGTAGTGATGAAAGTTAATATATATGAGTCAAGTCACATTTATTTATATAGCGCTTTTCACAATACAGATTGTATCAAAGCAGCTTCACACTGATAACATGAAAGTAGCAAAACACAGATCAACAACATTGCTAAACACTAAATAATCCCAACTGAGCAAGCTCAAAGCAAGCCAACAGCAAGGCGACAGTGGCAAGGAACCAAACTCCATCAGATTGGATGGAGAAAAACCCTTGGGAGAACCCAGGCTCAGTCGGGGGCCAGTTCTCCTCTGGCTTACATTCATATTGTTTAAATATAAATATTAAATATAAATATTGTTTATGAATAAAACGGCGCCATAACATATATGAGACAAAATTATATATTTAAATACGTATTTTAGGTATTTTAAATACAAATTACAGTCTCTCAAAGTATTTAATTACAAATTAAATTTCATTTATTTTTGTTAAGGAAAACGTCTCGGTTACGTATGTAACCCTCGTTCCCTGAGTAGGGAACGGAGACGTTACGTCAGAAGTGACGGAGATTGGGGGTTTCGCATAGAAAGCCAATCCTCTTCGAGTATTTAAACACGAGCCAATGGCATGCAATGCCTTGGGGCTGCGGAAATTTGCATAGCGTACTCCGCCCTACTCCGTGAGTATAAAAGGAGGAAGTGAACGCAACCGCAGTATGTCTTCGCTGAGGAGCCAAGACTGAACTCGGCGTCTACCCAGCGATACAGCAGAAGTGGCAGGGAGACGTAACGTCTCCGTTCCCTACTCAGGGAACGAGGGTTACATACGTAACCGAGACGTTCCCTTTCGTAGTCACTTCGAGTTACGTCAGAAGTGACGGAGATTGGGGGTCTGTGCCATCACGCCATCTTCAAGCTGTCTTCCAGTGCCCTGCGAAAGTCTGGACCCCCGAGCCTTACCTCTTTTTTTTTTTTTGGGGATCCGACTTTGACACAGGATTACCAAGGTACACTGGGAAACATATCCCGGAAGGGAATGCTACCAGCTGCCTACCGAAGGGAGGACTTACGAATACACATATGGCCACATAGGAACACATATGGAACACTGGAGTACCAACCGCAGGTGGCTACTAATTTCAACTCCAGGGGTGGCAGATGGCTTGCCAAGGGAAGACACATGCTCAGAGAGGCTTACAGTGGATAATACACATGAGACGGTTACCATGGGGAACCGTGCGCATGGAGGCACCTAGCCAGCATCCAGAGCAACAGCAGTGGTGCCCGCATCGTCGGTGCTGGAGGACTCAAGACTTCAATGGAAGAACTGAGGAAATATCACACTTATCCAGTCTGGGGAGTGGAGTGGCGAGCAAGCGAAGACACCTGAGCGGATCCGGAACTGGCCGAAACGAGTACGTGAGAGGATACCGGCTCAATTCGCAGATTATAGAATCTGGCGAAGGTGTTGGGTGTCACCCAGCCTGCAGCTCTGCAGATGTCTGTTAGCGAGGCGCCGTGCGCTAAAGCCCAAGAGGAGGCTACACTCCGAGTGGAATGGGCCGTCACACCAAGGGGGCACGGAAGGCCTTGCTGCTGGTAAGACAAAGCGATGGCATCCACTATCCAGTGGGACAGCCGTTGCTTTGAGAGAGCCCTTCCCTTCTGGCTCCCTCCATGACAGACAAAGAGCTGGTCTGAGGTCCTGAAACACTGCGTTCTGTCGACATAGGTGCGGAGAGCACGTACCGGACAGAGCAGTGCCAAGGCTGGGTCTGCCTCCTCCAGGGGCAGCGCTTGCAGGTTCACCACCAGGTCCCGGAGGGGAGTGGTAGGAACCTTGGGCATATATCCAGGCCGGGGTCTCAGGAATACGTGAGAGTAAGCCGGCCCGAACTCCAGGCACACTTCGTCAACAGAGAGTGCGTGCAGGTCCCTACTCTCCTGATGGAGACCAATGCAATCAGGAGTGCTGTCACATAGGACAGGGCAAAAACTCTACCGACTGCAAAGGCTCCAGGGGAGGCCTCTGCAGAGCACCCAGGTCTACTGAGAGCTCCCTAGAGGGCAGGAGGGGAGGGAGGCGGATTTAGCCCCCTGATGACCAGGTCATGCTTCCCCTAGACTTACCCTTCACTGCATCATGAGACGCGGCAATGGCCGCGACATAAATCCAAAGGGTGGAGGGCGACAGCCTACGCTCCAACCCCTCTTGCAGGAAGGAAGCACGACTCCAATCGAACATCTCCGGGGGTCTTCTCAGCGAGAAGAACACCAATTGACGAAGAGGTTCCACTTCAACGCATAAAGGTGTCTCGTGGACGACGCTCTTGCGGAAGTGATGGTTGCCGTCACCGCAGGTGGCAGTCGAACTCAAACCTGCCTCGTCCCGTCCTGGAGCCACACGTGCAGCCTCCAAGATCGGGACGAGGGTGCCACAGAGTGCCCCGTCTCTGAGAGAGTAGGTCCGGTCTCAGAGGAATAGGCCAAGGAGGTGCTGTCGCGAGGAGCATGAGTTCGGAGAACCACGTCTTGGTGGGCCAGTAGGGGGCTACCAGCAAGACTTGCTCCTCGTCCTCCTTGATCTTGCACAACACCCGTGCAAGGAGGCTCACTGGGGGAACGCACACTTGCGTGGGCCCCGTGGCCAGCTGTGCGCCAGCGCATCCGAGCCAAGAGAGCTGCGGGTCAGAGAATAAACTGGGCGCAGTGGGGCGAGTCCCGAGAGGCGAACAGGTCTATCTGTGCCTCCCCGAACTGGTCCCAATCAGCTGGACCGACTGGGGATGGTGTCGCCATTCGCCGGAGATGGGACGGGCCCGGGACAGCTCGACGGCTGCCCGGTTCCGGTCTCCAGGAATGTAAACTGCACGAAGGGACCTCAGGTGCTTCTGACTCCATATCAAGAGGTGGCGGGCGAGCTGCGACAACCGGCGCGAGCGTAGACCCCCCCTGGTGGTTGATGTACGCTACTGCCGTAGTGTTGTCTGAGCGGACAAGCACATGCTGGCCCTTGAGCACGCTCGGAAGCGGTGCCGGGCGAGCCGTACTGCCAACAGCTCGAGGCAATTGATGTGCATGAGGCGCTGGGCTCCTGTCCAGGAACCGGCGGCTGCATGCCCATTGCACATGGCACCCCAACCCGTGGTAGACGCATCCGTGGAGACAACGAGATGCCTGGAAACTCGCTGAATAGGGACCCCTGTCCGTAAAAAGCAGAGGTTCGACCACGGGAAGAAGGTTCGGCGGCACGTCGGAGTCACTGGAACTCGGAGCGAGCCGCGATGCCATGCCCACCTCGGGACTCGATCGCGAAGCCACAGCTGAAGCGGTCTCATATGAAGCAAACCGAGCGGCGTACCGCGGATGCCATATGCCCCAGGAGCCTCTGAAATAGTTTCAGTGGAACCGCACTCTTGCCCTCGAACTGTCGACGACAAGCCAGCAGTGAGTGCGCGCGCTCGTCGTGAGCTGCGCGGACATGGCGACCGAGTCTATCTCCATGCCGAGAAAAGAGATCCTCTGCATGGGGCAAAGTTTGCTCTTTTCCCGGTTGACCCGAAGGCCCAGACGGGCTAGGTGCCGCAGCACCAGGTCTCTGTGTTCGCAAACCTGAGCTCGAGAGTGTGCTAGTATCAGCCAGTCGTCGAGATAGTTCAGGATGCGAACCCCGTGTTCGCGAACGGGAACAAGGGCTGCCTCGACGATCTTCGTGAAGACGCGAGGGGACAGAGCTAACCCGAATGGGAGAACGGCGTACTGGTATGCCTGGCCCTCGAAGGCAAACCGAAGAAACGGTCTGTGTCGAGGGAGAATGGAGACATGGAAGTACGCATCCTTCAGGTCGATCGCTGCAAACCAATCCTGATACCGAACACATTCGAAAATGCGTTTGGCCGTGAGCATTTTGAACGGTAGTCGATGGAGAGAACGGTTCAAAATGCGCAGGTCCAGGATCGGTCGTAACCCACCGGTCTTTTTTGGGGACAATGAAGTAGGGGCTGTAAGCCCGGACCTCACCTCGGCTGGAGGGACCGTCTCGATTGCACCCTTCGCCAGCAGGGTCGCAATCTCCGCTCTCAAGACTGGGGCATTGCCACCAACCATCGTGGAGCGAACTCCCCTGAAGCGGGGAAGAGACCGTGCGAACTGAATCGCGTAGCCGAATCTGATCGTTCTGATGACCCAGTGGGATACCCGGGAAGCGCTAGCTAGGCTTCCAGGAAGTGAGCCAACGGGGTCATGCGAACCACAGACGTCCCCCCGGAGGGGCAGCGAGGCGGGTCGACCGGCATGCGTGCAGGAGTTACCCCGTCCGGATGCACCGTCGAAACCCGCTCCCCGACAGAAGAGACCAGGGAAGGCAGAGCGTTCCACGGGGGTCTGTTCTGCCGGGGGTCTGGCGACAGAGGGGGAAGGGATTGGCGTAGCCCGGGGACGACACACGCACCCTTCTGCGCCCTCCGAGACAGAGAGGAATGAACGGGGCGACGCACTGGACGTCGTGCGCGCTCATTCCAGTCTGTGTGCTCAATGACAGTGTCAGCTTTTCCTCAACCAGCTCAGGGAGCTAGCTACAGTAGAACAAAAGATTCTCCACCGGCCCTCCACCGGGGAAGGAGGGGCCCTGCCACCGCCTCCTGAGAAAAACCATGACACTATCACTGAGCGGCCCGCCTCAGGAACATCGCTTCGCCTGGCGTTTAGCGGGGCACACGGCCTGAGGGGGGGGGGGGGGGGGGCGCTTACCTGTGGCCTCCTCCGCGACGCGAACCGGCTGAAGGCTGCTGCTGGGGCCGCGTGGGAGGGAAGGGAGCCGCAGGGGGGCGTCCTCGGCGGCGAGCTGGCGGAGGCGTCCGAGCCGACGGCTGGTTGGAGGCAGCAGCTGGCCGTCGGGGCAGAGAAACCGCCTTCGTCTGCTCCTAGGCGGTCGAGAAGTGCTGGGCAAAGTCCTGGACCGCACCGCCGAACATATGATGCTCCTGGACCACAGCGGTGGGCATCACCTGACCAAGGGAGCGAGCGACCGCCTCCGTGACCCGTTTAAGGACAAGGTAGGCGGCAGGCTCGCAGCTCGCTTGGTCCGTCACCTCCTCGTGCACATTCCTGAGCAGCTAGCTTTGTAGGTGCTCATCATATGCAGGGCGGAGGCTGCCTGTCCCGCCGTTCTACAGAATCGCGCCGCCATAGACGACGAGAACCCATAGGCTTTGGAGGGGCATCTGAGAGCAACCGCCGGTTGACCGGGGGAGCCCCAGCGTACCCACAGACAGCCGCATTGCCGAGGGGAGGAAGGGCGGGGAACTAAAGCACGCCTTTTTTTTTTTTTTAAATTATTTATTTATTTATTTTCTTAGTGCGTGTCAGTTCCGCATGCAACTCGGGGAAAAAAGGAAATTGGGGTTGGCCGTGGCCGTAAGGCGGCAGCGTTACCCAAAAACCAATTATTCAGCCGCGAGAGATCGGGATGGGGCGGAGTTCCACCCCCCCGATGCTCACGGACGCCCGAGATAGCACGGCCATCATCGCGGGATCAGACACGGCGGCGCTGACGCTCCCGAGGGAGGCAACGCGGCCGTATCCTCACTTCCCGAGGAGTCAAGCCCGCCTAGTGATGCTGTGATCGACATCGCATCATCATCTGGAGCACTGCCCGAAGCAGCCGGTGCCACCGAAGAAGCAACCGACTGAATCGAACTAACGCTCGCTGGCTCTCGCACTGAGGCGGGAGGTGTGGCCCGAGGAATCGTCGGGGCTTTGTCCCACACCATCACCGTAAAATCACCAGGTCCCCGGGTCGACGGGCCCCCTATGGAGGAAACCGATCGAGCGGGGGGGACCGGGACTCTCACTCAAGTGAGATCATTGAGTCTCGACCTCAGTGTAGAGATGGTCATGTTCCCACAGAAGGAACATGAGTCATCCACGAACGCTGCTGCTGCATGCTGAAATGCCCAGGCATACAAAGCAGCGATCGTGACCATCAGATGACGACAGAAATCAACCACACCCAGAAGAACACGGGCGAACCGTCTTTAAAAAGACGTGCGCGTGCAGCTCTTTCAATGAGAGGAGGAAATTCACTCTTTCAGCGCTGAAGCGACCAGGGAGAAGCGCAAAGTCTGGCAGACCACTGCTCAGATCGCAGGCGATGCAGAATCTCGCTGGGTACCGCCGTCACACCAACACTGAAGAGGACGCTCGTCTTGAAGAGTCTTGAACAGTGCTTTCAGGAGTGAAGAGGTTCTCTTGGCTCCGAAGCGAAAACATACTGCGGTTGCGTTCACTTCCTCCTTTTATACTCACGGAGTAGGGCGGAGTACGCTATGCAAATTTCCGCAGCCCCAAGGCATTGCATGCCATTGGCTCGTGTTTAAATACTCGAAGAGGATTGGCTTTCTATGCGAAACCCCCAATCTCCGTCACTTCTGACGTAACTCGAAGTGACTACGAAAGGGAACACAAACTACAAAATACCCAAAAGTAATTAAATGCGTATTTCAAATACATGTAATTAAAGAGACACTCCACCCATTTACATTAAGCTTTCCATTGTTAGAAACCCAGTCATACTATTGAATGGTTGTGGAACACTCCCTCATTTTCTACTGAGACGAGAGAAATTCGCTATTTACCTTTTTCATTTCCTCCAACAATGACGTAAAAATTGTCATTTTACGTCATTGTAGGAAGTGTGTGGGGGGGGGATTTCTGTAAAGACTAGAAGCTCTAGTTCCCACCCTTTCAAACCCACCCATAGGTGGTTAGACCTAAAGCGCTAACAGACCTTATCACAGATCAGTGCCAGTGCGTGTGATTTCACCGGCAGAAACTTTTTGAAAATAAGGGCGAAGGTACTGAATATGCAGACGGATGCATTATGGAGGATTGGGATTACACACAGTGTCAGCCATCTTTTGTTTTTGGAACCTTAGCTAGCAGGCTCTTGTTCTGTGGAGAAAGCTGAGTAGTAACTTTAGGGGTTACCATCCTCTTTTTCCGGACATGTCCAGCCGTCGATGTCCGGGATTCGGCTTTTGCTTTTTGCAGTCGCCATTCATTGTTTACATGTAGAGCTTTTGTTTCAATCTAACTGAATTCATTCTGATTGGTGAATCTGAATGTAGTGTTTACATGAACGCTAAACAAGTGATTGGTTGATGTGCGTTTTAACATTGCTAAGAAAATTCCCACTCCTCCATGAGAGATACGAGACCGGTGCGTCTCACAGGTGTCGCTCATCAGTAATCACGCCACCGGCCTTGTGTCGTTCTCCTGCGGCCCTCACTTGTCCTGCTCGCCACAGTAAACAAAATAAATGGAGACTGTAGAACGCAAAAGCCGAATCCTGGACATTTTTCGGCGATCTAGAAAGACATTTTCGGGGAGACTCATCATGGAGAATCACTAGTAGCCTAGACTTGTTGTTTAACTACTGCACTCTGTTACCGGTAGGCGTGGCCTCCTAGGGCCAAATGCAAAAATAATTTCACATTTCTTCTACATAAATGACCCATTTTAAACACACAATCATTTTTCCAGAGGTGGAGTATCCCATTAAAATACTGCCCATCTATGTCAACAAGACTACTTGATGCAAATCTGAGAGCATTAGCAGGTACTTGCTGGTTTGCAGGTTTACTTAACTTTTATTTGTTATGCAGAATCATTTCTCTTACCTCTCTCTCATATCTCTTTTCGTTTGACTTCTCTCCTGAGGATCAGGGCCATCACCTTTTGGATTATTGTTCCTGAATGAAAAGAACCCTTGGTAAATGCAAAAAATATTATTGATCACAATAATAAAGAAAAAAAAAAAACTATTGGTCAAGGTATGTTTGCAAAGAAAAAAATCTTCTTATTCAAATTGCTTTGTAAAATTAGGCTGAAGCAACATTATTTTCGAGCATTTTGTCACAAATTAAATTTATTGGCACGGTGGCTCAGTGAGTAGCGTTGTCAAGTTCCCCGGTTCGAACACTGACTGAGCCCCAATTCTTTAGCTTCTGTGGATTTTGCATGTTCTCCCTGAATCAGCATGGGTTTTCCTCACAATCCAAAAAAAAAAAAAACCTTGCAATATAGGTTAATTGGAAACACTTAATTGTCCCAAACCATGTAATGGGGAGGGTTGAGGAAAGACCTGGTGACTTACCCTGGAAAAATCATCGCCAAGAAAATCCATGGGCCGTCTCTCGTGTATGGCAAGAGATGGCCCATAGAATCACCAATAGTCAGATACGACTGAAATTGTTAATTCATTAATTAGACACTGCGATACCATCGCTTTGGGAACACCTCAGTATGACGAATGTCTGAAGCCTTTATACCATTACACCAATTTGATTGGCCAGTAGGGCTTAGCACCACCCCGAGAATATGTCACGTATGTTTTATACCGTGCGACAGGTTCATCGCAGGAGGAGAGACTCTCTACAGGTGCATGCGAGTGTGGCACGGACCCTGTCATTTTCTTTTTGACAATGACGTGCTGTCTACAGTGGCCTCTGATTCTGAGCTTATATAGGCGATTTGTGTAGCTCTCTCCCTCTGAGCGAAACACACTTCTCCCTCATACAATAGGTTGTTAGAGGTGGTTAATCTTGCTGTAGACAAGCTGGGGCTAGAATGGGACAGCGAGGCTGCTCAAACTCTGGCCCGCTCTGGTTCTCCATGTCTCCTCCGTCACCTCTGTAGGTTCCTAAGGTTGTGTCAACCTTTTTTCGTTCCCAGCAAGTGGTCTTGGAGGCTTTTTCCCCTCCTGACTCTGAGACTGCAGTGATAGTCAGTGAGGGCGTTGAGGATCTATGTCGACCACTCAGGCCAGTGGCGTAGATCGGATAAATTGTTTGTGTGTTTTGGTGGTAAAAACAAATAAAGAATGTCTCATTGGGTGATCGAGGCTATCTCAGCGGCTTATGAGGCGTATGGTTTGGCTTAGCCTCTAGGTGTGTGTAATCGTTCCACCAGATAAAAGGCTTCTTCTCAGGTTCTTTTGGAGGATATTTGTGTTGCGGCAGAATGTCATCTCCAAACACCTTTATCAAGTTCTAAGGTCTCCCAGGTCTTATCTGTTTGAGTGTACTCTATCCTCGGTCTTACAGCTATTCTCAGGTACGTAAAAAGTGTTATGGTATATCATTCCCATATCGCAGTGTAAAGAGAACCTATGAAAGGGAACATTTCGGTTATGTATGTAACCTTAGTTCCCTGTGTAGGGAACGAGACACTGCGATCCCGGCCTTCCTATACATTTCGATTAGTGCATCCTTCGCCATGAAAATCTGATGAAATAGCTCACAGCACACTGATATGAAGCATACGTGATGTCAGGGCCGTGCACAGACATTTTGAGGGGCAGTGGCCTTAGCCAAAAAAAGGGGCACTAAGGGGGTGGTTGCTTGTTAACACAAATTATTCAGTTATTGTTACAGTTTTACATTTTTACATTATTGTTACAGTATTTTCCTTTTACAGCAAAAAAGGATGGGGGAGGGTGTACTTAGGCTATTATTTGTATTAGATCGAGAGAGTACAATAATTTGATTAGACAAGCAGCTAATTCAACACTGTAAAAATATTTTCAAGATTTGTTATCACAACATATTTTATTTTGTCAAATCAACTTTATAATAATTTATTTAGTTGAGATATTATTATTTTGAGTTTATGATGGTTAAATTAATCTCCTTCATTGTATTAACTCACTTTTTCCAGTTCAATCAACTTAAAATTTTAAGGCAACCCAGGTTACTTACTTTTTTAAGTGAAACCAACAATATTTTTTTACAGTGTAGTAATCACAACATCTTTTCTTTTGTCAAATCAACTTAAATAATTTATTTAGTTTAGATAACATATAATTTTGAGTTTCTGATGGTTAAATTAATCTCCTTCATTGCATTAACTCACTGTTTCCAGTTCAATGAACTTAAAATTTTAAGGCAACCAGGTTAGTATACTTTTTTAAGTTAAACCATCAATATTTTTTTACAGTGTAAGAACGTGGATATGTTGTACAAGTTGTTAGCACTAGTAGAAGACCAAGAGCAAAACATTACCGACATAAATGCACAAAAACAAACAAAAAATAATGAATAATTTCGCAGATTCAACCACTGTCTATTATGGAAGCTTGTTTCCGCCACTGAATAAAAATAAATAAATAAATAATTACGACTTTTTATCTCAAAATTGTGAGATATGAAGTCAGAACTGTGAGAAATAAAGTCAGAATTGCGTGATATAAAGCCAGAATTGCGAGATATAAAGTCAGAATTGCGTGATATAAAGTCAGAATTGCGTGATATAAAGTCAGAATTGCGTGTTATAAAGTCGCAATTCCAAGAGAGAAAAAAACAGAATTGCGACTTTTTTTCTCACAATTGCTATTTTTCATCTTGCAATTCTGACTTTATAACACATAATTGCGAGTTTATATGTCGAATTTCTTACATCTTTTCACAGAATTGTAAGATATATACTCGCAATTAACCACGTGCGCTACTTCACTCAATGAGCAATATTTTCTAATGTCAGTACTAAGAACAGTCTCTTTTAATTACTTATTGTAGACGTTATATGTGAACATATGCTACTATTGTGTAGGACACAGTAATTTAAATTTGAGACTGTTCAACTAAATATTATTTTGTTCAAATTATAAATGTAATTTTTTTAGCCATGTTCTACTGATCTAAACCAATTGCATGAAAATTTCTTGTTTAAAATTGGTATATATATATATATATATATATATATAGTATATACTGTATATATACCAGTTGTAAACAAGAAACAGTAAAATAATAAGTAAATATAGCTGCAAGCAGCCATTACCGGGGCCAAGCGCAAGAAGCGGCAACATATGCCAAAATGGCAAGGAGTGGCAGACCAACTGCAGCAAGGAGCAATTAAGGGCATTTTGAGAGAACTTTGGGCAAATGGCTAAGAAAATCACATAAACATTAACTTATAAGATGATTTAATGGGTTATCACTTTCGAACAATAGGTGGCGCAGTTACAAAATAGATGTGATGTGGTCAGAGTGAGGTGACAATGACACATGCAAAGTTTGGTGTCAAAATGTGAAGGCATTGCAGAGATAAAGCCGAAATAGTCATTTTGGCAGCATGCCTCAAATTTGATGCTGTGGTATACGAAAACGATTTTGTCTTTCGTCACGCAATCCATAACTTTTATTTGGCACTGTCTGCAGATGATACGATTCAATTTTCGTGAAAATCGGACAAACGGTCTAGGAGGAGTTCGAAAAAGAAGGTTTTTCAAAGAAATAAAGATGGCGGACAGGAAGTTTAGCTGATTATGCAAAACCTGACATCTATGTTTTCGGCATAACCCAAGGAATCTATTAAGATCAGTTTCATTGCAATAGGCAAATTTGTTCAAAAGTTATTAGCGTTCTCAGAAATTAATTATAAATTTTGACCAACAGGTGGCGCTGTCTCAAAATCTTTTGAGTACCTTCAGGGCATGCTGCTTATGGCACACACTGAGTTTCGTAATGTTAGACCAAAGCATTTGTTTAGTATAGCATTGTATTTCACAAAACTGTATTGAAGTCAATGGGAATTTCACGTTTTGTTCTATTATAGCGCCACCAAGAGGCTCAGTCCCACAATTTTTTTTATGTGTCCTCAGAGTGACCCCATACATATGTGTGTCAATTTTGGTGCAAATATCTCAATTTACTTCAGAGTTATAAACATTTATATGAAAAAACACGTAAAAAATGACTGACACATGACTTTGTTTGAATTTTACTACCCCTTACTATCAATATTTACGCATTTGGGCATTAGCGAATAGTTAACAAGCTATGATTCCGTGTTTCTGGCGGTGGTTTCGTCTCGATCGGAACAGCGGTTTTGAAGATATCGCCAAGTGTTTTTTTCACGCTAAATCGCTACGCTACGCCATCCGTGAGACGAAACCCGACATATTTGGTATCGTTGGACTCGGCAACGATTCAGGACCTCAAAAATATGACTCCCGTGAAAATAAGTGTACCACACCCAAAGTTATAAGCGTTTGAATAAAACAATTCACCACTAGGTGGCGCTGTTTCGAAACTTCTCAGGCTCCTTCAGGGCATCGTACTGATGACCCATACCGAGTTTCGTAACAATTCGTTCATGCGTTCAAAAAATACAGCATTTTAGCACATAATTCAAAATGGCCGACAGCCAAAATGGCCGATCTGGGAAAATTGCATATCAGTCGACTCGGCATGACGCCCTGAATCTAACGAGATGAAGTTTATGATTTTTGGACAAACCGTTCAGAAGTTACGAGCAAAAATAGCCATTTTTCATATCTCCGGACCACTAGGTGGCGCTGCGCCGAAACGCTGCACGTAGCCTCAGGTCATGCTTGTGATGACACGTACCAAGTTTGGTCTGAATAGGATGAAGCGTTGCGGAGATACAGCCTCACGTCTGTTTTTGCAAGCGCTACGTAAAATTAGTTTGCGCGTTTATCGAAAACGGTTCTTCGAATCATCTTGAATTCCATAACTTTTTGTCAGCACTGCCTGGAGATGATCCGGTGCGATTTTGGTGAAAATCGGACAAACCGTCTAGGACGAGTTCGCAAAAGTAGGTTTTTTGGAAAATTCAAAATGGCGGCCGTTTTTTTATGACGGAACATGACGTCATAGGGTGCGATCGAATCGGCATGAGCTCAGGAACAAGAGGAAAAAAGAATTTTGTTGATAGGCCTTACGGTTCAAAAGTTATTAGCATAATAAAAGTGAAACTTTGGACAGTTGGTGGCGCTAGAGGGAATGAGTTAGAGACACCAAAATTGGTGTATTTAAAGTTGGGACTGTCCTCTATCAGAATGTCAAACCAAAACAACTTTCCCGCAAACCGGTCTATGGGCTGCCATAGACGCCCAGTCGGAAGAAGAATAATAATAATAAATATAGCTGCAAGCAGCCATTACCGGGGCCAAGCGCAAAAAGCGGCAACATATGCCAAAATGGCAAGGAGTGGCAGACCAACTGCAGCAAGGAGCAATTAAGGGCATTTTGAGATAACTTTGGGCAAATGGCTAAGAAAATCACATAAACATTAACTTATGAGACGATTTAATGGGTTATCACTTTCTAACAATAGGTGGCGCAGTTACGAAATAGATGTGATGTGGTCAGAGTGAGGTGACAATGACACATGCAAAGTTTGGTGTCAAAATGTGAAGGCATTGCAGAGATAAAGCCTAAATAGTAATTTTGGCAGCATGCCTAAACTTTGATGCTGTGGTATACAAAAACGGTTTTGTCTATCATCGTGCAATTCATAACTTTTAGTCGGCACGGTCTGGAGATGATACGATTCAATTTTCGTGAAAATCGGACAAACGGTCTAGGAGGAGTTCGAAAAACAAGGTTTTTCAAAGAAATAAAGATGGCGGACAGGAAGTTTGGCTGATTATGGCAAACCTGATATCTATGTTTTCGGCATAACCCAAGGAATCTATTTAGATCAGTTTCATTGCAATAGGCAAATTTATTCAAAAGTTATTAGCGTTCTCAGAAATTAATTATAACTTTTGACCAACAGGTGGCGCTGTCTCAAAATCTTTTGAGTACCTTCAGGGCATGCTGCTTATGGCACACACTGAGTTTCGTAATGTTATACCAAAGCATTTGTTTAGTATAGCATTGTATTTCACAAAACTGTATTGAAGTCAATGGGAATTTCACGTTTTGTTCTATTATAGCGCCACCAAGAGGCTCAGTCCCACAATTTTTTGTGTGTGTCCTCAGAGTGACCCCATACATATGTGTGTCAATTTTGGTGAAAATATCTCAATTCGCTTCCGAGTTATAAACATTTATATGAAAAAACACGTAAAAAATGACTGACACATGACTTTGTTTGAATTTTACTACCCCTTACTATCAATATTTTCGCATTTGGGCATTTACATTTAGTTAACAAGCTATGATTCCGTGTTTCTGACGATGGTTTCGTCTCGATCGGAACAACGGTTTTGAAGATATCGCCACGTGTTTTTTTCGCGCTAAATCGCTATGCTACGCCATCCGTGAGACGAAACCCGACATATTTGGTATCGTTGGACTCGGAAACGATTCAGGACCTCAGAAAGATGACTCCCGTGAAAATAAGTGTACCACACCCAAAGTTATAAGCGTTTGAAAAAAAAAATTCACCACTAGGTGGCGCTGTTTCGAAACTTCTCAGGCTTCTTCAGGGCATCGTACTGATGACCCATACCGAGTTTCGTAACAATTCGTTCATGCGTTCAAAAAATACAGCATTTTAGCACATAATTCAAAATGGCCGACAGCCAAAATGGCCGATCTGGGAAAATTGGATATCGGTCGACTCGGCATGATGCCCTGAATCTAACGAGATGAAGTTTATGATTTTTGGACAAACCGTTCAGAAGTTACGAGCAAAAATAGCCATTTTTCATATCTCCGGACCACTAGGTGGCGCTGCGCCGAAACGCAGCACGTAGCCTCAGGTCATGCTTGTGATGACACGTACAAAGTTTGGTCTGAAAACGAGTAAGCGTTGCGGAGATACAGCCTCACGTCTGTTTTTGCAAGCGCTACGTAAAATTAGTTTGCGCGCTTATCGAAAACGGTTATTCGAATCATCTTGAATTCCATAACTTTTTGTCAGCACTGCCTGGAGATGATCCAGTGCGATTTTGGTGAAAATCGGACAAACCGTCTAGGACGAGTTCGCAAAAGTAGGTTTTTTGGAAAATTCAAAATGGCGGCCGTTTTTTTATGACGGAAAATGACGTCATAGGGTGCGATCGAATCGGCATGAGCTCAGGAACAATAGGAAAAAAGAATTTTGTTGATAGGCCTTACGGTTCAAAAGTTATTAGCATAATAAAAGTGAAACTTTGGACAGTTGGTGGCGCTAGAGGGAATGAGTTAGAGACACCAAAATTGGTGTATTTAAAGTTGGGACAGTCCTCTATCAGAATGTCAAACCAAAACAACTTTCCCGCAAACCGGTCTATGGGCTGCCATAGACGCCCAGTCGGAAGAAGAATAATAATAATAATAATAAGAACCGGCACAGATACAATAGGTGCCTCCGCACCTTCGGTGCTTGGCCCCTAATAATAAGAACCGGCACAGATACAATAGGTGCCTCCGCACCTTCGGTGCTTGGCCCCTAAATATAGCTGCAAGCAGCCATTACCGGGGCCAAGCGCAAGAAGCGGCAACATATGCCAAAATGGCAAGGAGTGGCCGACCAACTGCAGCAAGGAGCAATTAAGGGCATTTTGAGAGAACTTTGGGCAAATGGCTAAGAAAATCACATAAACATTAACTTATAAGATGATTTAATGGGTTATCACTTTCGAACAATAGGTGGCGCAGTTACGAAATAGATGTGATGTGGTCAGAGTGAGGTGACAATGACACATGCAAAGTTTGGTGTCAAAATGTGAAGGCATTGCAGAGATAAAGCCTAAATAGTCATTTTGGCAGCATGCCTAAACTTTGATGCTGTGGTATACGAAAACCGTTTTGTCTATCATCGTGCAATTCATAACTTTTAGTCGGGACGGTCTGGAGATGATACGATTCAATTTTTGTGAAAATCGGACAAACCGTCTAGGAGGAGTTCGAAAAAGAAGGTTTTTCAAAGAAATAAAGATGGCGGACAGGAAGTTTGTCTGATTATGCAAAACCTGATATCTATGTTTTTTGGCATAATCCAAGGAATCTATTAAGATCAGTTTCATTGCAATAGGCAAATTTATTCAAAAGTTATTAGCGTTCTCAGAAATTAATTATAACTTTTGACCAACAGGTGGCGCTGTCTCAAAATCTTTTGAGTACCTTCAGGGCATGCTGCTTATGGCACACACTGAGTTTTGTAATATTACACCAATGCATTTGTTTAGTATAGCATTTTATTTCACAAAACTCTATTGAAGTCAATGGGAATTTCACATTTTGTTCTATTATAGCGCCACCAAGAGGCTCAGTCCCACAATTTTTTTTATGTGTCCTCAGAGTGACCCCATACATATGTGTGTCAATTTTGGTGCAAATATCTCAATTTACTTCCGAGTTATAAACATTTATATGAAAAAACACGTAAAAAATGACTGACACATGACTTTGTTTGAATTTTACTACCGCTTACTATCAATATTTACGCATTTGGGCATTAGTGTATAGTTAACAAGCTATGATTCCGTGTTTCTGGCGGTGGTTTCGTCTCGATCGGAACAGCGGTTTTGAAGATATCGCCAAGTGTTTTTTTCGCGCTAAATCGCTACGCTACGCCATCCGTGAGACGAAACCCGACATGTTTGGTATCGTTGGACTCGGCAACGATTCAGGACCTCAAAAATATGACTCCCGTGAAAATAAGTGTACCACACCCAAAGTTATAAGCGTTTGAAAAAAACAATTCACCACTAGGTGGCGCTGTTTCGAAACTTCTCAGGCTTCTTCAGAGCATCATACTGATGACCCATACCGAGTTTCGTAACAATTCGTTCATGCTTTCAAAAAATACAGCATTTTAGCACATAATTCAAAATGGCCGACAGCCAAAATGGCCGATCTGGGAAAATTGGATATCAGTCGACTCGGCATGACGCCCTGAATCTAACGAGACGAAGTTTATGATTTTTGGACAAACCGTTCAGAAGTTACGAGCAAAAATAGCCATTTTTCATATCTCCGGACCACTAGGTGGCGCTGCGCCGAAACGCAGCACGTAGCCTCAGGTCATGCTTGTGATGACACGTACAAAGTTTGGTCTGAAAACGAGTAAGCGTTGCGGAGATACAGCCTCACGTCTGTTTTCGCAAGCGCTACGTAAAATTAGTTTGCGCGCTTATCGAAAACGGTTATTCGAATCATCATGAATTCCATAACTTTTTGTCAGCACTGCCTGGAGATGATCCGGTGCGATTTTGGTGAAAATCGGACAAACCGTCTAGGACGAGTTCGCAAAAGTAGGTTTTTTGGAAAATTCAAAGTGGCGGCCGTTTTTTTATGACGGAAAATGACGGCATTGGGTGCGATCGAATCGGCATGAGCTCAGGAACAAGAGGAAAAAAGAATTTTGTTGATAGGCCTTACGGTTCAAAAGTTATTAGCATAATAAAAGTGCAAGTTTGGACAGTTGGTGGCGCTAGAGGGAATGAGTTAGAGACACCAAAATTGGTGTATTTAAAGTTGGGACTGTCCTCTATCAGAATGTCAAACCAAAACAACTTTCCCGCAAACCGGTCTATGGGCTGCCATAGACGCCCAGTCGGAAGAATAATAATAATAAATATAGCTGCAAGCAGCCATTACCGGGGCCAAGCGCAAGAAGCGGCAACATATGCCAAAATGGCAAGGAGTGGCAGACCAACTGCAGCAAGGAGCAATTAAGGGCATTTTGAGAGAACTTTGGGCAAATGGCTGAGAAAATCACATAAACATTAACTTATAAGATGATTTAATGGGTTATCACTTTCGAACAATAGGTGGCGCAGTTACGAAATAGATGTGATGTGGTCAGAGTGAGGTGACAATGACACATGCAAAGTTTGGTGTCAAAATGTGAAGTCATTGCAGAGATAAAGCCTAAATAGTAATTTTGGCAGCATGCCTAAATTTTGATGCTGTGGTATACAAAAACGGTTTTGTCTATCATCGTGCAATTCATAACTTTTAGTCGGCACGGTCTGGAGATGATACTATTCAATTTTCGTGAAAATCGAACAAACGGTCTAGGAGGAGTTCGAAAAAGAAGGTTTTTCAAAGAAATAAAGATGGCGAACAGGATTTTTGTCTGATTATGGAAAACCTGATATCTATGTTTTCGGCATAACCAAAGGAATCTATTAAGATCAGTTTCATTGCAATAGGCAAATTTATTCAAAAGTTATTAGCGTTCTCAGAAATTAATTATAACTTTTGACCAACAGGTGGCGCTGTCTCAAAATCTTTTGAGTACCTTCAGGGCATGCTGCTTATGGCACACACTGAGTTTTGTAATATTACACCAATGCATTTGTTTAGTATAGCATTTTATTTCACAAAACTGTATTGAAGTCAATGGGAATTTCACGTTTTGTTCTATTATAGCGCCACCAAGAGGCTCAGTCCCACAATTTTTTTTATGTGTCCTCAGAGTGACCCCATACATATGTGTGTCAATTTTGGTGCAAATATCTCAATTTACTTCCGAGTTATAAACATTTATATGAAAGAACACGTAAAAAATGACTGACACATGACTTTGTTTGAATTTTACTACCCCTTACTATCAATATTTACGCATTTGGGCATTAGCGTATAGTTAACAAGCTATGATTCCGTGTTTCTGGCGGTGGTTTCGTCTCGATCGGAACAGCGGTTTTGAAGATATCGCCAAGTGTTTTTTTCGCGCTAAATCGCTACGCTACGCCATCCGTGAGACGAAACCCGACATATTTGGTATCGTTGGACTCGGCAACGATTCAGGACCTCAAAAATATGACTCCCGTGAAAATAAGTGTACCACACCCAAAGTTATAAGCGTTTGAATAAAACAATTCACCTTTAGGTGGCGCTGTTTCGAAACTTCTCAGGCTCCTTCAGGGCATCGTACTGATGAACCATAACGAGTTTCGTAACAATTCGTTCATGCGTTCAAAAAATACAGCATTTTAGCACATAATTCAAAATGGCCGACAGCCAAAATGGCCGATCTGGGAAAATTGGATATCGGTCGACTCGGCATGACGCCCTGAATCTAACGAGACCAAGTTTTTGATTTTTGGAGAAACCGTTCAGAAGTTACGAGCAAAAATAGCCATTTTTCATATCTCCGGACCACTAGGTGGCGCTGCGCCGAAACGCAGCACGTAGCCTCAGGTCATGCTTGTGATAACACATACCAAGTTTGGTGTGAAAACGAGTAAGCGTTGCGGAGATACAACCTCACGTCTGTTTTCGCAAGTGCTACGTAAATTTTGTTTACGCGTTTATCGAAAACGGTTATTCGAATCATCTTGAATTCCATAACTTTTTGTCAGCACTGCCTGGAGATGATCCGGTGCGATTTTGGTGAAAATCGGACAAACCGTCTAGGACGAGTTCGCAAAAGTAGGTTTTTTGGAAAATTCAAAATGGCGGCCGTTTTTTTATGACGGAAAATGACGTCATAGGGTGCGATCGAATCGGCATGAGCTCAGGAACAAGAGGAAAAAAGAATTTTGTTGATAGGCCTTACGGTTCAAAAGTTATTAGCATAATAAAAGTGAAACTTTGGACAGTTGGTGGCGCTAGAGGGAATGAGTTAGAGACACCAAAATTGGTGTATTTAAAGTTGGGACTGTCCTCTATCAGAATGTCAAACCAAAACAACTTTCCCGCAAACCGGTCTATGGGCTGCCATAGACGCCCAGTCGGAAGAAGAATAATAATAATAATAATAAGAACCGGCACAGATACAATAGGTGCCTCCGCACCTTCGGTGCTTGGCCCCTAAATATAGCTGCAAGCAGCCATTACCGGGGCCAAGCGCAAGAAGCGGCAACATATGCCAAAATGGCAAGGAGTGGCAGACCAACTGTAGCAAGGAGCAATTAAGGGCATTTTGAGAGAACTTTGGGCAAATGGCTAAAAAAATCACATAAACATTAACTTATAAGATGATTTAATGGGTTATCACTTTCGAACAATAGGTGGCGCAGTTACGAAATAGATGTGATGTGGTCAGAGGGAGGTGACAATGACACATGCAAAGTTTGGTGTCAAAATGTGAAGGCATTGCAGAGATAAAGCCTAAATAGTAATTTTGGCAGCATGCCTAAATTTTGATGCTGTGGTATACAAAAACGGTTTTGTCTATCATCGTGCAATTCATAACTTTTAGTCGGCACGGTCTGGAGATGATACTATTCAATTTTCGTGAAAATCGAACAAACGGTCTAGGAGGAGTTCGAAAAAGAAGGTTTTTCAAAGAAATAAAGATGGCGAACAGGACGTTTGTCTGATTATGGAAAACCTGATATCTATGTTTTCGGCATAACCGAAGGAATCTATTAAGATCAGTTTCATTGCAATAGGCAAATTTATTCAAAAGTTATTAGCGTTCTCAGAAATTAATTATAACTTTTGACCAACAGGTGGCGCTGTCTCAAAATCTTTTGAGTACCTTCAGGGCATGCTGCTTATGGCACACACTGAGTTTTGTAATATTACACCAATGCATTTGTTTAGTATAGCATTTTATTTCACAAAACTCTATTGAAGTCAATGGGAATTTCACGTTTTGTTCTATTATAGCGCCACCAAGAGGCTCAGTCCCACAATTTTTTTTTATGTGTCCTCAGAGTGACCCCATACATATGTGTGTCAATTTTGGTGCAAATATCTCAATTCACTTCCGAGTTATAAACATTTATATGAAAAAACACATAAAAAATGACTGACACATGACTTTGTTTGAATTTTACTACCCCTTACTATCAATATTTTCGCATTTGGGCATTTACATACAGTTAACAAGCTATGATTCCGTGTTTCTGGCGGTGGTTTCGTCTCGATCGGAACAGTGGTTTTGAAGATATCGCCAAGTGTTTTTTTCGCGCTAAATCGCTACACTACACCAACCGTAACACGAAACCCAGCATGTTTAGTATCGTTGGACTCGGCAACGATTCAGGACCTCAAAAATATGACTCCCGTGAAAATAAGTGTACCACACCCAAAGTTATAAGCGTTTGAATAAAACAATTCACCAATAGGTGGCGCTGTTTCGAAACTTCTCAGGCTCCTTCAGGGCATCGTACTGATGACCCATACCGAGTTTCGTAACAATTCGTTCATGCGTTCAAAAAATACAGCATTTTCGCACATAATTCAAAATGGCCGACAGCCAAAATGGCCGATCTGGGAAAATTGGATATCGGTCGACTCGGCATGACGCCCTGAATCTATCGAGACCAAGTTTTTGATTTTTGGAGAAACCGTTCAGAAGTTATGAGCAAAAATAGCCATTTTTTATATCTCCGGACCACTAGGTGGCGCTGCGCCGAAACGCTGCATGTAGCCTCAGATCATGCTTGTGATGACATGTACCAAGTTTGGTCTGAATAGGATGAAGCGTTGCGGAGATACAGCCTCACGTCTGTTTTCGCAAGCGCTACGTAAAATTAGTTTGCGCGTTTATCGAAAACGGTTCTTCGAATCATCTTGAATTCCATAACTTTTTGTCAGCACTGCCTGGAGATGATCCGGTGCGATTTTGGTGAAAATCGGACAAACCGTCTAGGACGAGTTCGCAAAAGTAGGTTTTTTGGAAAATTCAAAATGGCGGCCATTTTTTTATGACGGAAAATGACGTCATAGGGTGCTATCGAATTGGCATGAGCTCAGGAACAAGAGGAAAAAAGAATTTTGTTGATAGGCCTTACGGTTCAAAAGTTATTAGCATAATAAAAGTGCAACTTTGGACAGTTGGTGGCGCTAGAGGGAATGAGTTAGAGACACCAAAATTGGTGTATTTAAAGTTGGGACTGTCCTCTATCAGAATGTCAAACCAAAACAACTTTCCCGCAAACGGGTCTATGGGCTGCCATAGACGCCCAGTCGGAAGAAGAATAATAATAATAATAATAATAATAAATATAGCTGCAAGCAGCCATTACCGGGGCCAAGCGCAAGAAGCGGCAACATATGCCAAAATGGCAAGGAGTGGCAGACCAACTGCAGCAAGGAGCAATTAAGGGCATTTTGAGAGAACTTTGGGCAAATGGCTGAGAAAATCACATAAACATTAACTTATAAGATGATTTAATGGGTTATCACTTTCGAACAATAGGTGGCGCAGTTACGAAATAGATGTGATGTGGTCAGAGTGAGGTGACAATGACACATGCAAAGTTTGGTGTCAAAATGTGAAGTCATTGCAGAGATAAAGCCTAAATAGTAATTTTGGCAGCATGCCTAAATTTTGATGCTGTGGTATACAAAAACGGTTTTGTCTATCATCGTGCAATTCATAACTTTTAGTCGGCACGGTCTGGAGATGATACTATTCAATTTTCGTGAAAATCGAACAAACGGTCTAGGAGGAGTTCGAAAAAGAAGGTTTTTCAAAGAAATAAAGATGGCGAACAGGATTTTTGTCTGATTATGGAAAACCTGATATCTATGTTTTCGGCATAACCAAAGGAATCTATTAAGATCAGTTTCATTGCAATAGGCAAATTTATTCAAAAGTTATTAGCGTTCTCAGAAATTAATTATAACTTTTGACCAACAGGTGGCGCTGTCTCAAAATCTTTTGAGTACCTTCAGGGCATGCTGCTTATGGCACACACTGAGTTTTGTAATATTACACCAATGCATTTGTTTAGTATAGCATTTTATTTCACAAAACTCTATTGAAGTCAATGGGAATTTCACGTTTTGTTCTATTATAGCGCCACCAAGAGGCTCAGTCCCACAATTTTTTGTATGTGTCCTCAGAGTGACCCCATACATATATGTGTCAATTTTGGTGCAAATATCTCAATTCACTTCCGAGTTATAAACATTTATATGAAAAAACACATAAAAAATGACTGACACATGACTTTGTTTGAATTTTACTACCCCTTACTATCAATATTTTCGCATTTGGGCATTAGCGTTTAGTTAACAAGCTATGATTCCGTGTTTCTGGCGGTGGTTTCATCTCGATCGGAACAGCGGTTTTGAAGATATCGCCAAGTGTTTTTTTCGCTTTAAATCGCTACGCTACACCAACCGTAACACGAAACCCAGCATGTTTAGTACCGTTGGACTCGGCAATGATTCAGGACCTCAAAAATATGACTCCCGTGAAAATAAGTGTACCACACCCAAAGTTATAAGCGTTTGAATAAAACAATTCACCAATAGGTGGCGCTGTTTCGAAACTTCTCAGGCTCCTTCAGGGCATCGTACTGATGACCCATACCGAGTTTCGTAACAATTCGTTCATGCGTTCAAAAAATACAGCATTTTCGCACATAATTCAAAATGGCCGACAGCCAAAATGGCCGATCTGGGAAAATTGGATATCGGTCGACTCGGCATGACGCCCTGAATCTATCGAGACCAAGTTTTTGATTTTTGGAGAAACCGTTCAGAAGTTATGAGCAAAAATAGCCATTTTTTATATCTCCGGACCACTAGGTGGCGCTGCGCCGAAACGCTGCATGTAGCCTCAGATCATGCTTGTGATGACATGTACCAAGTTTGGTCCGAATAGGATGAAGCGTTGCGGAGATACAGCCTCACGTCTGTTTTCGCAAGCGCTACGTAAAATTAGTTTGCGCGTTTTTCGAAAACGGTTATTCGAATCATCTTGAATTCCATAACTTTTTGTCAGCACTGCCTGGAGATGATCCGGAGCGATTTTGGTGAAAATCGGACAAACCGTCTAGGACGAGTTCGCAAAAGTAGGTTTTTTAGAAAATTCAAAATGGCGGCCGTTTTTTTATGACGGAAAATGACGTCATAGGGTGCGATCGAATCGCCATGAGCTCAGGAACAAGAGGAAAAAAGAATTTTGTTGATAGGCCTTACGGTTCAAAAGTTATTAGCATAATAAAAGTGAAACTTTGGACAGTTGGTGGCGCTAGAGGGAATGCGTTAGAGACACCAAAATTGGTGTATTTAAAGTTGGGACTGTCCTCTATCAGAATGTCAAACCAAAACAACTTTCCCGCAAACCGGTCTATGGGCTGCCATAGACGCCCAGTCGGAAGAAGAATAATAATAAATATAGCTGCAAGCAGCCATTACCGGGGCCAAGCGCAAGAAGCGGCAACATATGCCAAAATGGCAAGGAGTGGCAGACCAACTGCAGCAAGGAGCAATTAAGGGCATTTTGAGAGAACTTTGGGCAAATGGCTAAGAAAATCACATAAACATTAACTTATAAGATGATTTAATGGGTTATCACTTTCGAACAATAGGTGGCGCAGTTACGAAATAGATGTGATGTGGTCAGAGTGAGGTGACAATGACACATGCAAAGTTTGGTGTCAAAATGTGAAGGCATTGCAGAGATAAAGCCTATAGTAATTTTGGCAGCATGCCTAAACTTTGATGCTGTAGTATACGAAAACGTTTTTGTCTATCATCGTGCAATTCATAACTTTTAGCCGGCACGGTCTGGAGATGATACGATTCAATTTTCGTGAAAATCGGACAAACGGTCTAGGAGGAGTTCGAAAAAGAAGGTTTTTCAAAGAAATAAAGATGGCGAACAGGACGTTTGTCTGATTATGGAAAACCTGATATCTATGTTTTTGGCATAACCGAAGGAATCTATTAAGATCAGTTTCATTGCAATAGGCAAATTTATTCAAAAGTTATTAGTGTTCTCAGAAATGAATTTTAACTTTTGACCAACAGGTGTCGCTGTCTCAAAATCTTTTGAGTACCTTCAGGGCATGCTGCTTATGGCACACACTGAGTTTTGTAATATTACACTAATGCATTTGTTTAGTATAGCATTTTATTTCACAAAACTCTATTGAAGTCAATGGGAATTTCACGTTTTGTTCTATTATAGCGCCACCAAGAGGCTCAGTCCCACAATTTTTTTTTATGTGTCCTCAGAGTGACCCCATACATATTTGTGTCAATTTTGGTGAAAATATCTCAATTCACTTCCGAGTTATAAACATTTATATGAAAAAACACGTAAAAAATGACTGACACATGACTTTGTTTGAATTTTACTACCCCTTACTATCAATATTTTCACATTTGGGCATTAGCGTATAGTTAACGAGCTATGATTCCGTGTTTTTGGCGGTGGTTTCGTCTCGATCGGAACAGCGGTTTTGAAGATATCGCCAAGTGTTTTTTTCGCGCTAAATCGCTACACTACACCAACCGTAACACGAAACCCAGCATGTTTAGTATCGTTGGACTCGGCAACGATTCAGGAACTCAAAAAGATGACTCCCGTGAAAATAAGTGTACGACACCCAAAGTTATAAGCGTTTGAAAAAAAAAATTCACCACTAGGTGGCGCTGTTTCGAAACTTCTCAGGCTCCTTCAGGGCATTGTACTGATGACCCATACCGAGTTTCGTAACAATTCGTTCATGCGTTCAAAAAATACAGCATTTTTGCACATAATTCAAAATGGCCGACCGCCAAAATGGCCGTTCAGGGAAAATTGGATATCGGTGGACTTGGCATGACGCCCTGAATCTATCGAGACCAAATTTATGATTTTTGGACAAACCGTTCAGAAGTTACGAGCAAAAATAGCCATTTTTCATATCTCCGGACCACTAGGTGGCGCTGCGCCGAAACGCAGCACGTAGCCTCAGGTCATGCTTGTGATAACACGTACCAAGTTTGGTGTGAAAACGAGTAAGCGTTGCGGAGATACAACCTCACGTCTGTTTTCGCAAGCGCTACGTAAATTTTGTTTACGCGTTTATCGAAAACGGTTATTCAAATCATCTTGAATTCCATAACTTTTTGTCAGCACTGCCTGGAGATGATCCGGTGCGATTTTGGTGAAAATCGAACAAACCGTCTAGGACGAGTTCGCAAAAGTAGGTTTTTTGGAAAATTCAAAATGGCGGCCGTTTTTTTATGACGGAAAATGACGTCATAGGGTTCGATCGAATCGGCATGAGCTCAGGAACAAGAGGAAAAAAGAATTTTGTTGATAGGCCTTACGGTTCAAAAGTTATTAGCATAATAAAAGTGAAACTTTGGACAGTTGGTGGCGCTAGAGGGAATGAGTTAGAGACACCAAAATTGGTGTATTTAAAGTTGGGACTGTCCTCTATCAGAATGTCAAACCAAAACAACTTTCCCGCAAACCGGTCTATGGGCTGCCATAGACGCCCAGTCGGAAGAAGAATAATAATAAATATAGCTGCAAGCAGCCATTACCGGGGCCAAGCGCAAGAAGCGGCAACATATGCCAAAATGGCAAGGAGTGGCAGACCAACTGTAGCAAGGAGCAATTAAGGGCATTTTGAGAGAACTTTGGGCAAATGGCTAAAAAAATCACATAAACATTAACTTATAAGATGATTTAATGGGTTATCACTTTCGAACAATAGGTGGCGCAGTTACGAAATAGATGTGATGTGGTCAGAGGGAGGTGACAATGACACATGCAAAGTTTGGTGTCAAAATGTGAAGGCATTGCAGAGATAAAGCCTAAATAGTAATTTTGGCAGCATGCCTAAATTTTGATGCTGTGGTATACAAAAACGGTTTTGTCTATCATCGTGCAATTCATAACTTTTAGTCGGCACGGTCTGGAGATGATACTATTCAATTTTCGTGAAAATCGAACAAACGGTCTAGGAGGAGTTCGAAAAAGAAGGTTTTTCAAAGAAATAAAGATGGCGAACAGGACGTTTGTCTGATTATGGAAAACCTGATATCTATGTTTTCGGCATAACCGAAGGAATCTATTAAGATCAGTTTCATTGCAATAGGCAAATTTATTCAAAAGTTATTAGCGTTCTCAGAAATTAATTATAACTTTTGACCAACAGGTGGCGCTGTCTCAAAATCTTTTGAGTACCTTCAGGGCATGCTGCTTATGGCACACACTGAGTTTTGTAATATTACACCAATGCATTTGTTTAGTATAGCATTTTATTTCACAAAACTCTATTGAAGTCAATGGGAATTTCACGTTTTGTTCTATTATAGCGCCACCAAGAGGCTCAGTCCCACAATTTTTTTTATGTGTCCTCAGAGTGACCCCATACATATGTGTGTCAATTTTGGTGCAAATATCTCAATTCACTTCCGAGTTATAAACATTTATATGAAAAAACACATAAAAAATGACTGACACATGACTTTGTTTGAATTTTACTACCCCTTACTATCAATATTTTCGCATTTGGGCATTTGCATATAGTTAACAAGCTATGATTCCGTGTTTCTGGCGGTGGTTTCGTCTCGATCGGAACAGTGGTTTTGAAGATATCGCCAAGTGTTTTTTTCGCGCTAAATCGCTACACTACACCAACCGTAACACGAAACCCAGCATGTTTAGTATCGTTGGACTCGGCAACGATTCAGGACCTCAAAAATATGACTCCCGTGAAAATAAGTGTACCACACCCAAAGTTATAAGCGTTTGAATAAAACAATTCACCAATAGGTGGCGCTGTTTCGAAACTTCTCAGGCTCCTTCAGGGCATCGTACTGATGACCCATACCGAGTTTCGTAACAATTCGTTCATGCGTTCAAAAAATACAGCATTTTCGCACATAATTCAAAATGGCCGACAGCCAAAATGGCCGATCTGGGAAAATTGGATATCGGTCGACTCGGCATGACGCCCTGAATCTATCGAGACCAAGTTTTTGATTTTTGGAGAAACCGTTCAGAAGTTATGAGCAAAAATAGCCATTTTTTATATCTCCGGACCACTAGGTGGCGCTGCGCCGAAACGCTGCATGTAGCCTCAGATCATGCTTGTGATGACATGTACCAAGTTTGGTCTGAATAGGATGAAGCGTTGCGGAGATACAGCCTCACGTCTGTTTTCGCAAGCGCTACGTAAAATTAGTTTGCGCGTTTATCGAAAACGGTTCTTCGAATCATCTTGAATTCCATAACTTTTTGTCAGCACTGCCTGGAGATGATCCGGTGCGATTTTGGTGAAAATCGGACAAACCGTCTAGGACGAGTTCGCAAAAGTAGGTTTTTTGGAAAATTCAAAATGGCGGCCATTTTTTTATGACGGAAAATGACGTCATAGGGTGCTATCGAATCGGCATGAGCTCAGGAACAAGAGGAAAAAAGAATTTTGTTGATAGGCCTTACGGTTCAAAAGTTATTAGCATAATAAAAGTGCAACTTTGGACAGTTGGTGGCGCTAGAGGGAATGAGTTAGAGACACCAAAATTGGTGTATTTAAAGTTGGGACTGTCCTCTATCAGAATGTCAAACCAAAACAACTTTCCCGCAAACCGGTCTATGGGCTGCCATAGACGCCCAGTCGGAAGAAGAATAATAATAATAATAAATATAGCTGCAAGCAGCCATTACCGGGGCCAAGCGCAAGAAGCGGCAACATATGCCAAAATGGCAAGGAGTGGCAGACCAACTGCAGCAAGGAGCAATTAAGGGCATTTTGAGAGAACTTTGGGCAAATGGCTAAAAAAAATCACATAAACATTAACTTATAAGATGATTTAATGGGTTATCACTTTCGAACAATAGGTGGCGCAGTTACGAAATAGATGTGATGTGGTCAGAGGGAGGTGACAATGACACATGCAAAGTTTGGTGTCAAAATGTGAAGGCATTGCAGAGATAAAGCCTAAATAGTAATTTTGGCAGCATGCCTAAACTTTGATGCTGTGGTATACGAAAACGGTTTTGTCTATCATCGTGCAATTCATAACTTTTAGTCGGCACGGTCTGGAGATGATGCGATTAAATTTTCGTGAAAATCGGACAAACGGTCTAGGAGGAGTTCGAAAAAGAAGGCTTTTCAAAGAAATAAAGATGGCGGACAGGAAGTTTGGCTGATTATGCAAAACCTGATATCTATGTTTTCGGCATAACCCAAGGAATCTATTAAGATCAGTTTCATTGCAATAGGCAAATTTATTCAAAAGTTATTAGCGTTCTCAGAAATTAATTATAACTTTTGACCAACAGGTGGCGCTGTCTCAAAATCTTTTGAGTACCTTCAGGGCATGCTGCTTATGGCACACACTGAGTTTCGTAATGTTAGACCAAAGCATTTGTTTAGTATAGCATTGTATTTCACAAAACTGTATTGAAGTCAATGGGAATTTCACGTTTTGTTCTATTATAGCGCCACCAAGAGGCTCAGTCCCACAATTTTTTTTATGTGTCCTCAGAGTGACCCCATACATATGTGTGTCAATTTTGGTGCAAATATCTCAATTTACTTCCGAGTTATAAACATTTATATGAAAAAACACGTAAAAAATGACTGACACATGACTTTGTTTGAATTTTACTACCCCTTACTATCAATATTTTCGCATTTGGGCATTAGCGTGTAGTTAACAAGCTATGATTCCGTGTTTCTGGCGGTGGTTTCGTCTCGATCGGAACAGCGGTTTTGAAGATATCGCCAAGTGTTTTTTTCGCGCTAAATCGCTACGCTACGCCATCCGTGAGACGAAACCCGACATATTTGGTATCGTTGGACTCGGCAACGATTCAGGACCTCAAAAATATGACTCCCGTGAAAATAAGTGTACCACACCCAAAGTTATAAGCGTTTGAATAAAACAATTCACCACTAGGTGGCGCTGTTTCGAAACTTCTCAGGCTCCTTCAGGGCATCGTACTGATGACCCATAACGAGTTTCGTAACAATTCGTTCATGCGTTCAAAAAATACAGCATTTTAGCACATAATTCAAAATGGCCGACAGCCAAAATGGCCGATCTGGGAAAATTGGATATCGGTCGACTCGGCATGACGCCCTGAATCTAACGAGACCAAGTTTTTGATTTTTGGAGAAACCGTTCAGAAGTTACGAGCAAAAATAGCCATTTTTCATATCTCCGGACCACTAGGTGGCGCTGCGCCGAAACGCAGCACGTAGCCTCAGGTCATGCTTGTGATAACACGTACCAAGTTTGGTGTGAAAACGAGTAAGCGTTGCGGAGATACAACCTCACGTCTGTTTTCGCAAGCGCTACGTAAATTTTGTTTACGCGTTTATCAAAAACGGTTATTCGAATCATCTTGAATTCCATAACTTTTTGTCAGCACTGCCTGGAGATGATCCGGTGCGATTTTGGTGAAAATCGGACAAACCGTCTAGGACGAGTTCGCAAAAGTAGGTTTTTTGGAAAATTCAAAATGGCGGCCGTTTTTTTATGACGGAAAATGACGTCATAGGGTGCGATCGAATCGGCATGAGCTCAGGAAAAAGAGGAAAAAAGAATTTTGTTGATAGGCCTTACGGTTCAAAAGTTATTAGCATAATAAAAGTGAAACTTTGGACAGTTGGTGGCGCTAGAGGGAATGAGTTAGAGACACCAAAATTGGTGTATTTAAAGTTGGGACAGTCCTCTATCAGAATGTCAAACCAAAACAACTTTCCCGCAAACCGGTCTATGGGCTGCCATAGACGCCCAGTCGGAAGAAGAATAATAATAATAATAATAAGAACCGGCACAGATACAATAGGTGCCTCCGCACCTTCGGTGCTTGGCCCCTAATAATAATAATAATAAGAACCGGCACAGATACAATAGGTGCCTCCGCACCTTCGGTGCTTGGCCCCTAATAAATATAGCTGCAAGCAGCCATTACCGGGGCCAAGCGCAAGAAGCGGCAACATATGCCAAAATGGCAAGGAGTGGCAGACCAACTGCAGCAAGGAGCAATTAAGGGCATTTTGAGAGAACTTTGGGCAAATGGCTAAGAAAATCACATAAACATTAACTTATAAGATGATTTAATGGGTTATCACTTTCAAACAATAGGTGGCGCAGTTACAAAATAGATGTGATGTGGTCAGAGTGAGGTGACAATGACACATGCAAAGTTTGGTGTCAAAATGTGAAGGCATTGCAGAGATAAAGCCTAAATAGTCATTTTAGCAGCATGCCTCAAATTTGATGCTGTGGTATACGAAAACGGTTTTGTCTATCGTCACGCAATCCATAACTATTATTTGGCACTGTCTGGAGATGATACGATTCAATTTTCGTGAAAATCGGACAAACGGTCTAGGAGGAGTTCGAAAAAGAAGGTTTTTCAAAGAAATAAAGATGGCGAACAGGACGTTTGTCTAATTATGGAAAACCTGATATCTATGTTTTCGGCATAACCGAAGGAATCTATTAAGATCAGTTTCATTGCAATAGGCAAATTTGTTCAAAAGTTATTAGCGTTCTCAGAAATTAATTATAACTTTTGACCAACAGGTGGCGCTGTCTCAAAATCTTTTGAGTACCTTCAGGGCATGCTGCTTATGGCACACACTGAGTTTCGTAATGTTAGACCAAAGCATTTGTTTAGTATAGCATTGTATTTCACAAAACTGTATTGAAGTCAATGGGAATTTCACGTTTTGTTCTATTATAGCGCCACCAAGAGGCTCAGTCCCACAAGTTTTTTTATGTGTCCTCAGAGTGACCCCATACATATGTGTGTCAATTTTGGTGAAAATATCTCAATTCGCTTCCGAGTTATAAACATTTATATGAAAAAACACGTAAAAAATGACTGACACATGACTTTGTTTGAATTTTACTACCCCTTACTATCAATATTTTTGCATTTGGGCATTACCATATCGTTAACAAGCTATGATTCCGTGTTTCTGACGGTGGTTTCGTCTCGATCGGAAAAGCGGTTTTGAAGATATCGCCAAGTGTTTTTTTCGCGCTAAATCGCTACGCTACGCCATCCGTGAGACGAAACCCGACATATTTTGTATCGTTGGACTCGGCAACGATTCAGGACCTCAAAAATATGACTCCCGTGAAAATAAGTGTACCACACCCAAAGTTATAAGCGTTTGAATAAAACAATTCACCACTAGGTGGCGCTGTTTCGAAACTTCTCAGGCTCCTTCAGGGCATCGTACTGATGACCCATACCGAGTTTCGTAACAATTCGTTCATGCGTTCAAAAAATACAGCATTTTAGCACATAATTCAAAATGGCCGACAGCCAAAATGGCCGATCTGGGAAAATTGGATATCGGTCGACTCGGCATGACGCCCTGAATCTAACGAGACCAAATTTATGATTTTTTGACAAACCGTTCAGAAGTTACGAGCAAAAATAGCCATTTTTCATATCTCCGGACCACTAGGTGGCGCTGCGCCGAAACGCAGCACGTAGCCTCAGGTCATGCTTGTGATAACACGTACCAAGTTTGGTCTGAAAACGAGTAAGCGTTGCGGAGATACAACCTCACGTCTGTTTTCGCAAGCGCTACGTAAATTTTGTTTACGCGTTTATCGAAAACGGTTATTCGAATCATCTTGAATTCCATAACTTTTTGTCAGCACTGCCTGGAGATGATCCGGTGCGATTTTGGTGAAAATCGGACAAACCGTCTAGGACGAGTTCGCAAAAGTAGGTTTTTTTGAAAATTCAAAATGGCGGCCGTTTTTTTATGACGGAAAATGACGTCATAGGGTGCGATCGAATCGGCATGAGCTCAGGAACAAGAGGAAAAAAGAATTTTGTTGATAGGCCTTACGGTTCAAAAGTTATTAGCATAATAAAAGTGAAACTTTGGACAGTTGGTGGCGCTAGAGGGAATGCGTTAGAGACACCAAAATTGGTGTATTTAAAGTTGGGACTGTCCTCTATCAGAATGTCAAACCAAAACAACTTTCCCGCAAACCGGTCTATGGGCTGCCATAGACGCCCAGTCGGAAGAAGAATAATAATAATAATAAATATAGCTGCAAGCAGCCATTACCGGGGCCAAGCGCAAGAAGCGGCAACATATGCCAAAATGGCAAGGAGTGGCAGACCAACTGCAGCAAGGAGCAATTAAGGGCATTTTGAGAGAACTTTGGGCAAATGGCTAAGAAAATCACATAAACATTAACTTATAAGATGATTTAATGGGTTATCACTTTCGAACAATAGGTGGCGCAGTTACGAAATAGATGTGATGTGGTCAGAGTGAGGTGACAATGACACATGCAAAGTTTGGTGTCAAAATGTGAAGGCATTGCAGAGATAAAGCCTAAATAGTAATTTTGGCAGCATGCCTAAACTTTGATGCTGTGGTATACCAAAACGGTTTTGTCTATCATCGTGCAATTCATAACTTTTAGTCGGCACGGTCTGGAGATGATACGATTAAATTTTCGTGAAAATCGGACAAACGGTCTAGGAGGAGTTCGAAAAAGAAGGCTTTTCAAAGAAATAAAGATGGCGGACAGGAAGTTTGGCTGATTATGCAAAACCTGATATCTATGTTTTCGGCATAACCCAAGGAATCTATTAAGATCAGTTTCATTGCAATAGGCAAATTTATTCAAAAGTTATTAGCGTTCTCAGAAATTAATTATAACTTTTGACCAACAGGTGGCGCTGTCTCAAAATCTTTTGAGTACCTTCAGGGCATGCTGCTTATGGCACACACTGAGTTTCGTAATGTTAGACCAAAGCATTTGTTTAGTATAGCATTGTATTTCACAAAACTGTATTGAAGTCAATGGGAATTTCACGTTTTGCTCTATTATAGCGCCACCAAGAGGCTCAGTCCCACAATTTTTTTTATGTGTCCTCAGAGTGACCCCATACATATGTGTGTCAATTTTGGTGAAAATATCTCAATTTGCTTCCGAGTTATAAACATTTATATGAAAAAACACGTAAAAAATGACTGACACATGACTTTGTTTGAATTTTACTACCCCTTACTATCAATATTTTCGCATTTGGGCATTAGCGTATAGTTAACAAGCTATGATTCCGTGTTTCTGGCGGTGGTTTCGTCTCGATCGGAACAGCGGTTTTGAAGATATCGCCAAGTGTTTTTTTCGCGCTAAATCGCTACGCTACGCCATCCGTGAGACGAAACCCGACATATTTGGTATCGTTGGACTCGGCAACGATTCAGGACCTCAAAAATATGACTCCCGTGAAAATAAGTGTACCACACCCAAAGTTATAAGCGTTTGAATAAAACAATTCACCACTAGGTGGCGCTGTTTCGAAACTTCTCAGGGTCCTTCAGGGCATCGTACTGATGACCCATACCGAGTTTCGTAACAATTCGTTCATGCGTTCAAAAAATACAGCATTTTAGCACATAATTCAAAATGGCCGACAGCCAAAATGGCCGATCTGGGAAAATTGGATATCGGTCGACTCGGCATGATGCCCTGAATCTAACGAGATGAAGTTTATGATTTTTGGACAAAGCGTTCAGAAGTTACGAGCAAAAATAGCCATTTTTCATATCTCCGGACCACTAGGTGGTGCTGCGCCGAAACGCTGCATGTAGCCTCAGGTCATGCTTTTGATAACATGTACCAAGTTTGGTCTGAATAGGATTAAGCGTTGCGGAGATACAGCCTCACGTCTGTTTTCGCAAGCGCTAAGTAAAATTAGTTTGCGCGTTTATCGAAAACGGTTCTTCGACTCATCTTGAATTCCATAACTTTTTGTCAACACTGCCTGGAGATGATCCGGTGCGATTTTGGTGAAAATCGGACAAACCGTCTAGGACGAGTTCGCAAAAGTAGGTTTTTTGGAAAATTCAAAATGGCGGCCATTTTTTTATGACGGAAAATGACGTCATAGGGTGCTATCGAATCGGCATGAGCTCAGGAACAAGAGGAAAAAAGAATTTTGTTGATAGGCCTTACGGTTCAAAAGTTATTAGCATAATAAAAGTGCAACTTTGGACAGTTGGTGGCGCTAGAGGGAATGAGTTAGAGACACCAAAATTGGTGTATTTAAAGTTGGGACTGTCCTCTATCAGAATGTCAAACCAAAACAACTTTCCCGCAAACCGGTCTATGGGCTGCCATAGACGCCCAGTCGGAAGAAGAATAATAATAATAATAATAATAATAATAATAAGAACCGGCACAGATACAATAGGTGCCTCCGCACCTTCGGTGCTTGGCCCCTAAATATAGCTGCAAGCAGCCATTACCGGGGCCAAGCGCAAGAAGCGGCAACATATGCCAAAATGGCAAGGAGTGGCAGACCAACTGTAGCAAGGAGCAATTAAGGGCATTTTGAGAGAACTTTGGGCAAATGGCTAAAAAAATCACATAAACATTAACTTATAAGATGATTTAATGGGTTATCACTTTCGAACAATAGGTGGCGCAGTTACGAAATAGATGTGATGTGGTCAGAGGGAGGTGACAATGACACATGCAAAGTTTGGTGTCAAAATGTGAAGGCATTGCAGAGATAAAGCCTAAATAGTAATTTTGGCAGCATGCCTAAATTTTGATGCTGTGGTATACAAAAACGGTTTTGTCTATCATCGTGCAATTCATAACTTTTAGTCGGCACGGTCTGGAGATGATACTATTCAATTTTCGTGAAAATCGAACAAACGGTCTAGGAGGAGTTCGAAAAAGAAGGTTTTTCAAAGAAATAAAGATGGCGAACAGGACGTTTGTCTGATTATGGAAAACCTGATATCTATGTTTTCGGCATAACCGAAGGAATCTATTAAGATCAGTTTCATTGCAATAGGCAAATTTATTCAAAAGTTATTAGCGTTCTCAGAAATTAATTATAACTTTTGACCAACAGGTGGCGCTGTCTCAAAATCTTTTGAGTACCTTCAGGGCATGCTGCTTATGGCACACACTGAGTTTTGTAATATTACACCAATGCATTTGTTTAGTATAGCATTTTATTTCACAAAACTCTATTGAAGTCAATGGGAATTTCACGTTTTGTTCTATTATAGCGCCACCAAGAGGCTCAGTCCCACAATTTTTTTTATGTGTCCTCAGAGTGACCCCATACATATGTGTGTCAATTTTGGTGCAAATATCTCAATTCACTTCCGAGTTATAAACATTTATATGAAAAAACACATAAAAAATGACTGACACATGACTTTGTTTGAATTTTACTACCCCTTACTATCAATATTTTCGCATTTGGGCATTTGCATATAGTTAACAAGCTATGATTCCGTGTTTCTGGCGGTGGTTTCGTCTCGATCGGAACAGTGGTTTTGAAGATATCGCCAAGTGTTTTTTTCGCGCTAAATCGCTACACTACACCAACCGTAACACGAAACCCAGCATGTTTAGTATCGTTGGACTCGGCAACGATTCAGGACCTCAAAAATATGACTCCCGTGAAAATAAGTGTACCACACCCAAAGTTATAAGCGTTTGAATAAAACAATTCACCAATAGGTGGCGCTGTTTCGAAACTTCTCAGGCTCCTTCAGGGCATCGTACTGATGACCCATACCGAGTTTCGTAACAATTCGTTCATGCGTTCAAAAAATACAGCATTTTCGCACATAATTCAAAATGGCCGACAGCCAAAATGGCCGATCTGGGAAAATTGGATATCGGTCGACTCGGCATGACGCCCTGAATCTATCGAGACCAAGTTTTTGATTTTTGGAGAAACCGTTCAGAAGTTATGAGCAAAAATAGCCATTTTTTATATCTCCGGACCACTAGGTGGCGCTGCGCCGAAACGCTGCATGTAGCCTCAGATCATGCTTGTGATGACATGTACCAAGTTTGGTCTGAATAGGATGAAGCGTTGCGGAGATACAGCCTCACGTCTGTTTTCGCAAGCGCTACGTAAAATTAGTTTGCGCGTTTATCGAAAACGGTTCTTCGAATCATCTTGAATTCCATAACTTTTTGTCAGCACTGCCTGGAGATGATCCGGTGCGATTTTGGTGAAAATCGGACAAACCGTCTAGGACGAGTTCGCAAAAGTAGGTTTTTTGGAAAATTCAAAATGGCGGCCATTTTTTTATGACGGAAAATGACGTCATAGGGTGCTATCGAATCGGCATGAGCTCAGGAACAAGAGGAAAAAAGAATTTTGTTGATAGGCCTTACGGTTCAAAAGTTATTAGCATAATAAAAGTGCAACTTTGGACAGTTGGTGGCGCTAGAGGGAATGAGTTAGAGACACCAAAATTGGTGTATTTAAAGTTGGGACTGTCCTCTATCAGAATGTCAAACCAAAACAACTTTCCCGCAAACCGGTCTATGGGCTGCCATAGACGCCCAGTCGGAAGAAGAATAATAATAATAATAATAATAATAATAATAATAAGAACCGGCACAGATACAATAGGTGCCTCCGCACCTTCGGTGCTTGGCCCCTAATAAGAACCGGCACAGATACAATAGGTGCCTCCGCACCTTCGGTGCTTGGCCCCTAATAATAAGAACCGGCACAGATACAATAGGTGCCTCCGCACCTTCGGTGCTTGGCCCCTAATAAATATAGCTGCAAGCAGCCATTACCGGGGCCAAGCGCAAGAAGCGGCAACATATGCCAAAATGGCAAGGAGTGGCAGACCAACTGTAGCAAGGAGCAATTAAGGGCATTTTGAGAGAACTTTGGGCAAATGGCTAAAAAAATCACATAAACATTAACTTATAAGATGATTTAATGGGTTATCACTTTCGAACAATAGGTGGCGCAGTTACGAAATAGATGTGATGTGGTCAGAGGGAGGTGACAATGACACATGCAAAGTTTGGTGTCAAAATGTGAAGGCATTGCAGAGATAAAGCCTAAATAGTAATTTTGGCAGCATGCCTAAATTTTGATGCTGTGGTATACAAAAACGGTTTTGTCTATCATCGTGCAATTCATAACTTTTAGTCGGCACGGTCTGGAGATGATACTATTCAATTTTCGTGAAAATCGAACAAACGGTCTAGGAGGAGTTCGAAAAAGAAGGTTTTTCAAAGAAATAAAGATGGCGAACAGGACGTTTGTCTGATTATGGAAAACCTGATATCTATGTTTTCGGCATAACCGAAGGAATCTATTAAGATCAGTTTCATTGCAATAGGCAAATTTATTCAAAAGTTATTAGCGTTCTCAGAAATTAATGATAACTTTTGACCAACAGGTGGCGCTGTCTCAAAATCTTTTGAGTACCTTCAGGGCATGCTGCTTATGGCACACACTGAGTTTTGTAATATTACACCAATGCATTTGTTTAGTATAGCATTTTATTTCACAAAACTCTATTGAAGTCAATGGGAATTTCACGTTTTGTTCTATTATAGCGCCACCAAGAGGCTCAGTCCCACAATTTTTTTTATGTGTCCTCAGAGTGACCCCATACATATGTGTGTCAATTTTGGTGCAAATATCTCAATTCACTTCCGAGTTATAAACATTTATATGAAAAAACACATAAAAAATGACTGACACATGACTTTGTTTGAATTTTACTACCCCTTACTATCAATATTTTCGCATTTGGGCATTTGCATATAGTTAACAAGCTATGATTCCGTGTTTCTGGCGGTGGTTTCGTCTCGATCGGAACAGTGGTTTTGAAGATATCGCCAAGTGTTTTTTTCGCGCTAAATCGCTACACTACACCAACCGTAACACGAAACCCAGCATGTTTAGTATCGTTGGACTCGGCAACGATTCAGGACCTCAAAAATATGACTCCCGTGAAAATAAGTGTACCACACCCAAAGTTATAAGCGTTTGAATAAAACAATTCACCAATAGGTGGCGCTGTTTCGAAACTTCTCAGGCTCCTTCAGGGCATCGTACTGATGACCCATACCGAGTTTCGTAACAATTCGTTCATGCGTTCAAAAAATACAGCATTTTCGCACATAATTCAAAATGGCCGACAGCCAAAATGGCCGATCTGGGAAAATTGGATATCGGTCGACTCGGCATGACGCCCTGAATCTATCGAGACCAAGTTTTTGATTTTTGGAGAAACCGTTCAGAAGTTATGAGCAAAAATAGCCATTTTTTATATCTCCGGACCACTAGGTGGCGCTGCGCCGAAACGCTGCATGTAGCCTCAGATCATGCTTGTGATGACATGTACCAAGTTTGGTCTGAATAGGATGAAGCGTTGCGGAGATACAGCCTCACGTCTGTTTTCGCAAGCGCTACGTAAAATTAGTTTGCGCGTTTATCGAAAACGGTTCTTCGAATCATCTTGAATTCCATAACTTTTTGTCAGCACTGCCTGGAGATGATCCGGTGCGATTTTGGTGAAAATCGGACAAACCGTCTAGGACGAGTTCGCAAAAGTAGGTTTTTTGGAAAATTCAAAATGGCGGCCATTTTTTTATGACGGAAAATGACGTCATAGGGTGCTATCGAATCGGCATGAGCTCAGGAACAAGAGGAAAAAAGAATTTTGTTGATAGGCCTTACGGTTCAAAAGTTATTAGCATAATAAAAGTGCAACTTTGGACAGTTGGTGGCGCTAGAGGGAATGAGTTAGAGACACCAAAATTGGTGTATTTAAAGTTGGGACTGTCCTCTATCAGAATGTCAAACCAAAACAACTTTCCCGCAAACCGGTCTATGGGCTGCCATAGACGCCCAGTCGGAAGAAGAATAATAATAATAAATATAGCTGCAAGCAGCCATTACCGGGGCCAAGCGCAAGAAGCGGCAACATATGCCAAAATGGCAAGGAGTGGCAGACCAACTGCAGCAAGGAGCAATTAAGGGCATTTTGAGAGAACTTTGGGCAAATGGCTAAGAAAATCACAAACATTAACTTATAAGATGATTTAATGGGTTATCACTTTCGAACAATAGGTGGCGCAGTTACGAAATAGATGTGATGTGGTCAGAGTGAGGTGACAATGACACATGCAAAGTTTGGTGTCAAAATGTGAAGGCATTGCAGAGATAAAGCCTAAATAGTAATTTTGGCAGCATGCCTAAATTTTGATGCTGTGGTATACAAAAACGGTTTTGTCTATCATCGTGCAATTCATAACTTTTAGTCGGCACGGTCTGGAGATGATACGATTCAATTTTCGTGAAAATCGGACAAACGGTCTAGGAGGAGTTCGAAAAAGAAGGTTTTTCAAAGAAATAAAGATGGCGAACAGGACGTTTGTCTGATTATGGAAAACCTGATATCTATGTTTCGGTCTGGAGATGATACGATTCAATTTTCGTGAAAATCGGACAAACGGTCTAGGAGGAGTTCGAAAAAGAAGGTTTTTCAAAGAAATAAAGATGGCGAACAGGACGTTTGTCTGATTATGGAAAACCTGATATCTATGTTTTCGGCATAACCGAAGGAATCTATTAAGATCAGTTTCATTGCAATAGGCAAATTTATTCAAAAGTTATTAGCGTTCTCAGAAATTAATTATAACTTTTGACCAACAGGTGGCGCTGTCTCAAAATCTTTTGAGTACCTTCAGGGCATGCTGCTTATGGCACACACTGAGTTTTGTAATATTACACCAATGCATTAGTTTAGTATAGCATTTTATTTCACAAAACTCTATTGAAGTCAATGGGAATTTCACGTTTTTTTCTATTATAGCGCCACCAAGAGGCTCAGTCCCACAATTTTTTTTATGTGTCCTCAGAGTGACCCCATACATATGTGTGTCAATTTTGGTGCAAATATCTCAATTCACTTCCGAGTTATAAACATTTATATGAAAAAACACGTAAAAAATGACTGACACATGACTTTGTTTGAATTTTACTACCCCTTACTATCAATATTTTCGCATTTGGGCATTAGCGTATAGTTAACAAGCTATGATTCCGTGTTTCTGGCGGTGGTTTCGTCTCGATCGGAACAGCGGTTTTAAAGATATCGCCAAGTGTTTTTTTCGCGCTAAATCGCTATGCTACACCAACCGTAAGACGAAACCCAGCATGTTTAGTATCGTTGGACTCGGCAACGATTCAGGAACTCAAAAAGATGACTCCCGTGAAAATAAGTGTACCACAACCAAAGTTATAAGCGTTTGAAAAAAGAAATTCACCACTAGGTGGCGCTGTTTCGAAACTTCTCAGGCTCCTTCAGGGCATCGTACTGATGACCCATACCGAGTTTCGTAACAATTCGTTCATGCGTTCAAAAAATACAGCATTTTAGCACATAATTCAAAATGGCCGACCGCCAAAATGGCCGTTCTGGGAAAATTGGATATCGGTGGACTCGGCATGACGCCCTGAATCTAACGAGACCAAATTTATGATTTTTGGACAAACCGTTCAGAAGTTACGAGCAAAAATAGCCATTTTTCATATCTCCGGACCACTAGGTGGCGCTGCGCCGAAACGCAGCACGTAGCCTCAGGTCATGCTTGTGATAACACGTACCAAGTTTGGTGTGAAAACGAGTAAGCGTTGCGGAGATACAACCTCACGTCTGTTTTCGCAAGCGCTACGTAAATTTTGTTTATGCGTTTATCGAAAACGGTTATTCGAATCATCTTGAATTCCATAACTTTTTGTCAGCACTGCCTGGAGATGATCCGGTGCGATTTTGGTGAAAATCGGACAAACCGTCTAGGACGAGTTCGCAAAAGTAGGTTTTTTGGAAAATTCAAAATGGCGGCCGTTTTTTTATGACGGAAAATGACGTCATAGGGTGCGATCGAATCGGCTTGAGCTCAGGAACAAGAGGAAAAAAGAATTTTGTTGATAGGCCTTACGGTTCAAAAGTTATTAGCATAATAAAAGTGAAACTTTGGACAGTTGGTGGCGCTAGAGGGAATGAGTTAGAGACACCAAAATTGGTGTATTTAAAGTTGGGACTGTCCTCTATCAGAATGTCAAACCAAAACAACTTTCCCGCAAACCGGTCTATGGGCTGCCATAGACGCCCAGTCGGAAGAAGAATAATAATAATAAATATAGCTGCAAGCAGCCATTACCGGGGCCAAGCGCAAGAAGCGGCAACATATGCCAAAATGGCAAGGAGTGGCAGACCAACTGCAGCAAGGAGCAATTAAGGGCATTTTGAGAGAACTTTGGGCAAATGGCTAAGAAAATCACATAAACATTAACTTATAAGATGATTTAATGGGTTATCACTTTCAAACAATAGGTGGCGCAGTTACAAAATAGATGTGATGTGGTCAGAGTGAGGTGACAATGACACATGCAAAGTTTGGTGTCAAAATGTGAAGGCATTGCAGAGATAAAGCCTAAATAGTCATTTTAGCAGCATGCCTCAAATTTGATGCTGTGGTATACGAAAACGGTTTTGTCTATCGTCACGCAATCCATAACTATTATTTGGCACTGTCTGGAGATGATACGATTCAATTTTCGTGAAAATCGGACAAACGGTCTAGGAGGAGTTCGAAAAAGAAGGTTTTTCAAAGAAATAAAGATGGCGAACAGGACGTTTGTCTAATTATGGAAAACCTGATATCTATGTTTTCGGCATAACCGAAGGAATCTATTAAGATCAGTTTCATTGCAATAGGCAAATTTGTTCAAAAGTTATTAGCGTTCTCAGAAATTAATTATAACTTTTGACCAACAGGTGGCGCTGTCTCAAAATCTTTTGAGTACCTTCAGGGCATGCTGCTTATGGCACACACTGAGTTTCGTAATGTTAGACCAAAGCATTTGTTTAGTATAGCATTGTATTTCACAAAACTGTATTGAAGTCAATGGGAATTTCACGTTTTGTTCTATTATAGCGCCACCAAGAGGCTCAGTCCCACAAGTTTTTTTATGTGTCCTCAGAGTGACCCCATACATATGTGTGTCAATTTTGGTGAAAATATCTCAATTCGCTTCCGAGTTATAAACATTTATATGAAAAAACACGTAAAAAATGACTGACACATGACTTTGTTTGAATTTTACTACCCCTTACTATCAATATTTTTGCATTTGGGCAATACCATATAGTTAACAAGCTATGATTCCGTGTTTCTGACGGTGGTTTCGTCTCGATCGGAAAAGCGGTTTTGAAGATATCGCCAAGTGTTTTTTTCGCGCTAAATCGCTACGCTACGCCATCCGTGAGACGAAACCCGACATATTTTGTATCGTTGGACTCGGCAACGATTCAGGACCTCAAAAATATGACTCCCGTGAAAATAAGTGTACCACACCCAAAGTTATAAGCGTTTGAATAAAACAATTCACCACTAGGTGGCGCTGTTTCGAAACTTCTCAGGCTCCTTCAGGGCATCGTACTGATGACCCATACCGAGTTTCGTAACAATTCGTTCATGCGTTCAAAAAATACAGCATTTTAGCACATAATTCAAAATGGCCGACAGCCAAAATGGCCGATCTGGGAAAATTGGATATCGGTCGACTCGGCATGACGCCCTGAATCTAACGAGACCAAATTTATGATTTTTGGACAAACCGTTCAGAAGTTACGAGCAAAAATAGCCATTTTTCATATCTCCGGACCACTAGGTGGCGCTGCGCCGAAACGCAGCACGTAGCCTCAGGTCATGCTTGTGATAACACGTACCAAGTTTGGTCTGAAAACGAGTAAGCGTTGCGGAGATACAACCTCACGTCTGTTTTCGCAAGCGCTACGTAAATTTTGTTTACGCGTTTATCGAAAACGGTTATTCGAATCATCTTGAATTCCATAACTTTTTGTCAGCACTGCCTGGAGATGATCCGGTGCGATTTTGGTGAAAATCGGACAAACCGTCTAGGACGAGTTCGCAAAAGTAGGTTTTTTGGAAAATTCAAAATGGCGGCCGTTTTTTTATGACGGAAAATGACGTCATAGGGTGCGATCGAATCGGCATGAGCTCAGGAACAAGAGGAAAAAAGAATTTTGTTGATAGGCCTTACGGTTCAAAAGTTATTAGCATAATAAAAGTGAAACTTTGGACAGTTGGTGGCGCTAGAGGGAATGCGTTAGAGACACCAAAATTGGTGTATTTAAAGTTGGGACTGTCCTCTATCAGAATGTCAAACCAAAACAACTTTCCCGCAAACCGGTCTATGGGCTGCCATAGACGCCCAGTCGGAAGAAGAATAATAATAATAAATATAGCTGCAAGCAGCCATTACCGGGGCCAAGCGCAAGAAGCGGCAACATATGCCAAAATGGCAAGGAGTGGCAGACCAACTGCAGCAAGGAGCAATTAAGGGCATTTTGAGAGAACTTTGGGCAAATGGCTAAAAAAATCACATAAACATTAACTTATAAGATGATTTAATGGGTTATCACTTTCGAACAATAGGTGGCGCAGTTACGAAATAGATGTGATGTGGTCAGAGGGAGGTGACAATGACACATGCAAAGTTTGGTGTCAAAATGTGAAGGCATTGCAGAGATAAAGCCTAAATAGTAATTTTGGCAGCATGCCTAAACTTTGATGCTGTGGTATACGAAAACGGTTTTGTCTATCATCGTGCAATTCATAACTTTTAGTCGGCACGGTCTGGAGATGATGCGATTAAATTTTCGTGAAAATCGGACAAACGGTCTAGGAGAAGTTCGAAAAAGAAGGTTTTTCAAAGAAATAAAGATGGCGGACAGGAAGTTTGGCTGATTATGCAAAACCTGATATCTATGTTTTCGGCATAACCCAAGGAATCTATTAAGATCAGTTTCATTGCAATAGGCAAATTTATTCAAAAGTTATTAGCGTTCTCAGAAATTAATTATAACTTTTGACCAACAGGTGGCGCTTTCTCAAAATCTTTTGAGTACCTTCAGGGCATGCTGCTTATGGCACACACTGAGTTTCGTAATGTTAGACCAAAGCATTTATTTAGAATAGCATTGTATTTCACAAAACTGTATTGAAGTCAATGGGAATTTCACGTTTTGTTCTATTATAGCGCCACCAAGAGGCTCAGTCCCACAATTTTTTTTATGTGTCCTCAGAGTGACCCCATACATATGTGTGTCAATTTTGGTGCAAATATCTCAATTTACTTCCGAGTTATAAACATTTATATGAAAAAACACGTAAAAAATGACTGACACATAACTTTGTTTGAATTTTACTACCCCTTACTATCAATATTTACGCATTTGGGCATTGGCATATAGTTAACAAGCTATGATTCCGTGTTTCTGGCGGTGGTTTCGTCTCGATCGGAACAGCGGTTTTGAAGATATCGCCAAGTGTTTTTTTCGCGCTAAATCACTACGCTACGCCATCCGTGAGACGAAACCCGACATATTTGGTATCGTTGGACTCGGCAACGATTCAGGACCTCAAAAATATGACTCCCGTGAAAATAAGTGTACCAAACCCAAAGTTATAAGCGTTTGAATAAAACAATTCACCACTAGGTGGCGCTGTTTCGAAACTTCTCAGGCTCCTTCAGGGCATCGTACTGATGACCCATAACGAGTTTCGTAACAATTCGTTCATGCGTTCAAAAAATACAGCATTTTAGCACATAATTCAAAATGGCCGACAGCCAAAATGGTCGATCTGGGAAAATTGGATATCGGTCGACTCGGCATGACGCCCTGAATCTAACGAGACCAAGTTTTTGATTTTTGGAGAAACCGTTGAGAAGTTACGAGCAAAAATAGCCATTTTTCATATCTCCGGACCACTAGGTGGCGCTGCGCCGAAACGCAGCACGTAACCTCAGGTCATGCTTGTGATAACAGGTACCAAGTTTGGTGTGAAAACGAGTAAGCGTTGCGGAGATACAACCTCACGTCTGTTTTCGCAAGCGCTACGTAAATTTTGTTTACGCGTTTATCGAAAACGGTTATTCGAATCATCTTGAATTCCATAACTTTTTGTCAGCACTGCCTGGAGATGATCCGGTGCGATTTTGGTGAAAATCGGACAAACCGTCTAGGACGAGTTCGCAAAAGTAGGTTTTTTGGAAAATTCAAAATGGCGGCCGTTTTTTTATGACGGAAAATGACGTCATAGGGTGCGATCGAATCGACATGAGCTCAGGAACAAGAGGAAAAAAGAATTTTGTTGATAGGCCTTACGGTTCAAAAGTTATTAGCATAATAAAAGTGAAACTTTGGACAGTTGGTGGCGCTAGAGGGAATGAGTTAGAGACACCAAAATTGGTGTATTTAAAGTTGGGACTGTCCTCTATCAGAATGTCAAACCAAAACAACTTTCCCGCAAACCGGTCTATGGGCTGCCATAGACGCCCAGTCGGAAGAAGAATAATAATAATAATAATAAGAACCGGCACAGATACAATAGGTGCCTCCGCACCTTCGGTGCTTGGCCCCTAATAAATATAGCTGCAAGCAGCCATTACCGGGGCCAAGCGCAAGAAGCGGCAACATATGCCAAAATGGCAAGGAGTGGCAGACCAACTGCAGCAAGGAGCAATTAAGGGCATTTTGAGAGAACTTTGGGCAAATGGCTAAGAAAATCACATAAACATTAACTTATAAGATGATTTAATGGGTTATCACTTTCGAACAATAGGTGGCGCAGTTACGAAATAGATGGGATGTGGTCAGAGTGAGGTGACAATGACACATGCAAAGTTTGGTGTCAAAATGTGAAGGCATTGCAGAGATAAAGCCTAAATAGTAATTTTGGCAGCATGCCTAAAATTTGATGCTGTGGTATACGAAAACGGTTTTGTCTATCATCGTGCAATTCATAACTTTTAGTCGGCACGGTCTGGAGATGATACGATTCAATTTTCGTGAAAATCGGACAAACGGTCTAGGAGGAGTTCGAAAAAGAAGGTTTTTCAAAGAAATAAAGATGCGAACAGGAAGTTTGTCTGATTATGGAAAACCTGATATCTATGTTTTCAGCATAACCCAAGGAATCTATTAAAATCAGTTTCATTGCAATAGGCAAATTTGTTCAAAAGTTATTAGCGTTCTCAGAAATTAATTATAACTTTTGACCAACAGGTGGCGCTGTCTCAAAATCTTTTGAGTACCTTCAGGGCATGCTGCTTATGGCACACACTGAGTTTTGTAATATTACACTAATGCATTTGTTTAGTATAGCATTTTATTTCACAAAACTCTATTGAAGTCAATGGGAATTTCACGTTTTGTTCTATTATAGCGCCACCAAGAGGCTCAGTCCCACAATTTTTTTTATGTGTCCTCAGAGTGACCCCATACATATGTATGTCAATTTTGGTGCAAATATCTCAATTCACTTCCGAGTTATAAACATTTATATGAAAAAACACGTAAAAAATGACTGACACATGACTTTGTTTGAATTTTACTACCCCTTACTATCAATATTTCCGCATTTGGGCATTAGCGTATAGTTAACAAGCTATGATTCCGTGTTTCTGGCGGTGGTTTCGTCTCGATAGGAACAGCGGTTTTGAAGATATCGCCAAGTGTTTTTTTCGCGCTAAATCGCTACGCTACACCAACCGTAACACGAAACCCAGCATGTTTAGTATCGTTGGACTCGGCAACGATTCAGGAACTCAAAAAATGACTCCCGTGAAAATAAGTGTACCACACCCAAAGTTATAAGCGTTTGAAAAAAAAAATTCACCACTAGGTGGCGCTGTTTCGAAACTTCTCAGGCTTCTTCAGGGCATCGTACTGATGACCCATACCGAGTTTCGTAACAATTCGTTCATGCGTTCAAAAAATACAGCATTTTAGCACATAATTCAAAATGGCCGACAGCCAAAATGGCCGATCTGGGAAAATTGGATATCAGTCGACTCGGCATGATGCCCTGAATCTAACGAGATGAAGTTTATGATTTTTGGACAAACCGTTCAGAAGTTACGAGCAAAAATAGCCATTTTTCATATCTCCGGACCACTAGGTGGCGCTGCGCCGAAACGCTGCATGTAGCCTCAGGTCATGCTTGTGATGACATGTACCAAGTTTGGTCTGAATAGGATGAAGCGTTGCGGAGATACAACCTCACGTCTGTTTTTGCAAGCGCTACGTAAAATTAGTTTGCGCGCTTATCGAAAACGGTTATTCGAATCATCTTGAATTCCATAACTTTTTGTCAACACTGCCTGGAGATGATCCGGTGCGATTTTGGTGAAAATCGGACAAACCGTCTAGGACGAGTTCGCAAAAGTAGGTTTTTTAGAAAATTCAAAATGGCGGCCATTTTTTTATGACGGAAAATGACGTCATAGGGTGCGATCGAATCGCCATGAGCTCAGGAACAAGAGGAAAAAAGAATTTTGTTGATAGGCCTTACGGTTCAAAAGTTATTAGCATAATAAAAGTGAAACTTTGGACAGTTGGTGGCGCTAGAGGGAATGAGTTAGAGACACCAAAATTGGTGTATTTAAAGTTGGGACTGTCCTCTATCAGAATGTCAAACCAAAACAACTTTCCCGCAAACCGGTCTATGGGCTGCCATAGACGCCCAGTCGGAAGAAGAATAATAATAATAATAATAAGAACCGGCACAGATACAATAGGTGCCTCCGCACCTTCGGTGCTTGGCCCCTAATAATAAATATAGCTGCAAGCAGCCATTACCGGGGCCAAGCGCAATAAGCGGCAACATATGCCAAAATGGCAAGGAGTGGCAGACCAACTGCAGCAAGGAGCAATTAAGGGCATTTTGAGAGAACTTTGGGCAAATGGCTAAGAAAATCACATAAACATTAACTTATAAGATGATTTAATGGGTTATCACTTTCGAACAATAGGTGGCGCAGTTACGAAATAGATGTGATGTGGTCAGAGTGAGGTGACAATGACACATGCACAGTTTGGTGTCAAAATGTGAAGGCATTGCAGAGATAAAGCCTAAATAGTCATTTTGGCAGCATGCCTAAACTTTGATGTCTTATACAAAAACGGTTTCGTCTATCATCGTGCAATTCATAACTTTTAGTCGGCACGGTCTGGAGATGATACCATTCAATTTTTGTGAAAATCGGACAAACGGTCTAGGAGGAGTTCGAAAAAGAAGGTTTTTCAAAGAAATAAAGATGGCGGACAGGAAGTTTTGCTGATTATGCAAAACCTGATATCTATGTTTTCAGCATAACCCAAGGAATCTATTAAGATCAGTTTCATTGCAATAGGCAAATTTATTCAAAAGTTATCAGCGTTCTCAGAAATGAATTATAACTTTTGACCAACAGGTGGCGCTGTCTCAAAATCTTTTGAGTACCTTCAGGGCATGCTGCTTATGGCACACACTGAGTTTCGTAATGTTAGACCAAAGCATTTATTTAGTATAGCATTGTATTTCACAAAACTGTATTGAAGTCAATGGGAATTTCACGTTTTGTTCTATTATAGCGCCACCAAGAGGCTCAGTCCCACAATTTTTTGTATGTGTCCTCAGAGTGACCCCATACATATGTGTGTCAATTTTGGTGCAAATATCTCAATTTACTTCCGAGTTATAAACATTTATATGAAAAAACACGTAAAAAATGACTGACACATGACTTTGTTTGAATTTTACTACCCCTTACTATCACTATTTTCGCATTTGGGCATTAGCATATAGTTAACAAGCTATGATTCCGTGTTTCTGACGGTGGTTTCGTCTCGATCGGAACAGCGGTTTTGAAGATATCGCCAAGTGTTTTTTTCGCGCTAAATCGCTACGCTACACCAACCGTAAGACGAAACCCAGCATGTTTAGTATCGTTGGACTCGGCAACGATTCAGGACCTCAAAAATATGACTCCCGTGAAAATAAGTGTACCACACCCAAAGTTATAAGCGTTTGAAAAAAAAAATTCACCACTAGGTGGCGCTGTTTCGAAACTTCTCAGGCTCCTTCAGGGCATCGTACTGATGACCCATACCGAGTTTCGTAACAATTCGTTCATGCGTTCAAAAAATACAGCATTTTAGCACATAATTCAAAATGGCCGACAGCCAAAATGGCCGATCTGGGAAAATTGGATATCAGTCGACTCGGCATGATACCCTGAATCTAACGAGATGAAGTTTATGATTTTTGGACAAACCGTTCATAAGTTACGAGCAAAAATAGCCATTTTTCATATCTCCGGACCACTAGGTGGCGCTGCGCCGAAACGCTGCATGTAGCCTCAAGTCATGCTTGTGATTACATGTACCAAGTTTGGTCTGAATAGGATGAAGCGTTGCGGAGATACAGCCTTACATCTGTTTTCGCAAGCGTTACGTAAAATTTGTTTGTGCGTTTATCAAAAACCGTTAAGCAAATCATCTTGAATTCCATAACTTTTTGTCAGCACTGCCTGGAGATGATCCGGTGCGATTTTGGTGAAAATCGGACAAACCGTCTAGGACGAGTTCGCAAAAGTACGTTTTTTAGAAAATTCAAAATGGCGGCCGTTTTTTTATGACGGAAAATGACGTCATAGGGTGCGATCGAATCGACATGAGCTCAGAAACAAGAGGAAAAAAGAATTTTGTTGATAGGCCTTACGGTTCAAAAGTTATTAGCATAATAAAAGTGAAACTTTGGACAGTTGGTGGCGCTAGAGGGAATGAGTTAGAGACACCAAAATTGGTGTATTTAAAGTTGGGACTGTCCTCTATCAGAATGTCAAACCAAAACAACTTTCCCGCAAACCGGTCTATGGGCTGCCATAGACGCCCAGTCGGAAGAATAATAATAATAAATATAGCTGCAAGCAGCCATTACCGGGGCCAAGCGCAAGAAGCGGCAACATATGCCAAAATGGCAAGGAGTGGCAGACCAACTGCAGCAAGGAGCAATTAAGGGCATTTTGAGAGAACTTTGGGCAAATGGCTAAGAAAATCACATAAACATTAACTTATAAGATGATTTAATGGGTTATCACTTTCGAACAATAGGTGGCGCAGTTACGAAATAGATGTGATGTGGTCAGAGTGAGGTGACAATGACACATGCACAGTTTGGTGTCAAAATGTGAAGGCATTGCAGAGATAAAGCCTAAATAGTAATTTTGGCAGCATGCCTAAACTTTGATGTTGTGTTATACGAAAACGGTTTCGTCTATCATCGTGCAATTCATAACTTTTAGTCGGCACGGTCTGGAGATGATGCCATTCAATTTTCGTGAAAATCGGACAAACGGTCTAGGAGGAGTTCGAGAAAGAAGGTTTTTCAAAGAAATAAAGATGGCGGACAGGAAGTTTAGCTGATTATGCAAAACCTGATATCTATGTTTTCAGCATAACCCAAGGAATCTATTAAGATCAGTTTCATTGCAATAGGCAAATTTATTCAAAAGTTATTAGCGTTCTCAGAAATTAATTATAACTTTTGACCAACAGGTGGCGCTGTCTCAAAATCTTTTGAGTACCTTCAGGGCATGCTGCTTATGGCACACACTGAGTTTCGTAATGTTAGACCAAAGCATTTGTTTAGTATAGCATTGTATTTCACAAAACTGTATTGAAGTCAATGGGAATTTCACGTTTTGTTCTATTATAGCGCCACCAAGAGGCTCAGTCCCACAATTTTTTTTATGTGTCCTCAGAGTGACCCCATACATATGTGTGTCAATTTTGGTGCAAATATCTCAATTTACTTCCGAGTTATAAACATTTATATGAAAGAACACGTAAAAAATGACTGACACATGACTTTGTTTGAATTTTACTACCCCTTACTATCAATATTTACGCATTTGGGCATTAGCGTATAGTTAACAAGCTATGATTCCGTGTTTCTGGCGGTGGTTTCGTCTCGATCGGAACAGCGGTTTTGAAGATATCGCCAAGTGTTTTTTTCGCGCTAAATCGCTACGCTACGCCATCCGTGAGACGAAACCCGACATATTTGGTATCGTTGGACTCGGCAACGATTCAGGACCTCAAAAATATGACTCCCGTGAAAATAAGTGTACCACACCCAAAGTTATAAGCGTTTGAATAAAACAATTCACCTTTAGGTGGCGCTGTTTCGAAACTTCTCAGGCTCCTTCAGGGCATCGTACTGATGAACCATAACGAGTTTCGTAACAATTCGTTCATGCGTTCAAAAAATACAGCATTTTAGCACATAATTCAAAATGGCCGACAGCCAAAATGGCCGATCTGGGAAAATTGGATATCGGTCGACTCGGCATGACGCCCTGAATCTAACGAGACCAAGTTTTTGATTTTTGGAGAAACCGTTCAGAAGTTACGAGCAAAAATAGCCATTTTTCATATCTCCGGACCACTAGGTGGCGCTGCGCCGAAACGCAGCACGTAGCCTCAGGTCATGCTTGTGATAACACATACCAAGTTTGGTGTGAAAACGAGTAAGCGTTGCGGAGATACAACCTCACGTCTGTTTTCGCAAGTGCTACGTAAATTTTGTTTACGCGTTTATCGAAAACGGTTATTCGAATCATCTTGAATTCCATAACTTTTTGTCAGCACTGCCTGGAGATGATCCGGTGCGATTTTGGTGAAAATCGGACAAACCGTCTAGGACGAGTTCGCAAAAGTAGGTTTTTTGGAAAATTCAAAATGGCGGCCGTTTTTTTATGACGGAAAATGACGTCATAGGGTGCGATCGAATCGGCATGAGCTCAGGAACAAGAGGAAAAAAGAATTTTGTTGATAGGCCTTACGGTTCAAAAGTTATTAGCATAATAAAAGTGAAACTTTGGACAGTTGGTGGCGCTAGAGGGAATGAGTTAGAGACACCAAAATTGGTGTATTTAAAGTTGGGACTGTCCTCTATCAGAATGTCAAACCAAAACAACTTTCCCGCAAACCGGTCTATGGGCTGCCATAGACGCCCAGTCGGAAGAAGAATAATAATAAATATAGCTGCAAGCAGCCATTACCGGGGCCAAGCGCAAGAAGCGGCAACATATGCCAAAATGGCAAGGAGTGGCAGACCAACTGCAGCAAGGAGCAATTAAGGGCATTTTGAGAGAACTTTGGGCAAATGGCTAAAAAAATCACATAAACATTAACTTATAAGATGATTTAATGGGTTATCACTTTCGAACAATAGGTGGCGCAGTTACGAAATAGATGTGATGTGGTCAGAGGGAGGTGACAATGACACATGCAAAGTTTGGTGTAAAAATGTGAAGGCATTGCAGAGATAAAGCCTAAATAGTAATTTTGGCAGCATGCCTAAACTTTGATGCTGTGGTATACGAAAACGGTTTTGTCTATCATCGTGCAATTCATAACTTTTAGTCGGCACGGTCTGGAGATGATGCGATTAAATTTTCGTGAAAATCGGACAAACGGTCTAGGAGGAGTTCGAAAAAGAAGGCTTTTCAAAGAAATAAAGATGGCGGACAGGAAGTTTGGCTGATTATGCAAAACCTGATATCTATGTTTTTGGCATAACCCAAGGAATCTATTAAGATCAGTTTCATTGCAATAGGCAAATTTATTCAAAAGTTATTAGCGTTCTCAGAAATTAATTATAACTTTTGACCAACAGGTGGCGCTGTCTCAAAATCTTTTGAGTACCTTCAGGGCATGCTGCTTATGGCACACACTGAGTTTCAAAATGTTAGACCAAAGCATTTGTTTAGTATAACATTGTATTTCACAAAACTGTATTGAAGTCAATGGGAATTTCACGTTTTGTTCTATTATAGCGCCACCAAGAGGCTCAGTCCCACAATTTTTTTTATGTGTCCTCAGAGTGACCCCATACATATGTGTGTCAATTTTGGTGCAAATATCTCAATTTACTTCCGAGTTATAAACATTTATATGAAAAAACACGTAAAAAATGACTGACACATGACTTTGTTTGAATTTTACTACCCCTTACTATCAATATTTACGCATTTGGGCATTAGTGTATAGTTAACAAGCTATGATTTCGTGTTTCTGGCGGTGGTTTCGTCTCGATCGGAACAGCGGTTTTGAAGATATCGCCAAGTGTTTTTTTCGCGCTAAATCGCTACGCTACGCCATCCGTGAGACGAAACCCGACATATTTGGTATCGTTGGACTCGGCAACGATTCAGGACCTCAAAAATATGACTCCCGTGAAAATAAGTGTACCACAACCAAAGTTATAAGCGTTTGAATAAAACAATTCACCACTAGGTGGCGCTGTTTCGAAACTTCTCAGGCTCCTTCAGGGCATCGTACTGATGACCCATAACGAGTTTCGTAACAATTCGTTCATGCGTTCAAAAAATACAGCATTTTAGCACATAATTCAAAATGGCCGACAGCCAAAATGGCCGATCTGGGGAAATTGGATATCGGTCGACTCGGCATGACGCCCTGAATCTAACGAGACCAAGTTTTTGATTTTTGGAGAAACCGTTCAGAAGTTACGAGCAAAAATAGCCATTTTTCATATCTCTGGACCACTAGGTGGCGCTGCGCCGAAACGCAGCACGTAGCCTCAGGTCATGCTTGTGATAACACGTACCAAGTTTGGTGTGAAAACGAGTAAGCGTTGCGGAGATACAACCTCACGTCTGTTTTCGCAAGCGCTACGTAAATTTTGTTTACGCGTTTATCAAAAACGGTTATTCGAATCATCTTGAATTCCATAACTTTTTGTCAGCACTGCCTGGAGATGATCCGGTGCGATTTTGGTGAAAATCGGACAAACCGTCTAGGACGAGTTCGCAAAAGTAGGTTTTTTGGAAAATTCAAAATGGCGGCCGTTTTTTTATGACGGAAAATGACGTCATAGGGTGCAATCGAATCGGCATGAGCTCAGGAACAAGAGGAAAAAAGAATTTTGTTGATAGGCCTTACGGTTCAAAAGTTATTAGCATAATAAAAGTGAAACTTTGGACAGTTGGTGGCGCTAGAGGGAATGAGTTAGAGACACCAAAATTGGTGTATTTAAAGTTGGGACTGTCCTCTATCAGAATGTCAAACCAAAACAACTTTCCCGCAAACCGGTCTATGGGCTGCCATAGACGCCCAGTCGGAAGAAGAATAATAATAATAATAATAAGAACCGGCACAGATACAATAGGTGCCTCCGCACCTTCGGTGCTTGGCCCCTAATAATAGGAACCGGCACAGATACAATAGGTGCCTCCGCACCTTCGGTGCTTGGCCCCTAATAAGAACCGGCACAGATACAATAGGTGCCTCCGCACCTTCGGTGCTTGGCCCCTAAATATAGCTGCAAGCAGCCATTACCGGGGCCAAGCGCAAGAAGTGGCAACATATGCCAAAATGGCAAGGAGTGGCAGACCAACTGCAGCAAGGAGCAATTAAGGGCATTTTGAGAGAACTTTGGGCAAATGGCTAAGAAAATCACATAAACATTAACTTATAAGATGATTTAATGGGTTATCACTTTCGAACAATAGGTGGCGCAGTTACGAAATAGATGTGATGTGGTCAGAGGGAGGTGACAATGACACATGCAAAGTTTGGTGTCAAAATGTGAAGGCATTGCAGAGATAAAGCCTAAATAGTAATTTTGGCAGCATGCCTAAACTTTGATGCTGTGGTATACGAAAACCGTTTTGTCTATCATCGTGCAATTCATAACTTTTAGTTGGGACGGTCTGGAGATGATACGATTCAATTTTCGTGAAAATCGGACAAACCGTCTAGGAGGAGTTCGAAAAAGAAGGTTTTTCAAAGAAATAAAGATGGCGGACAGGAAGTTTGTCTGATTATGCAAAACCTGATATCTATGTTTTTTGGCATAACCCAAGGAATCTATTAAGATCAGTTTCATTGCAATAGGCAAATTTATTCAAAAGTTATTAGCGTTCTCAGAAATTAATTATAACTTTTGACCAACAGGTGGCGCTGTCTCAAAATCTTTTGAGTACCTTCAGGGCATGCTGCTTATGGCACACACTGAGTTTTGTAATATTACACCAATGCATTTGTTTAGTATAGCATTTTATTTCACAAAACTCTATTGAAGTCAATGGGAATTTCACGTTTTGTACTATTATAGCGCCACCAAGAGGCTCAGTGCCACAATTTTTTTTATGTGTCCTCAGAGTGACCCCATACATATGTGTGTCAATTTTGGTGAAAATATCTCAATTCGCTACCGAGTTATAAACATTTATATGAAAAAACACGTAAAAAATGACTGACACATGACTTTGTTTGAATTTTACTACCCCTTACTATCAATATTTACGCATTTGGGCATTAGCGTATAGTTAACAAGCTATGATTCCGTGTTTCTGGCGGTGGTTTCGTCTCGATCGGAACAGTGGTTTTGAAGATATCGCCAAGTGTTTTTTTCGCGCTAAATCGCTACGCTACGCCATCCGTGAGACGAAACCCGACATATTTGGTATCGTTGGACTCGGCAACGATTCAGGACCTCAAAAATATGACTCCCGTGAAAATAAGTGTACCACACCCAAAGTTATAAGCGTTTGAATAAAGCAATTCACCACTAGGTGGCGCTGTTTCGAAACTTCTCAGGCTCCTTCAGGGCATCGTACTGATGACCCATACCGAGTTTCGTAACAATTCGTTCATGCGTTCAAAAAATACAGCATTTTAGCACATAATTCAAAATGGCTGACAGCCAAAATGGCCGATCTGGGAAAATTGCATATCAGTCGACTCGGCATGATGCCCTGAATCTAACGAGATGAAGTTTATGATTTTTGGACAAACCGTTCAGAAGTTACGAGCAAAAATAGCCATTTTTCATATCTCCGGACCACTAGGTGGCGCTGCGCCGAAACGCTGCATGTAGCCTCAGGTCATGCTTGTGATAACATGGACCAAGTTTGGTCTGAATAGGATTAAGCGTTGCGGAGATACAGCCTCACGTCTGTTTTTGCAAGCGCTACGTAAAATTAGTTTGCGCGTTTATCGAAAACGGTTCTTCGAATCATCTTGAATTCCATAACTTTTAGTCAGCACTGCCTGGAGATGATCCGGTGCGATTTTGGTGAAAATCGGACAAACCGTCTAGGACGAGTTCGCAAAAGTAGGTTTTTTGGAAAATTCAAAATGGCGGCCATTTTTTTATGACGGAAAATGACGTCATAGGGTGCGATCGAATCGGCATGAGCTCAGGAAAAAGAAGAAAAAAGAATTTTGTTGATAGGCCTTACGGTTCAAAAGTTATTAGCATAATAAAAGTGCAACTTTGGACAGTTGGTGGCGCTAGAGGGAATGAGTTAGAGACACCAAAATTGGTGTATTTAAAGTTGGGACTGTCCTCTATCAGAATGTCAAACCAAAACAACTTTCCCGCAAACCGGTCTATGGGCTGTCATAGACGCCCAGTCGGAAGAAGAATAATAATAATAAATATAGCTGCAAGCAGCCATTACCGGGGCCAAGCGCAAGAAGCGGCAACATATGCCAAAATGGCAAGGAGTGGCAGACCAACTGCAGCAAGGAGCAATTAAGGGCATTTTGAGAGAACTTTGGGCAAATGGCTAAGAAAATCACATAAACATTAACTTATAAGATGATTTAATGGGTTATCACTTTCGAACAATAGGTGGCGCAGTTACGAAATAGATGTGATGTGGTCAGAGTGAGGTGAAAATGACACATGCAAAGTTTGGTGTCAAAATGTGAAGGCATTGCAGAGATAAAGCCTAAATAGTAATTTTGGCAGCATGCCTAAAATTTGATGCTGTGGTATACGAAAACGGTTTTGTCTATCATCGTGCAATTCATAACTTTTAGTCGGCACGGTCTGGAGATGATACGATTCAATTTTCGTGAAAATCGGACAAACGGTCTAGGAGGAGTTCGAAAAAGAAGGTTTTTCAAAGAAATAAAGATGGCGAACAGGAAGTTTGTCTGATTATGGAAAACCTGATATCTATGTTTTCAGCATAACCCAACGAATCTATTAAGATCAGTTTCATTGCAATAAGCAAATTTATTCAAAAGTAATTAGCGTTCTCAGAAATTAATTATAACTTTTGACCAACAGGTGGCGCTGTCTCAAAATCTTTTGAGTACCTTCAGGGCATGCTGCTTATGGCACACACTGAGTTTTGTAATATTACACTAATGCATTTGTTTAGTATAGCATTTTATTTCACAAAACTCTATTGAAGTCAATGGGAATTTCACGTTTTGTTCTATTATATCGCCACCAAGAGGCTCAGTCCCACAATTTTTTTATGTGTCCTCAGAGTGACCCCATACATATGTGTGTCAATTTTGGTGCAAATATCTCAATTCACTTCCGAGTTATAAACATTTATATGAAAAAACACGTAAAAAATGACTGACACATGACTTTGTTTGAATTTTACTACCCCTTACTATCAATATTTTCGCATTTGGGCATTAGCGTATAGTTAACAAGCTATGATTCCGTGTTTCTGGCGGTGGTTTCGTCTCGATCGGAACAGCGGTTTTGAAGATATCGCCAAGTGTTTTTTTCGCGCTAAATCAATACGCTACACCAACCGTAACACGAAACCCAGCATGTTTAGTATCGTTGGACTCGGCAACGATTCAGGAACTCAAAAAATGACTCCCGTGAAAATAAGTGTACCACACCCAAAGTTATAAGCGTTTGAAAAAAAAAATTCACCACTAGGTGGCGCTGTTTCGAAACTTCTCAGGCTCCTTCAGGGCATCGTACTGATGACCCATACCGAGTTTCGTAACAATTCGTTCATGCGTTCAAAAAATACAGCATTTTAGCACATAATTCAAAATGGCCGACAGCCAAAATGGCCGATCTGGGAAAATTGTATATCAGTCGACTCGGCATGATGCCCTGAATCTAACGAGATGAAGTTTATGATTTTTGGACAAACCGTTCAGAAGTTACGAGCAAAAATAGCCATTTTTCATATCTCCGGACCACTAGGTGGCGCTGCGCCGAAACGCTGCATGTAGCCTCAGGTCATGCTTGTGATAACATGTACCAAGTTTGGTCTGAATAGGATTAAGCGTTGCGGAGATACAGCCTCACGTCTGTTTTTGCAAGCGCTACGTAAAATTAGTTTGCGCGTTTATCGAAAACGGTTCTTCGAATCATCTTGAATTCCATAACTTTTTGTCAGCACTGCCTGGAGATGATCCGGTGCGATTTTGGTGAAAATCGGACAAACCGTCTAGGACGAGTTCGCAAAAGTAGGTTTTTTGGAAAATTCAAAATGGCGGCCATTTTTTTATGACGGAAAATGACGTCATAGGTTGCGATCGAATCGGCATGAGCTCAGGAACAAGAAGAAAAAAGAATTTTGTTGATAGGCGTTACGGTTCAAAAGTTATTAGCATAATAAAAGTGCAACTTTGGACAGTTGGTGGCGCTAGAGGGAATGAGTTAGAGACACCAAAATTGGTGTATTTAAAGTTGGGACTGTCCTCTATCAGAATGTCAAACCAAAACAACTTTCCCGCAAACCGGTCTATGGGCTGTCATAGACGCCCAGTCGGAAGAATAATAATAATAAATATAGCTGCAAGCAGCCATTACCGGGGCCAAGCGCAAGAAGCGGCAACATATGCCAAAATGGCAAGGAGTGGCAGAACAACTGCAGCAAGGAGCAATTAAGGGCATTTTGAGAGAACTTTGGGCAAATGGCTAAAAAAATCACATAAACATTAACTTATAAGATGATTTAATGGGTTATCACTTTCGAACAATAGGTGGCGCAGTTACGAAATAGATGTGATGTGGTCAGAGGGAGGTGACAATGACACATGCAAAGTTTGGTGTCAAAATGTGAAGGCATTGCAGAGATAAAGCCTAAATAGTAATTTTGGCAGCATGCCTAAACTTTGATGCTGTGGTATACGAAAACGGTTTTGTCTATCATCGTGCAATTCATAACTTTTAGTCGGCACGGTCTGGAGATGATGCGATTAAATTTTCGTGAAAATCGGACAAACGGTCTAGGAGAAGTTCGAAAAAGAAGGTTTTTCAAAGAAATAAAGATGGCGGACAGGAAGTTTGGCTGATTATGCAAAACCTGATATCTATGTTTTCGGCATAACCCAAGGAATCTATTAAGATCAGTTTCATTGCAATAGGCAAATTTATTCAAAAGTTATTAGCGTTCTCAGAAATTAATTATAACTTTTGACCAACAGGTGGCGCTGTCTCAAAATCTTTTGAGTACCTTCAGGGCATGCTGCTTATGGCACACACTGAGTTTCGTAATGTTAGACCAAAGCATTTATTTAGAATAGCATTGTATTTCACAAAACTGTATTGAAGTCAATGGGAATTTCACGTTTTGTTCTATTATAGCGCCACCAAGAGGCTCAGTCCCACAATTTTTTTTATGTGTCCTCAGAGTGACCCCATACATATGTGTGTCAATTTTGGTGCAAATATCTCAATTTACTTCCGAGTTATAAACATTTATATGAAAAAACACGTAAAAAATGACTGACACATAACTTTGTTTGAATTTTACTACCCCTTACTATCAATATTTACGCATTTGGGCATTGGCATATAGTTAACAAGCTATGATTCCGTGTTTCTGGCGGTGGTTTCGTCTCGATCGGAACAGCGGTTTTGAAGATATCGCCAAGTGTTTTTTTCGCGCTAAATCACTACGCTACGCCATCCGTGAGACGAAACCCGACATATTTGGTATCGTTGGACTCGGCAACGATTCAGGACCTCAAAAATATGACTCCCGTGAAAATAAGTGTACCAAACCCAAAGTTATAAGCGTTTGAATAAAACAATTCACCACTAGGTGGCGCTGTTTCGAAACTTCTCAGGCTCCTTCAGGGCATCGTACTGATGACCCATAACGAGTTTCGTAACAATTCGTTCATGCGTTCAAAAAATACAGCATTTTAGCACATAATTCAAAATGGCCGACAGCCAAAATGGTCGATCTGGGAAAATTGGATATCGGTCGACTCGGCATGACGCCCTGAATCTAACGAGACCAAGTTTTTGATTTTTGGAGAAACCGTTGAGAAGTTACGAGCAAAAATAGCCATTTTTCATATCTCCGGACCACTAGGTGGCGCTGCGCCGAAACGCAGCACGTAACCTCAGGTCATGCTTGTGATAACAGGTACCAAGTTTGGTGTGAAAACGAGTAAGCGTTGCGGAGATACAACCTCACGTCTGTTTTCGCAAGCGCTACGTAAATTTTGTTTACGCGTTTATCGAAAACGGTTATTCGAATCATCTTGAATTCCATAACTTTTTGTCAGCACTGCCTGGAGATGATCCGGTGCGATTTTGGTGAAAATCGGACAAACCGTCTAGGACGAGTTCGCAAAAGTAGGTTTTTTGGAAAATTCAAAATGGCGGCCGTTTTTTTATGACGGAAAATGACGTCATAGGGTGCGATCGAATCGCCATGAGCTCAGGAACAAGAGGAAAAAAGAATTTTGTTGATAGGCCTTACGGTTCAAAAGTTATTAGCATAATAAAAGTGAAACTTTGGACAGTTGGTGGCGCTAGAGGGAATGAGTTAGAGACACCAAAATTGGTGTATTTAAAGTTGGGACTGTCCTCTATCAGAATGTCAAACCAAAACAACTTTCCCGCAAACCGGTCTATGGGCTGCCATAGACGCCCAGTCGGAAGAAGAATAATAATAATAATAATAAGAACCGGCACAGATACAATAGGTGCCTCCGCACCTTCGGTGCTTGGCCCCTAATAATAATAATAATAAGAACCGGCACAGATACAATAGGTGCCTCCGCACCTTCGGTGCTTGGCCCCTAAATATAGCTGCAAGCAGCCATTACCGGGGCCAAGCGCAAGAAGCGGCAACATATGCCAAAATGACTAGGAGTGGCAGACCAACTGCAGCAAGGAGCAATTAAGGGCATTTTGAGAGAACTTTGGGCAAATGGCTAAGAAAATCACATAAACATTAACTTATAATATGATTTAATGGGTTATCACTTTCGAACAATAGGTGGCGCAGTTACAAAATAGATGTGATGTGGTCAGAGTGAGGTGACAATGACACATGCAAAGTTTGGTGTCAAAATGTGAAGGCATTGCAGAGATAAAGCCTAAATAGTCATTTTGGCAGCATGCCTCAAATTTGATGCTGTGGTATACGAAAACGGTTTTGTCTATCGTCACGCAATCCATAACTTTTATTTGGCACCGTCTGGAGATGATACGATTCAATTTTCGTGAAAATCGGACAAACGGTCTAGGAGGAGTTCGAAAAAGAAGGTTTTTCAAAGAAATAAAGATGGCGGACAGGAAGTTTAGCTGATTATGCAAAACCTGACATCTATGTTTTCGGCATAACCCAAGGAATCTATTAAGATCAGTTTCATTGCAATAGGCAAATTTGTTCAAAAGTTATTAGCGTTCTCAGAAATTAATTATAACTTTTGACCAACAGGTGGCGTTGTCTCAAAATCTTTTGAGTACCTTCAGGGCATGCTGCTTATGGCACACACTGAGTTTCGTAATGTTAGACCAAAGCATTTGTTTAGTATAGCATTGTATTTCACAAAACTGTATTGAAGTCAATGGGAATTTCACGTTTTGTTCTATTATAGCGCCACCAAGAGGCTCAGTCCCACAATTTTTTTTATGTGTCCTCAGAGTGACCCCATACATATGTGTGTCAATTTTGGTGCAAATATCTCAATTTACTGCCAAGTTATAAACATTTATATGAAAAAACACGTAAAAAATGACTGACACATGACTTTGTTTGAATTTTACTACCCCTTACTATCATTATTTTCGCATTTGGGCATTTGCTTATGGTTAATAAGCTATGATTCCGTGTTTCTGGCGGTGGTTTCGTCTCGATCGGAACAGCGGTTTTGAAGATATCGGCAAGTGTTTTTTTCGCGCTAAATCGCTACGCTACGCCATCCGTGAGACGAAACCCGACATATTTGGTATCGTTGGACTCGGCAACGATTCAGGACCTCAAAAATATGACTCCCGTGAAAATAAGTGTACCACACCCAAAGTTATTAGCGTTTGAATAAAACAATTCACCACTAGGTGGCGCTGTTTCGAAACTTCTCAGGCTCCTTCAGGGCATCGTACTGATGACCCATAACGAGTTTCGTAACAATTCGTTCATGCGTTCAAAAAATACAGCATTTTAGCACATAATTCAAAATGGCCGACAGCCAAAATGGCCGATCTGGGAAAATTGGATATCGGTCGACTCGGCATGACGCCCTGAATCTAACGAGACCAAGTTTTTGATTTTTGGAGAAACCGTTCAGATGTTACGAGCAAAAATAGCCATTTTTCATATCTCCAGACCACTAGGTGGCGCTGCGCCGAAACGCAGCACGTAGCCTCAGGTCATGCTTGTGATAACACGTACCAAGTTTGGTGTGAAAACGAGTAAGCGTTGCGGAGATACAACCTCACGTCTGTTTTCGCAAGCGCTACGTAAATTTTGTTTACGCGTTTATCGAAAACGGTTATTCGAATCATCTTGAATTCCATAACTTTTTGTCAGCACTGCCTGGAGATGATCCGGTGCGATTTTGGTGAAAATCGGACAAACCGTCTAGGACGAGTTCGCAAAAGTAGGTTTTTTGGAAAATTCAAAATGGCGGCCGTTTTTTTATGACGGAAAATGACGTCATAGGATGCGATCGAATCGGCATGAGCTCAGGAACAAGAGGAAAAAAGAATTTTGTTGATAGGCCTTACGGTTCAAAAGTTATTAGCATAATAAAAGTGAAACTTTGGACAGTTGGTGGCGCTAGAGGGAATGAGTTAGAGACACCAAAATTGGTGTATTTAAAGTTGGGACTGTCCTCTATCAGAATGTCAAACCAAAACAACTTTCCCGCAAACCGGTCTATGGGCTGCCATAGACGCCCAGTCGGAAGAAGAATAATAATAATAAATATAGCTGCAAGCAGCCATTACCGGGGCCAAGCGCAAGAAGCGGCAACATATGCCAAAATGGCAAGGAGTGGCAGACCAACTGCAGCAAGGAACAATTAAGGGCATTTTGAGAGAACTTTGGGCAAATGGCTAAAAAAATCACATAAACATTAACTTATAAGATGATTTAATGGGTTATCACTTTCGAACAATAGGTGGTGCAGTTACGAAATAGATGTGATGTGGTCAGAGGGAGGTGACAATGACACATGCAAAGTTTGGTGTCAAAATGTGAAGGCATTGCAGAGATAAAGCCTAAATAGTAATTTTGGCAGCATGCCTAAACTTTGATGCTGTGGTATACGAAAACGGTTTTGTCTATCATCGTGCAATTCATAACTTTTAGTCGGCACGGTCTGGAGATGATGGGATTAAATTTTCGTGAAAATCGGACAAACGGTCTAGGAGGAGTTCGAAAAAGAAGGCTTTTCAAAGAAATAAAGATGGCGGACAGGAAGTTTGGCTGATTATGCAAAACCTGATATCTATGTTTTCAGCATAACCCAAGGAATCTATTAAGATCAGTTTCATTGCAATAAGCAAATTTATTCAAAAGTTATTAGCGTTCTCAGAAATTAATTATAACTTTTGACCAACAGGTGGCGCTGTCTCAAAATCTTTTGAGTACCTTCAGGGCATGCTGCTTATGGCACACACTGAGTTTTGTAATATTACACTAATGCATTTGTTTAGTATAGCATTTTATTTCACAAAACTCTATTGAAGTCAATGGGAATTTCACGTTTTGTTCTATTATAGCGCCACCAAGAGGCTCAGTCCCACAATTTTTTTTATGTGTCCTCAGAGTGACCCCATACATATGTGTGTCAATTTTGGTGCAAATATCTCAATTCACTTCCGAGTTATAAACATTTATATGAAAAAACACGTAAAAAATGACTGACACATGACTTTGTTTGAATTTTACTACCCCTTACTATCAATATTTTCACATTTGGGCATTAGCGTATAGTTAACAAGCTATGATTCCGTGTTTTTGGCGGTGGTTTCGTCTCGATCGGAACAGCGGTTTTGAAGATATCGCCAAGTGTTTTTTTCGCGCTAAATCGCTACGCTACACCAACCGTAACACGAAACCCAGCATGTTTAGTATCGTTGGACTCGGCAATGATTCAGGAACTCAAAAAATGACTCCCGTGAAAATAAGTGTACCACACCCAAAGTTATAAGCGTTTGAAAAAAAAAATTCACCACTAGGTGGCGCTGTTTCGAAACTTCTCAGGCTTCTTCAGGGCATCGTACTGATGACCCATACCGAGTTTCGTAACAATTCGTTCATGCGTTCAAAAAATACAGCATTTTAGCACATAATTCAAAATGGCCGACAGCCAAAATGGCCGATCTGGGAAAATTGGATATCGGTCGACTCGGCATGATGCCCTGAATCTAACGAGACCAAGTTTTTGATTTTTGGACAAACCGTTCAGAAGTTACGAGCAAAAATAGCCATTTTTCATATCTCCGGACCACTAGGTGGCGCTACGCCGAAACGCTGCATGTAGCCTCAGGTCATGCTTGTGATAACATGTACCAAGTTTGGTCTGAATAGGATTAAGCGTTGCGGAGATACAGCCTCACGTCTGTTTTTGCAAGCGCTACGTAAAATTAGTTTGCGCGTTTATCGAAAACGGTTCTTCGAATCATCTTGAATTCCATAACTTTTTGTCAGCACTGCCTGGAGATGATCCAGTGCGATTTTGGTGAAAATCGGACAAACCGTCTAGGACGAGTTCGCAAAAGTAGGTTTTTTGGAAAATTCAAAATGGCGGCCATTTTTTTATGACGGAAAATGACGTCATAGGGTGCGATCGAATCGGCATGAGCTCAGGAACAAGAAGAAAAAAGAATTTTGTTGATAGGCCTTACGGTTCAAAAGTTATTAGCATAATAAAAGTGCAACTTTGGACAGTTGGTGGCGCTAGAGGGAATGAGTTAGAGACACCAAAATTGGTGTATTTAAAGTTGGGACTGTCCTCTATCAGAATGTCAAACCAAAACAACTTTCCCGCAAACCGGTCTATGGGCTGTCATAGACGCCCAGTCGGAAGAAGAATAATAATAATAATAATAAATATAGCTGCAAGCAGCCATTACCGGGGCCAAGCGCAAGAAGCGGCAAAATATGCCAAAATGGCAAGGAGTGGCAGACCAACTGCAGCAAGGAGCAATTAAGGGCATTTTGAGAGAACTTTGGGCAAATGGCTAAAAAAATCACATAAACATTAACTTATAAGATGATTTAATGGGTTATCACTTTCGAACAATAGGTGGCGCAGTTACGAAATAGATGTGATGTGGTCAGAGGGAGGTGACAATGACACATGCAAAGTTTGGTGTCAAAATGTGAAGGCATTGCAGAGATAAAGCCTAAATAGTAATTTTGGCAGCATGCCTAAACTTTGATGCTGTGGTATACGAAAACGGTTTTGTCTATCGTCACGCAATCCATAACTTTTAGTCGGCACGGTCTGGAGATGATGCGATTAAATTTTCGTGAAAATCGGACAAACGGTCTAGGAGGAGTTCGAAAAAGAAGGCTTTTCAAAGAAATAAAGATGGCGGACAGGAAGTTTGGCTGATTATGCAAAACCTGATATCTATGTTTTCGGCATAACCCAAGGAATCTATTAAGATCAGTTTCATTGCAATAGGCAAATTTATTCAAAAGTTATTAGCGTTCTCAGAAATTAATTATAACTTTTGACCAACAGGTGGCGCTGTCTCAAAATCTTTTGAGTACCTTCAGGGCATGCTGCTTATGGCACACACTGAGTTTCGTAATGTTAGACCAAAGCATTTGTTTAGTATAGCATTGTATTTCACAAAACTGTATTGAAGTCAATGGGAATTTCACGTTTTGTTCTATTATAGCGCCACCAAGAGGCTCAGTCCCACAATTTTTTTTATGTGTCCTCAGAGTGACCCCATACATATGTGTGTCAATTTTGGTGCAAATATCTCAATTTACTTCCGAGTTATAAACATTTATATGAAAAAACACGTAAAAAATGACTGACACATGACTTTGTTTGAATTTTACTACCCCTTACTATCAATATTTACGCATTTGGGCATTAGCGTATAGTTAACAAGCTATGATTCCGTGTTTCTGGCGGTGGTTTCGTCTCGATCGGAACAGCGGTTTTGAAGATATCGCCAAGTGTTTTTTTCGCGCTAAATCGCTACGCTACGCCATCCGTGAGACGAAACCCGACATATTTGGTATCGTTGGACTCGGCAACGATTCAGGACCTCAAAAATATGACTCCCGTGAAAATAAGTGTACCATACCCAAAGTTATAAGCGTTTGAATAAAACAATTCACCACTAGGTGGCGCTGTTTCGAAACTTCTCAGGCTCCTTCAGGGCATCGTACTGATGACCCATAACGAGTTTCGTAACAATTCGTTCATGCGTTCAAAAAATACAGCATTTTAGCACATAATTCAAAATGGCCGACAGCCAAAATGGCCGATCTGGGAAAATTGGATATCAGTCGACTCGGCATGACGCCCTGAATCTAACGAGACCAAGTTTTTGATTTTTGGAGAAACCGTTCAGAAGTTACGAGCAAAAATAGCCATTTTTCATATCTCCGGACCACTAGGTGGCGCTGCGCCGAAACGCAGCACGTAGCCTCAGGTCATGCTTGTGATAACACGTACCAAGTTTGGTGTGAAAACGAGTAAGCGTTGCGGAGATACAACCTCACGTCTGTTTTCGCAAGCGCTACGTAAATTTTGTTTACGCGTTTATCGACAACGGTTATTCGAATCATCTTGAATTCCATAACTTTTTGTCAGCACTGCCTGGAGATGATCCGGTGCGATTTTGGTGAAAATCGGACAAACCGTCTAGGACGAGTTCGCAAAAGTAGGTTTTTTGGAAAATTCAAAATGGCGGCCGTTTTTTTATGACGGAACATGACGTCATAGGGTGCGATCGAATCGGCATGAGCTCAGGAACAAGAGGAAAAAAGAATTTTGTTGATAGGCCTTACGGTTCAAAAGTTATTAGCATAATAAAAGTGAAACTTTGGACAGTTGGTGGCGCTAGAGGGAATGAGTTAGAGACACCAAAATTGGTGTATTTAAAGTTGGGACTGTCCTCTATCAGAATGTCAAACCAAAACAACTTTCCCGCAAACCGGTCTATGGGCTGCCATAGACGCCCAGTCGGAAGAATAATAATAATAATAATAAATATAGCTGCAAGCAGCCATTACCGGGGCCAAGCGCAATAAGCGGCAACATATGCCAAAATGGCAAGGAGTGGCAGACCAACTGCAGCAAGGAGCAATTAAGGGCATTTTGAGAGAACTTTGGGCAAATGGCTAAAAAAATCACATAAACATTACCTTATAAGATGATTTAATGGGTTATCACTTTCGAACAATAGGTGGCGCAGTTCCGAAATAGATGTGATGTGGTCAGAGTGAGGTGACAATGACACATGCAAAGTTTGGTGTCAAAATGTGAAGGCATTGCAGAGATAAAGCCTAAATAGTAATTTTGGCAGCATGCCTAAACTTTGATGCTGTGGTATACCAAAACGGTTTTGTCTATCATCGTGCAATTCATAACTTTTAGTCGGCACGGTCTGGAGATGATACGATTAAATTTTCGTGAAAATCGGACAAACGGTCTAGGAGGAGTTCGAAAAAGAAGGTTTTTCAAAGAAATAAAGATGGCGGACAGGAAGTTTGGCTGATTATGCAAAACCTGATATCTATGTTTTCGGCATAACCGAAGGAATCTATTAAGATCAGTTTCATTGCAATAGGCAAATTTATTCAAAAGTTATTAGCGTTCTCAGAAATTAATTATAACTTTTGACCAACAGGTGGCGCTGTCTCAAAATCTTTTGAGTACCTTCAGGGCATGCTGCTTATGGCACACACTGAGTTTTGTAATATTACACCAATGCATTTGTTTAGTATAGCATTTTATTTCACAAAACTCTATTGAAGTCAATGGGAATTTCACGTTTTGTTCTATTATAGCGCCACCAAGAGGCTCAGTCCCACAATTTTTTTTATGTGTCCTCAGAGTGACCCCATACATATGTGTGTCAATTTTGGTGCAAATATCTCAATTCACTTCCGAGTTATAAACATTTATATGAAAAAACACGTAAAAAATGACTGACACATGACTTTGTTTGAATTTTACTACCCCTTACTATCAATATTTTCGCATTTGGGCATTTGTATATAGTTAACAAGCTATGATTCCGTGTTTCTGGCGGTGGTTTCGTCTCGATCGGAACAGCGGTTTTGAAGATATCGCCAAGTGTTTTTTTTGCGCTAAATCGCTACGCTACACCAACCGTAACACGAAACCCAGCATATTTAGTATCGTTGGACTCGGCAACGATTCAGGAACTCAAAAAGATGACTCCCGTGAAAATAAGTGTACCACACCCAAAGTTATAAGCGTTTGAAAAAAACAATTCACCACTAGGTGGCGCTGTTTCGAAACTTCTCAGGCTTCTTCAGGGCATCGTACTGATGACCCATACCGAGTTTCGTAACAATTCGTTCATGCGTTCAAAAAATACAGCATTTTAGCACATAATTCAAAATGGCCGACAGCCAAAATGGCCGATCTGGGAAAATTGGATATCAGTCGACTCGGCATGATGCCCTGAATCTAACGAGATGAAGTTTATGATTTTTGGACAAACCGTTCAGAAGTTACGAGCAAAAATAGCCATTTTTCATATCTCCGGACCACTAGGTGGCGCTGCGCCGAAACGCAGCACGTAGCCTCAGGTCATGCTTGTGATGACACGTACAAAGTTTGGTCTGAAAACGAGTAAGCGTTGCGGAGATACAGCCTCACGTCTGTTTTCGCAAGCGCTACGTAAAATTAGTTTGCGTGCTTATCGAAAACGGTTATTCGAATCATCATGAATTCCATAACTTTTTGTCAGCACTGCCTGGAGATGATCCGGTGCGATTTTGGTGAAAATCGGACAAACCGTCTAGGACGAGTTCGCAAAAGTAGGTTTTTTGGAAAATTCAAAATGGCGGCCGTTTTTTTATGACGGAAAATGACGTCATAGGGTGCGATCGAATCGGCATGAGCTCAGGAACAAGAGGAAAAAAGAATTTTGTTGATAGGCCTTACGGTTCAAAAGTTATTAGCATAATAAAAGTGAAACTTTGGACAGTTGGTGGCGCTAGAGGGAATGAGTTAGAGACACCAAAATTGGTGTATTTAAAGTTGGGACTGTCCTCTATCAGAATGTCAAACCAAAACAACTTTCCCGCAAACCGGTCTATGGGCTGCCATAGACGCCCAGTCGGAAGAAGAATAATAATAATAATAATAAGAACCGGCACAGATACAATAGGTGCCTCCGCACCTTCGGTGCTTGGCCCCTAAATATAGCTGCAAGCAGCCATTACCGGGGCCAAGCGCAAGAAGCGGCAACATATGCCAAAATGGCAAGGAGTGGCAGACCAACTGCAGCAAGGAGCAATTAAGGGCATTTTGAGAGAACTTTGGGCAAATGGCTAAGAAAATCACATAAACATTAACTTATAAGATGATTTAATGGGTTATCACTTTCGAACAATAGGTGGCGCAGTTACGAAATAGATGTGATGTGGTCAGAGTGAGCTGACAATGACACATGCAAAGTTTGGTGTCAAAATGTGAAGGCATTGCAGAGATAAAGCCTAAATAGTAATTTTGGCAGCATGCCTAAACTTTGATGCAGTGGTATACAAAAACGGTTTTGTCTATCATCGTGCAATTCATAACTTTTAGTCGGCACGGTCTGGAGATGATACGATTCAATTTTCGTGAAAATCGAACAAACGGTCTAGGAGGAGTTCGAAAAAGAAGGTTTTTCAAAGAAATAAAGATGGCGAACAGGAAGTTTGTCTGATTATGGAAAACCTGATATCTATGTTTTCAGCATAACCCAACGAATCTATTAAGATCAGTTTCATTGCAATAGGCAAATTTATTCAAAAGTTATTAGCGTTCTCAGAAATTAATTATAACTTTTGACCAACAGGTGGCGCTGTCTCAAAATCTTTTGAGTACCTTCAGGGCATGCTGCTTATGGCACACACTGAGTTTTGTAATTTTACACCAATGCATTTGTTTAGTTTAGCATTTTATTTCACAAAACTCTATTGAAGTCAATGGGAATTTCACGTTTTCTTCTATTATAGCGCCACCAAGAGGCTCAGTCCCACAATTTTTTTTATGTGTCCTCAGAGTGACCCCATACATATGTGTGTCAATTTTGGTGCAAATATCTCAATTCACTTCCGAGTTATAAACATTTATATGAAAAAACACGTAAAAAATGACTGACACATGACTTTGTTTGAATTTTACTACCCCTTACTATCAATATTTTCGCATTTGGGCATTAGCGTATAGTTAACGAGCTATGATTCCGTGTTTCTGGCGGTGGTTTCGTCTCGATCGGAACAGCGGTTTTGAAGATATCGCCAAGTGTTTTTTTCGCGCTAAATCGCTACGCTACACCAACCGTAACACGAAACCCAGCATGTTTAGTATCGTTGGACTCGGCAACGATTCAGGAACTCAAAAAGATGACTCCCGTGAAAATAAGTGTACCACACCCAAAGTTATAAGCGTTTGAAAAAAAAAATTCACCACTAGGTGGCGCTGTTTCGAAACTTCTCAGGCTTCTTCAGGGCATCGTACTGATGACCCATACCGAGTTTCGTAACAATTCGTTCATGCGTTCAAAAAATACAGCATTTTAGCACATAATTCAAAATGGCCGACAGCCAAAATGGCCGATCTGGGAAAATTGGATATCAGTCGACTCGGCATGATGCCCTGAATCTAACGAGATGAAGTTTATGATTTTTGGACAAACCGTTCAGAAGTTACGAGCAAAAATAGCCATTTTTCATATCTCCGGACCACTAGGTGGCACTGCGCCGAAACGCAGCATGAAGCCTCAGGTCATGCTTGTGATGACACGTACAAAGTTTGGTCTGAAAACGAGTAAGCGTTGCGGAGATACAGCCTCACGTCTGTTTTCGCAAGCGCTACGTAAAATTAGTTTGCGCGCTTATCGAAAACGATTATTCGAATCATCACGAATTCCATAACTTTTTGTCAGCACTGCCTGGAGATGATCCGGTGCGATTTTGGTGAAAATCGGACAAACCGTCTAGGACGAGTTCGCAAAAGTAGGTTTTTTGGAAAATTCAAAATGGCGGCCGTTTTTTTATGACGGAAAATGACGTCATAGGGTGCGATCGAATCGGCATGAGCTCAGGAACAAGAGGAAAAAAGAATTTTGTTGATAGGCCTTACGTTTCAAAAGTTATTAGCATAATAAAAGTGAAACTTTGGACAGTTGGTGGCGCTAGAGGGAATGAGTTAGAGACACCAAAATTGGTGTATTTAAAGTTGGGACTGTCCTCTATCAGAATGTCAAACCAAAACAACTTTCCCGCAAACCGGTCTATGGGCTGCCATAGACGCCCAGTCGGAAGAAGAATAATAATAATAAATATAGCTGCAAGCAGCCATTACCGGGGCCAAGCGCAAGAAGCGGCAACATATGCCAAAATGGCAAGGAGTGGCAGACCAACTGCAGCAAGGAGCAATTAAGGGCATTTTGAGAGAACTTTGGGCAAATGGCTAAGAAAATCACATAAACATTAACTTATAAGATGATTTAATGGGTTATCACTTTCGAACAATAGGTGGCGCAGTTACAAAATAGATGTGATGTGGTCAGAGTGAGGTGACAATGACACATGCAAAGTTTGGTGTCAAAATGTGTAGGCATTGCAGAGATAAAGCCGAAATTGTCATTTTGGCAGCATGCCTCAAATTTGATGCTGTGGTATACGAAAACGGTTTTGTCTTTCGTCACGCAATCCATAACTTTTATTTGGCACTGTCTGCAGATGATACGATTCAATTTTCGTGAAAATCGGACAAACGGTCAAGGAGGAGTTCGAAAAAGAAGGTTTTTCAAAGAAATAAAGATGGCGGACAGGAAGTTTAGCTGATTATGCAAAACCTGACATCTATGTTTTCGGCATAACCCAAGGAATCTATTAAGATCAGTTTCATTGCAATAGGCAAATTTGTTCAAAAGTTATTAGCGTTCTCAGAAATTAATTATAACTTTTGACAAACAGGTGGCGCTGTCTCAAAATCTTTTGAGTACCTTCAGGGCATGCTGCTTATGGCACACACTGAGTTTCGTAATGTTAGACCAAAGCATTTGTTTAGTATAGCATTGTATTTCACAAAACTGTATTGAAGTCAATGGGAATTTCACGTTTTGTTCTATTATAGCGCCACCAAGAGGCTCAGTCCCACAATTTTTTTTATGTGTCCTCAGAGTGACCCCATACATATGTGTGTCAATTTTGGTGAAAATATCTCAATTCGCTTCCGAGTTATAAACATTTATATGAAAAAACACGTAAAAAATGACTGACACATGACTTTGTTTGAATTTTACTACCCCTTACTATCAATATTTTCGCATTTGGGCATTAACGTTTAGTTAACAAGCTATGATTCCGTGTTTCTGGCGGTGGTTTCGTCTAGATCGGAACAGCGGTTTTGAAGATATCGCAAAGTGTTTTTTTCGCGCTAAATCGCTACGCTACGCCATCCGTGAGACGAAACCCGACATATTTTGTATCGTTGGACTCGGCAACGATTCAGGACCTCAAAAATATGACTCCCGTGAAAATAAGTGTACCACACCCAAAGTTATAAGCGTTTGAAAAAAAAAATTCACCACTAGGTGGCGCTGTTTCGAAACTTCTCAGGCTCCTTCAGGGCATCGTACTGATGACCCATACCGAGTTTCGTAACAATTCGTTCATGCGTTCAAAAAATACAGCATTTTAGCACATAATTCAAAATGGCCGACAGCCAAAATGGCCGATCTGGGAAAATTGGATATCAGTCGACTCGGCATGATGCCCTGAATCTAACGAGATGAAGTTTATGATTTTTGGACAAACCGTTCAGAAGTTACGAGCAAAAATAGCCATTTTTCATATCTCCGGACCACTAGGTGGCGCTGCGCCGAAACGCTGCATGTAGCCTCAGGTCATGCTTATGATTACATGTACCAAGTTTGGTCTGAATAGGATGAAGCGTTGCGGAGATACAGCCTCACGTCTGTTTTTGCAAGCGCTACGTAAAATTAGTTTGCGCGTTTATCGAAAACGGTTATTCGAATCATCTTGAATTCCATAACTTTTTGTCAGCACTGCCTGGAGATGATCCGGTGCGATTTTGGTGAAAATCGGACAAACCGTCTAGGACGAGTTCGCAAAAGTAGGTTTTTTGGAAAATTCAAAATGGCGGCCGTTTTTTTATGACGGAAAATGACGTCATAGGGTGCGATCGAATCGGCATGAGCTCAGGAACAAGAGGAAAAAAGAATTTTGTTGATAGGCCTTACGGTTCAAAAGTTATTAGCATAATAAAAGTGAAACTTTGGACAGTTGGTGGCGCTAGAGGGAATGAGTTAGAGACACCAAAATTGGTGTATTTAAAGTTGGGACTGTCCTCTATCAGAATGTCAAACCAAAACAACTTTCCCGCAAACCGGTCTATGGGCTGCCATAGACGCCCAGTCGGAAGAAGAATAATAATAATAAATATAGCTGCAAGCAGCCATTACCGGGGCCAAGCGCAAGAAACGGCAACATATGCCAAAATGGCAAGGAGTGGCAGACCAACTGCAGCAAGGAGCAATTAAGGGCATTTTGAGAGAACTTTGGGCAAATGGCTAAGAAAATCACATAAACATTAACTTATAAGATGATTTAATGGGTTATCACTTTCGAACAATAGGTGGCGCAGTTACGAAATAGATGTGATGTGGTCAGAGTGAGGTGACAATGACACATGCAAAGTTTGGTGTCAAAATGTGAAGGCATTGCAGAGATAAAGCCTAAATAGTAATTTTGGCAGCATGCCTAAAATTTGATGCTGTGGTATACGAAAACGGTTTTGTCTATCATCGTGCAATTCATAACTTTTAGTCGGCACGGTCTGGAGATGATACGATTCAATTTTCGTGAAAATCGGACAAACGGTCTAGGAGGAGTTCGAAAAAGAAGGTTTTTCAAAGAAATAAAGATGGCGAACAGGAAGTTTGTCTGATTATGGAAAACCTGATATCTATGTTTTCAGCATAACCCAACGAATCTATTAAGATCAGTTTCATTGCAATAAGCAAATTTATTCAAAAGTAATTAGCGTTCTCAGAAATTAATTATAACTTTTGACCAACAGGTGGCGCTGTCTCAAAATCTTTTGAGTACCTTCAGGGCATGCTGCTTATGGCACACACTGAGTTTTGTAATATTACACTAATGCATTTGTTTAGTATAGCATTTTATTTCACAAAACTCTATTGAAGTCAATGGGAATTTCACGTTTTGTTCTATTATAGCGCCACCAAGAGGCTCAGTCCCACAATTTTTTTTTATGTGTCCTCAGAGTGACCCCATACATATGTGTGTCAATTTTGGTGCAAATATCTCAATTCACTTCCGAGTTATAAACATTTATATGAAAAAACACGTAAAAAATGACTGACACATGACTTTGTTTGAATTTTACTACCCCTTACTATCAATATTTTCGCATTTGGGCATTAGCGTATAGTTAACAAGCTATGATTCCGTGTTTCTGGCGGTGGTTTCGTCTCGATCGGAACAGCGGTTTTGAAGATATCGCCAAGTGTTTTTTTCGCGCTAAATCGCTACGCTACACCAACCGTAAGACGAAACCCAGCATGTTTAGTATCGTTGGACTCGGCAACGATTCAGGAACTCAAAAAATGACTCCCGTGAAAATAAGTGTACCACACCCAAAGTTATAAGCGTTTGAAAAAAAAAATTCACCACTAGGTGGCGCTGTTTCGAAACTTCTCAGGCTTCTTCAGGGCATCGTACTGATGACCCATACCGAGTTTCGTAACAATTCGTTCATGCGTTCAAAAAATACAGCATTTTAGCACATAATTCAAAATGGCCGACAGCCAAAATGGCCGATCTGGGAAAATTGGATATCAGTCGACTCGGCATGATGCCCTGAATCTAACGAGATGAAGTTTATGATTTTTGGACAAACCGTTCAGAAGTTATGAGCAAAAATAGCCATTTTTTATATCTCCGGACCACTAGGTGGCGCTGCGCCGAAACGCTGCATGTAGCCTCAGATCATGCTTGTGATGACATGTACCAGGTTTGGTCTGAATAGGATGAAGCGTTGCGGAGCTACAGCCTCACGTCTGTTTTCGCAAGCGCTACGTAAAATTAGTTTGCGCGTTTTTCGAAAACGGTTATTCGAATCATCTTGAATTCCATAACTTTTTGTCAGCACTGCCTTGAGATGATCCGGAGCGATTTTGGTGAAAATCGGACAAACCGTCTAGGACGAGTTCGCAAAAGTAGGTTTTTTAGAAAATTCAAAATGGCGGCCGTTTTTTTATGACGGAAAATGACGTCATAGGGTGCGGTCGAATCGCCATGAGCTCAGGAACAAGAGGAAAAAAGAATTTTGTTGATAGGCCTTACGGTTCAAAAGTTATTAGCATAATAAAAGTGCAACTTTGGACAGTTGGTGGCGCTAGAGGGAATGAGTTAGAGACACCAAAATTGGTGTATTTAAAGTTGGGACTGTCCTCTATCAGAATGTCAAACCAAAACAACTTTCCCGCAAACCGGTCTATGGGCTGCCATAGACGCCCAGTCGGAAGAAGAATAATAATAATAATAGGAACCGGCACAGATACAATAGGTGCCTCCGCACCTTCGGTGCTTGGCCCCTAAATATAGCTGCAAGCAGCCATTACCGGGGCCAAGCGCAATAAGCGGCAACATATGCCAAAATGGCAAGGAGTGGCAGACCAACTGCAGCAAGGAGCAATTAAGGGCATTTTGAGAGAACTTTGGGCAAATGGCTAAGAAAATCACATAAACATTAACTTATAAGATGATTTAATGGGTTATCACTTTCGAACAATAGGTGGCGCAGTTACGAAATAGATGTGATGTGGTCAGAGTGAGGTGACAATGACACATACAAAGTTTGGTGTCAAAATGTGAAGGCATTGCAGAGATAAAGCCTAAATAGTAATTTTGGCAGCATGCCTAAATTTCGATGCTGTGGTATACGAAAACGGTTTTGTCTATCGTCACGCAATCCATAACTTTTATTTGGCACCGTCTGGAGATGATACGATTCAATTTTCGTGAAAATCGGACAAACGGTCTAGGAGGAGTTCGAAAAAGAAGGTTTTTCAAAGAAATAAAGATGGCGAACAGGACGTTTGTCTGATTATGGAAAACCTGATATCTATGTTTTCGGCATAACCGAAGGAATCTATTAAGATCAGTTTCATTGCAATAGGCAAATTTATTCAAAAGTTATTAGCGTTCTCAGAAATTAATTATAACTTTTGACCAACAGGTGGCGCTGTCTCAAAATCTTTTGAGTACCTTCAGGGCATGCTGCTTATGGCACACACTGAGTTTTGTAATATTACACCAATGCATTTGTTTAGTATAGCATTTTATTTCACAAAACTCTATTGAAGTCAATGGGAATTTCACGTTTTGTTCTATTATAGCGCCACCAAGAGGCTCAGTCCCACAATTTTTTTTAAGTGTCCTCAGAGTGACCCCATACATATGTGTGTCAATTTTGGTGAAAATATCTCAATTTGCTTCCGAGTTATAAACATTTATATGAAAAAACACGTAAAAAATGACTGACACATGACTTTGTTTGAATTTTACTACCCCTTATTATCAATATTTTCGCATTTGGGCATTAGCAAATAGTTAACAAGCTATGATTCCGTGTTTCTGGCGGTGGTTTCGTCTCGATCGGAACAGCGGTTTTGAAGATATCGCCAAGTGTTTTTTTCGCGCTAAATCGCTACGCTACGCCATCCGTGAGACGAAACCCGACATATTTGGTATCGTTGGACTCGGCAACGATTCAGGACCTCAAAAATATGACTCCCGTGAAAATAAGTGTACCAGACCCAAAGTTATAAGCGTTTGAATAAAACAATTCACCACTAGGTGGCGCTGTTTCGAAACTTCTCAGGCTTCTTCAGGGCATCGTACTGATGACCCATACCGAGTTTCGTAACAATTCGTTTATGCGTTCAAAAAATACAGCATTTTAGCACATAATTCAAAATGGCCGACAGCCAAAATGGCCGATCTGGGAAAATTGGATATCAGTCGACTCGGCATGATGCCCTGAATCTAACGAGATGAAGTTTATGTTTTTTGGACAAACCGTTCAAAAGCTACGAGCAAAAATAGCCATTTTTCATATCTCCGGACCACTAGGTGGCGCTGCGCCGAAACGCAGCACGTAGCCTCAGGTCATGCTTGTGATGACACGTACCAAGTTTGGTCTGAAAACGAGTAAGCGTTGTAGAGATACAGCCTCTTGTCTGTTTTTGCAAGCGTTACGTAAAATTAGTTTGCGCGCTTATCGAAAACGGTTATTCGAATCATCATGAATTCCATAACTTTTTGTCAGCACTGCCTGGAGATGATCCGGTGCGATTTTGGTGAAAATCGGACAAACCGTCTAGGACGAGTTCGCAAAAGTAGGTTTTTTGGAAAATTCAAAATGGCGGCCGTTTTTTTATGACGGAAAATGACGTCATAGGGTGCGATCGAATCGGCATGAGCTCAGGAACAAGAGGAAAAAAGAATTTTGTTGATAGGCCTTACGGTTCAAAAGTTATTAGCATAATAATAGTGAAATTTTGGACAGTTGGTGGCGCTAGAGGGAATGCGTTAGAGACACCAAAATTGGTGTATTTAAAGTTGGGACTGTCCTCTATCAGAATGTCAAACCAAATCAACTTTCCCGCAAACCGGTCTATGGGCTGCCATAGACGCCAAGTCGGAAACGGAAGAAGAATAATAATAATAATAGGAAACGGAACAGATACAATAGGTGCCTCCGCACCTTCGGTGCTTGGCCCCTAATAATAAGAACCGGCACAGATACAATAGGTGCCTCCGCACCTTCGGTGCTTGGCCCCTAATAATAATAAGAACCGGCACAGATACAATAGGTGCCTCCGCACCTTCGGTGCTTGGCCCCTAATAATAATAAATATAGCTGCAAGCAGCCATTACCGGGGCCAAGCGCAAGAAGCGGCAACATATGCCAAAATGGCAAGGAGTGGCAGACCAACTGCAGCAAGGAGCAATTAAGGGCATTTTGAGAGAACTTTGGGCAAATGGCTAAGAAAATCACATAAACATTAACTTATAAGATGATTTAATGGGTTATCACTTTCGAACAATAGGTGGCGCAGTTACGAAATAGATGTGATGTGGTCAGAGTGAGGTGACAATGACACATGCAAAGTTTGGTGTCAAAATGTGAAGGCATTGCAGAGATAAAGCCTAAATAGTAATTTTGGCAGCATGCCTAAACTTTGATGTTGTGGTATACGAAAACGGTTTCGTCTATCATCGTGCAATTCATAACTTTTAGTCGGCACGGTCTGGAGATGATACGATTCAATTTTCGTGAAAATCGGACAAACGGTCTAGGAGGAGTTCGAAAAAGAAAGTTTTTCAAAGAAATAAAGATGGCGAACAGGACGTTTGTCTGATTATGGAAAACCTGATATCTATGTTTTCGGCATAACCGAAGGAATCTATTAAGATCAGTTTCATTGCAATAGGCAAATTTATTCAAAAGTTATTAGAGTTCTCAGAAATTAATTATAACTTTTGACCAACAAGCAATTAAGCAATTAAGCTTTTAAATAGCTAAGTTACATAGGTATAGGATACTCAGCTGGTCTGGTATTGCTTAAATCAAATAGGTAGTTAATAAGTGTAGGGTATGTGGAATTATGGGCTAAGTGTAGTAGTATGTGTCTTTGTATTTTTTCTTTTATTTATTTATTTTTGTGTGTGTGTATGATGTATGTCGTATGTATGTTGAAATGCCTACTTGATTGCTATGCAAACAAATTTCCTCACGAGGACAAATAAATGTACTTACTTACTTACTTACTTACAGGTGGCGCTGTCTCAAAATCTTTTGAGTACCTTCAGGGCATGCTGCTTATGGCACACACTGAGTTTTGTAATATTACACCAATGCATTTGTTTAGTATAGCATTTTATTTCACAAAACTCTATTGAAGTCAATGGGAATTTCACGTTTTGTTCTATTATAGCGCCACCAAGAGGCTCAGTCCCACAATTTTTTTTATGTGTCCTCAGAGTGAGCCCATACATATGTGTGTCAATTTTGGTGCAAATATCTCAATTCACTTCCGAGTTATAAACATTTATATGAAAAAACACGTAAAAAATGACTGACACATGACTTTGTTTGAATTTTACTACCCCTTACTATCAATATTTTTGCATTTGGGCATTTGCATATAGTTAACAAGCTATGATTCCGTGTTTCTGGCGGTGGTTTCGTCTCGATCGGAACAGCGGTTTTGAAGATATCGCCAAGTGTTTTTTTCGCGCTAAATCGCTACGCTACACCAACCGTAACACGAAACCCAGCATGTTTAGTATCGTTGGACTCGGCAACGATTCAGAAACTCAAAAATATGACTCCCGTGAAAATAAGTGTACCACACCCAAAGTTATAAGCGTTTGAAAAAAAAAATTCACCACTAGGTGGCGCTGTTTCGAAACTTCTCAGGCTTCTTCAGGGCATTGTACTGATGACCCATACCGAGTTTCGTAACAATTCGTTCATGCGTTCAAAAAATACAGCATTTTAGCACATAATTCAAAATGGCCGACAGCCAAAATGGCCGATCTAGGAAAATTGGATATCGGTCGACTCGGCATGATGCCCTGAATCTAACGAGATGAAGTTTATGTTTTTTGGACAAACCGTTCAGAAGTTACGAGCAAAAATAGCCATTTTTCATATCTCCGGACCACTAGGTGGCGCTGCGCCGAAACGCTGCATGTAGCCTCAGGTCATGCTTGTGATGACATGTACCAAGTTTGGTCTGAATAGGATGAAGCGTTGCGGAGATACAGCCTCACGTCTGTTTTCGCAAGCGCTACGTAAAATTTGTTTACGCGTTTATCGAAAACGGTTATTCGAATCATCTTGAATTCCATAACTTTTTGTCAGCACTGCCTGGAGATGATCCGGTGCAATTTTGGTGAAAATCGGACAAACCGTCTAGGACGAGTTCGCAAAAGTAGGTTTTTTGGAAAATTCAAAATGGCGGCCGTTTTTTTATGACGGAAAATGACGTCATAGGGTGCGATCGAATCGGCATGAGCTCAGGAACAAGAGGAAAAAAGAATTTTGTTGATAGGCCTTACGGTTCAAAAGTTATTAGCATAATAAAAGTGAAATTTTGGACAGTTGGTGGCGCTAGAGGGAATGCGTTAGAGACACCAAAATTGGTGTATTTAAAGTTGGGACTGTCCTCTATCAGAATGTCAAACCAAATCAACTTTCCCGCAAACCGGTCTATGGGCTGCCATAGACGCCAAGTCAGAAACGGAAGAAGAATAATAATAATAATAGGAAACGGAACAGATACAATAGGTGCCTCCGCACCTTCGGTGCTTGGCCCCTAATAATAATAATAATAAGAACCGGCACAGATACAATAGGTGCCTCCGCACCTTCGGTGCTTGGCCCCTAAATATAGCTGCAAGCAGCCATTACCGGGGCCAAGCGCAAGAAGCGGCAACATATGCCAAAATGGCAAGGAGTGGCAGACCAACTGCAGCAAGGAGCAATTAAGGGCATTTTGAGAGAACTTTGGGCAAATAGCTAAAAAAATCACATAAACATTAACTTATAAGATGATTTAATGGGTTATCACTTTCGAACAATAGGTGGCGCAGTTACGAAATAGATGTGATGTGGTCAGAGGGAGGTGACAATGACACATGCAAAGTTTGGTGTCAAAATGTGAAGGCATTGCAGAGATAAAGCCTAAATAGTAATTTTGGCAGCATGCCTAAACTTTGATGCTGTGGTATACGAAAACGGTTTTGTCTATCATCGTGCAATTCATAACTTTTAGTCGGCACGGTCTGGAGATGATGCGATTAAATTTTCGTGAAAATCGGACAAACGGTCTAGGAGGAGTTCGAAAAAGAAGGCTTTTCAAAGAAATAAAGATGGCGGACAGGAAGTTTGGCTGATTATGCAAAACCTGATATCTATGTTTTCGGCATAACCCAAGGAATCTATTAAGATCAGTTTCATTGCAATAGGCAAATTTATTCAAAAGTTATTAGCGTTCTCAGAAATTAATTATAACTTTTGACCAACAGGTGGCGCTGTCTCAAAATCTTTTGAGTACCTTCAGGGCATGCTGCTTATGGCACACACTGAGTTTCGTAATGTTAGACCAAAGCATTTGTTTAGTATAGCATTGTATTTCACAAAACTGTATTGAAGTCAATGGGAATTTCACGTTTTGTTCTATTATAGCGCCACCAAGAGGCTCAGTCCCACAATTTTTTTTATGTGTCCTCAGAGTGACCCCATACATATGTGTGTCAATTTTGGTGCAAATATCTCAATTTACTTCCGAGTTATAAACATTTATATGAAAAAACACGTAAAAAATGACTGACACATGACTTTGTTTGAATTTTACTACCCCTTACTATCAATATTTACGCATTTGGGCATTAGCGTATAGTTAACAAGCTATGATTCCGTGTTTCTGGCGGTGGTTTCGTCTCGATCGGAACAGCGGTTTTGAAGATATCGCCAAGTGTTTTTTTCGCGCTAAATCGCTACGCTACGCCATCCGTGAGACGAAACCCGACATATTTGGTATCGTTGGACTCGGCAACGATTCAGGACCTCAAAAATATGACTCCCGTGAAAATAAGTGTACCACACCCAAAGTTATAAGCGTTTGAATAAAACAATTCACCACTAGGTGGCGCTGTTTCGAAACTTCTCAGGCTCCTTCAGGGCATCGTACTGATGACCCATAACGAGTTTCGTAACAATTCGTTCATGCGTTCAAAAAATACAGCATTTTAGCACATAATTCAAAATGGCCGACAGCCAAAATGGCCGATCTGGGAAAATTGGATATCGGTCGACTCGGCATGACGCCCTGAATCTAACGAGACCAAGTTTTTGATTTTTGGAGAAACCGTTCAGAAGTTACGAGCAAAAATAGCCATTTTTCATATCTCCGGACCACTAGGTGGCGCTGCGCCGAAACGCAGCACGTAGCCTCAGGTCATGCTTGTGATAACACGTACCAAGTTTGGTGTGAAAACGAGTAAGCGTTGCGGAGATACAACCTCACGTCTGTTTTCGCAAGCGCTACGTAAATTTTGTTTACGCGTTTATCGAAAACGGTTATTCGAATCATCTTGAATTCCATAACTTTTTGTCAGCACTGGCTGGAGATGATCCGGTGCGATTTTGGTGAAAATCGGACAAACCGTCTAGGACGAGTTCGCAAAAGTAGGTTTTTTGGAAAATTCAAAATGGCGGCCGTTTTTTTATGACGGAAAATGACGTCATATGGTGCGATCGAATCGGCATGAACTCAGGAACAAGAGGAAAAAAGAATTTTGTTGATAGGCCTTACGGTTCAAAAGTTATTAGCATAATAAAAGTGAAACTTTGGACAGTTGGTGGCGCTAGAGGGAATGAGTTAGAGACACCAAAATTGGTGTATTTAAAGTTGGGACTGTCCTCTATCAGAATGTCAAACCAAAACAACTTTCCCGCAAACCGGTCTATGGGCTGCCATAGACGCCCAGTCGGAAGAAGAATAATAATAATAATAATAATAATAATAATAAGAACCGGCACAGATACAATAGGTGCCTCCGCACCTTCGGTGCTTGGCCCCTAATAATAGGAACCGGCACAGATACAATAGGTGCCTCCGCACCTTCGGTGCTTGGCCCCTAATAAGAACCGGCACAGATACAATAGGTGCCTCCGCACCTTCGGTGCTTGGCCCCTAATAAATATAGCTGCAGGCAGCCATTACCGGGGCCAAGCGCAAGAAGCGGCAACATATGCCAAAATGGCAAGGAGTGGCAGACCAACTGCAGCAAGGAGCAATTAAGGGCATTTTGAGAGAACTTTGGGCAAATGGCTAAGAAAATCACATAAACATTACCTTATAAGATGATTTAATGGGTTATCACTTTCGAACAATAGGTGGCGCAGTTACGAAATAGATGTGTGGTCAGAGTGAGGTGACAATGACACATGCAAAGTTTGGTGTCAAAATGTGAAGGCATTGCAGAGATAAAGCCTAAATAGTAATTTTGGCAGCATGCCTAAACTTTGATGCTGTGGTATACAAAAACGGTTTTGTCTATCATCGTGCAATTCATAACTTTTAGTCGGCACGGTCTGGAGATGATACGATTCAATTTTCGTGAAAATCGGACAAACGGTCTAGGAGGAGTTCGAAAAAGAAGGTTTTTCAAAGAAATAAAGATGGCGAACAGGACGTTTGTCTGATTATGGAAAACCTGATATCTATGTTTTCGGCATAACCCAAGGAATCTATTAAGATCAGTTTCATTACAATAGGCAAATTTATTCAAAAGTTATTAGCGTTCTCAGAAATAATTATAACTTTTGACCAACAGGTGGCGCTGTCTTAAAATCTTTTAAGTACCTTCAGGGCATGCTGCTTATGGCACACACTGAGTTTTGTAATATTACATCAATGCATTTGTTTAGTATAGCATTTTATTTCACAAAACTCTATTGAAGTCAATGGGAATTTCACGTTTTGTTCTATTATAGCGCCACCAAGAGGCTCAGTCCCACAATTTTTTTTATGTGTCCTCAGAGTGACCCCATACATATGTGTGTCAATTTTGGTGAAAATATCTCAATTCGCTTCCGAGTTATAAACATTTATATGAAAAAACACGTAAAAAATGACTGACACATGACTTTGTTTGAATTTTACTACCCCTTACTATCAATATTTTCGCATTTGGGCATTAACGTTTAGTTAACAAGCTATGATTCCGTGTTTCTGGCGGTGGTTTCGTCTCGATCGGAACAGCGGTTTTGAAGATATCGCCAAGTGTTTTTTTCGCGCTAAATCGCTATGCTACACCAACCGTAACACGAAACCCAGCATGTTTAGTATCGTTGGACTCGGCAACGATTCAGGAACTCAAAAACATGACTCCCGTGAAAATAAGTGTACCACACCCAAAGCTATAAGCGTTTGAAAAAAAAAATTCACCACTAGGTGGCGCTGTTTCGAAACTTCTCAGGCTCCTTCAGGGCATCGTACTGATGACCCATACCGAGTTTCGTAACAATTCGTTCATGCGTTCAAAAAATACAGCATTTTAGCACATAATTCAAAATGGCCGACCGCCAAAATGGCCGTTCTGGGAAAATTGGATATCGGTGGACTCGGCATGACGCCCTGAATCTAACGAGACCAAATTTATGATTTTTGGACAAACCGTTCAGAAGTTACGAGCAAAAATAGCCATTTTTCATATCTCCGGACCACTAGGTGGCGCTGCGCCGAAACGCAGCACGTAGCCTCAGGTCATGCTTGTGATAACACGTACCAAGTTTGGTGTGAAAACGAGTAAGCGTTGCGGAGATACAACCTCACGTCTGTTTTCGCAAGCGCTACGTAAATTTTGTTTACGCGTTTATCGAAAACGGTTATTCGAATCATCTTGAATTCCATAACTTTTTGTCAGCACTGCCTGGAGATGATCCGGTGCGATTTTGGTGAAAATCGGACAAACCGTCTAGGACGAGTTCGCAAAAGTAGGTTTTTTGGAAAATTCAAAATGGCGGCCGTTTTTTTATGACGGAAAATGACGTCATAGGGTGCGATCGAATCGGCTTGAGCTCAGGAACAAGAGGAAAAAAGAATTTTGTTGATAGGCCTTACGGTTCAAAAGTTATTAGCATAATAAAAGTGAAACTTTGGACAGTTGGTGGCGCTAGAGGGAATGAGTTAGAGACACCAAAATTGGTGTATTTAAAGTTGGGACTGTCCTCTATCAGAATGTCAAACCAAAACAACTTTCCCGCAAACCGGTCTATGGGCTGCCATAGACGCCCAGTCGGAAGAAGAATAATAATAATAATAATAATAATAAGAACCGGCACAGATACAATAGGTGCCTCCGCACCTTCGGTGCTTGGCCCCTAAATATAGCTGCAAGCAGCCATTACCGGGGCCAAGCGCAAAAAGCGGCAACATATGCCAAAATGGCAAGGAGTGGCAGACCAACTGCAGCAAGGAGCAATTAAGGGCATTTTGAGATAACTTTGGGCAAATGGCTAAGAAAATCACATAAACATTAACTTATGAGACGATTTAATGGGTTATCACTTTCTAACAATAGGTGGCGCAGTTACGAAATAGATGTGATGTGGTCAGAGTGAGGTGACAATGACACATGCAAAGTTTGGTGTCAAAATGTGAAGGCATTGCAGAGATAAAGCCTAAATAGTAATTTTGGCAGCATGCCTAAACTTTGATGCTGTGGTATACAAAAACGGTTTTGTCTATCATCGTGCAATTCATAACTTTTAGTCGGCACGGTCTGGAGATGATACGATTCAATTTTCGTGAAAATCGGACAAACGGTCTAGGAGGAGTTCGAAAAACAAGGTTTTTCAAAGAAATAAAGATGGCGGACAGGAAGTTTGGCTGATTATGGCAAACCTGATATCTATGTTTTCGGCATAACCCAAGGAATCTATTTAGATCAGTTTCATTGCAATAGGCAAATTTATTCAAAAGTTATTAGCGTTCTCAGAAATTAATTATAACTTTTGACCAACAGGTGGCGCTGTCTCAAAATCTTTTGAGTACCTTCAGGGCATGCTGCTTATGGCACACACTGAGTTTCGTAATGTTATACCAAAGCATTTGTTTAGTATAGCATTGTATTTCACAAAACTGTATTGAAGTCAATGGGAATTTCACGTTTTGTTCTATTATAGCGCCACCAAGAGGCTCAGTCCCACAATTTTTTGTGTGTGTCCTCAGAGTGACCCCATACATATGTGTGTCAATTTTGGTGAAAATATCTCAATTCGCTTCCGAGTTATAAACATTTATATGAAAAAACACGTAAAAAATGACTGACACATGACTTTGTTTGAATTTTACTACCCCTTACTATCAATATTTTCGCATTTGGGCATTTACATTTAGTTAACAAGCTATGATTCCGTGTTTCTGACGATGGTTTCGTCTCGATCGGAACAACGGTTTTGAAGATATCGCCACGTGTTTTTTTCGCGCTAAATCGCTATGCTACGCCATCCGTGAGACGAAACCCGACATATTTGGTATCGTTGGACTCGGAAACGATTCAGGACCTCAGAAAGATGACTCCCGTGAAAATAAGTGTACCACACCCAAAGTTATAAGCGTTTGAAAAAAAAAATTCACCACTAGGTGGCGCTGTTTCGAAACTTCTCAGGCTTCTTCAGGGCATCGTACTGATGACCCATACCGAGTTTCGTAACAATTCGTTCATGCGTTCAAAAAATACAGCATTTTAGCACATAATTCAAAATGGCTGACAGCCAAAATGGCCGATCTGGGAAAATTGCATATCAGTCGACTCGGCATGATGCCCTGAATCTAACGAGATGAAGTTTATGATTTTTGGACAAACCGTTCAGAAGTTACGAGCAAAAATAGCCATTTTTCATATCTCCGGACCACTAGGTGGCGCTGCGCCGAAACGCTGCATGTAGCCTCAGGTCATGCTTGTGATAACATGGACCAAGTTTGGTCTGAATAGGATTAAGCGTTGCGGAGATACAGCCTCACGTCTGTTTTTGCAAGCGCTACGTAAAATTAGTTTGCGCGTTTATCGAAAACGGTTCTTCGAATCATCTTGAATTCCATAACTTTTAGTCAGCACTGCCTGGAGATGATCCGGTGCGATTTTGGTGAAAATCGGACAAACCGTCTAGGACGAGTTCGCAAAAGTAGGTTTTTTGGAAAATTCAAAATGGCGGCCATTTTTTTATGACGGAAAATGACGTCATAGGGTGCGATCGAATCGGCATGAGCTCAGGAAAAAGAAGAAAAAAGAATTTTGTTGATAGGCCTTACGGTTCAAAAGTTATTAGCATAATAAAAGTGCAACTTTGGACAGTTGGTGGCGCTAGAGGGAATGAGTTAGAGACACCAAAATTGGTGTATTTAAAGTTGGGACTGTCCTCTATCAGAATGTCAAACCAAAACAACTTTCCCGCAAACCGGTCTATGGGCTGTCATAGACGCCCAGTCGGAAGAAGAATAATAATAATAAATATAGCTGCAAGCAGCCATTACCGGGGCCAAGCGCAAAAAGCGGCAACATATGCCAAAATGGCAAGGAGTGGCAGACCAACTGCAGCAAGGAGCAATTAAGGGCATTTTGAGAGAACTTTGGGCAAATGGCTAAGAAAATCACATAAACATTAACTTATAAGACGATTTAATGGGTTATCACTTTCTAACAATAGGTGGCGCAGTTACGAAATAGATGTGATGTGGTCAGAGTGAGGTGACAATGACACATGCAAAGTTTGGTGTCAAAATGTGAAGGCATTGCAGAGATAAAGCCTAAATAGTAATTTTGGCAGCATGCCTAAACTTTGATGCTGTGGTATACGAAAACGGTTTTGTCTATCATCGTGCAATTCATAACTTTTAGTCGGCACGGTCTGGAGATGATACGATTCAATTTTCGTGAAAATCGGACAAACGGTCTAGGAGGAGTTCGAAAAAGAAGGTTTTTCAAAGAAATAAAGATGGCGGACAGGAAGTTTAGCTGATTATGCAAAACCTGACATCTATGTTTTCGGCATAACCCAAGGAATCTATTAAGATCAGTTTCATTGCAATAGGCAAATTTATTCAAAAGTTATTAGCGTTCTCAGAAATTAATTATAACTTTTGACCAACAGGTGGCGCTGTCTCAAAATATTTTGAGTACCTTCAGGGCATGCTGCTTATGGCACACACTGAGTTTCGTAATGTTAGACCAAAGCATTTATTTAGTATAGCATTGTATTTCACAAAACTGTATTGAAGTCAATGGGAATTTCACGTTTTGTTCTATTATAGCGCCACCAAGAGGCTCAGTCCCACAATTTTTTGTGTGTGCCCTCAGAGTGACCCCATACATATGTGTGTCAATTTTGGTGAAAATATCTCAATTCGCTTCCGAGTTATAAACATTTATATGAAAAAACACGTAAAAAATGACTGACACATGACTTTGTTTGAATTTTACTTCCCCTTACTATCAATATTTTTGCATTTGGGCATTAGCGTTTAGTTAACAAGCTATGATTCCGTGTTTCTGACGGTGGTTTCGTCTCGATCGGAACAGCGGTTTTGAAGATATCGCCAAGTGTTTTTTTTGCGCTAAATCGCTACGCTACGCCATCCGTGAGACGAAACCCGACATATTTGATATCGTTGGACTCGGCAACGATTCAGGACCTCAAAAATATGACTCCCGTGAAAATAAGTGTACCACACCCAAAGTTATAAGCATTTGAATAAAACAATTCACCACTAGGTGGTGCTGTTTCGAAACTTCTCAGGCTCCTTCAGGGCATCGTACTGATGACCCATACCGAGTTTCGTAACAATTCGTTCATGCGTTCAAAAAATACAGCATTTTAGCAAATAATTCAAAATGGCCGACAGCCAAAATGGCCGATCTGGGAAAATTGGATATCGGTCGACTCGGCATGACGCCCTGAATCTAACGAGACCAAGTTTTTGATTTTTGGAGAAACCGTTCAGAAGTTACGAGCAAAAATAGCCATTTTTCATATCTCCGGACCACTAGGTGGCGCTGCGCCGAAACGCTGCATGTAGCCTCAGGTCATGCTTGTGATTACATGTACCAAGTTTGGTCTGAATAGGATGAAGCATTGCGGAGATACAGCCTCACGTCTGTTTTCGCAAGCGTTACGTAAAATTAGTTTGTGCGTTTATCGAAAACGGTTACTCGAATCATCTTGAATTCCATAACTTTTTGTCAGCACTGCCTGGAGATGATCCGGTGTGATTTTGGTGAAAATCGGACAAACCGTCTAGGACGAGTTCGCAAAAGTAGGTTTTTTGGAAAATTCAAAATGGCGGCCGTTTTTTTATGACGGAAAATGACGTCATAGGGTGCGATCGAATCGGCATGAGCTCAGGAACAAGAGGAAAAAAGAATTTTGTTGATAGGCCTTACGGTTCAAAAGTTATTAGCATAATAAAAGTGAAACTTTGGACAGTTGGTGGCGCTAGAGGGAATGAGTTAGAGACACCAAAATTGGTGTATTTAAAGTTGGGACTGTCCTCTATCAGAATGTCAAACCAAAACAACTTTCCCGCAAACCGGTCTATGGGCTGCCATAGACGCCAAGTCGGAAACGGAAGAAGAAGAATAATAAATATAGCTGCAAGCAGCCATTACCGGGGCCAAGCGCAAAAAGCGGCAACATATGCCAAAATGGCAAGGAGTGGCAGACCAACTGCAGCAAGGAGCAATTAAGGGCATTTTGAGAGAACTTTGGGCAAATGGCTAAGAAAATCACATAAACATTAACTTATAAGACGATTTAATGGGTTATCACTTTCTAACAATAGGTGGCGCAGTTACGAAATAGATGTGATGTGGTCAGAGTGAGGTGACAATGACACATGCAAAGTTTGGTGTCAAAATGTGAAGGCATTGCAGAGATAAAGCCTAAATAGTAATTTTGGCAGCATGCCTAAATTTTGATGCTGTGGTATACGAAAACGGTTTTGTCTATCATCGTGCAATTCATAACTTTTATTCGGCACGGTCTGGAGATGATACGATTCAATTTTCGTGAAAATCGGACAAACGGTCTAGGAGGAGTTCGAAAAAGAAGGTTTTTCAAAGAAATAAAGATGGCGAACAGGACGTTTGTCTGATTATGGAAAACCTGATATCTATGTTTTCGGCATAACCGAAGGAATCTATTAAGATCAGTTTCATTGCAATAGGCAAATTTATTCAAAAGTTATTAGCGTTCTCAGAAATTAATTATAACTTTTGACCAACAGGTGGCGCTGTCTCAAAATCTTTTGAGTACCTTCAGGGCATGCTGCTTATGGCACACACTGAGTTTTGTAATATTACACCAATGCATTAGTTTAGTATAGCATTTTATTTCACAAAACTCTATTGAAGTCAATGGGAATTTCACGTTTTGTTCTATTATAGCGCCACCAAGAGGCTCAGTCCCACAATTTTTTTTATGTGTCCTCAGAGTGACCCCATACATATGTGTGTCAATTTTGGTGCAAATATCTCAATTCACTTCCGAGTTATAAACATTTATATGAAAAAACACGTAAAAAATGACTGACACATGACTTTGTTTGAATTTTACTACCCCTTACTATCAATATTTTCGCATTTGGGCATTAGCGTATGGTTAACAAGCTATGATTCCGTGTTTCTGGCGGTGGTTTCGTCTCGATCGGAACAGCGGTTTTAAAGATATCGCCAAGTGTTTTTTCCGCGCTAAATCGCTACGCTACACAAACCGTAAGACAAAACCCAGCATGTTTAGTATCGTTGGACTCGGCAACGATTCAGGAACTCAAAAAGATGACTCCCGTGAAAATAAGTGTACCACACCCAAAGTTATAAGCGTTTGAAAAAAGAAATTCACCACTAGGTGGCGCTGTTTCGAAACTTCTCAGGCTCCTTCAGGGCATCGTACTGATGACCCATACCGAGTTTCGTAACAATTCGTTTATGCGTTCAAAAAATACAGCATTTTAGCACATAATTCAAAATGGCCGACAGCCAAAATGGCCGATCTGGGAAAATTGCATATCAGTCGACTCGGCATGACGCCCTGAATCTAACGAGGTGAAGTTTATGATTTTTGGACAAACCGTTCAGAAGTTACGAGCAAAAATAGCCATTTTTCATATCTCCGGACCACTAGGTGGCGCTGCGCCGAAACGCTGCACGTAGCCTCAGGTCATGCTTGTGATGACACGTACCAAGTTTGGTCTGAATAGGATGAAGCGTTGCGGAGATACAGCCTCACGTCTGTTTTTGCAAGCGCTACGTAAAATTAGTTTGCGCGTTTATCAAAAACGGTTCTTCGAATCATCTTGAATTCCATAACTTTTTGTCAGCACTGCCTGGAGATGATCCGGTGCGATTTTGGTGAAAATCGGACAAACCGTCTAGGACGAGTTCGCAAAAGTAGGTTTTTTGGAAAATTCAAAATGGCGGCCGTTTTTTTATGACGGAAAATGACGTCATAGGGTGCGATCGAATCGGCATGAGCTCAGGAACAAGAAGAAAAAAGAATTTTGTTGATAGGCCTTACGGTTCAAAAGTTATTAGCATAATAAAAGTGAAACTTTGGACAGTTGGTGGCGCTAGAGGGAATGAGTTAGAGACACCAAAATTGGTGTATTTAAAGTTGGGACTGTCCTCTATCAGAATGTCAAACCAAAACAACTTTCCCGCAAACCGGTCTATGGGCTGCCATAGACGCCCAGTCGGAAGAAGAATAATAATAATAATAATAAGAACCGGCACAGATACAATAGGTGCCTCCGCACCTTCGGTGCTTGGCCCCTAAAAAGAAACGGAACAGATACAATAGGTGCCTCCGCACCTTCGGTGCTTGGCCCCTAAATATAGCTGCAAGCAGCCATTACCGGGGCCAAGCGCAAGAAGCGGCAACATATGCCAAAATGGCTAGGAGTGGCAGACCAACTGCAGCAAGGAGCAATTAAGGGCATTTTGAGAGAACTTTTGGCAAATGGCTAAAAAAAATCACATAAACATTAACTTATAAGATGATTTAATGGGTTATCACTTTCGAACAATAGGTGGCGCAGTTACGAAATAGATGTGATGTGGTCAGAGGGAGGTGACAATGACACATGCAAAGTTTGGTGTCAAAATGTGAAGGCATTGCAGAGATAAAGCCTAAATAGTAATTTTGGCAGCATGCCTAAACTTTGATGCTGTGGTATACGAAAACGGTTTTGTCTATCATCGAGCAATTCATAACTTTTAGTCGGCACGGTCTGGAGATGATGCGATTAAATTTTCGTGAAAATCGGACAAACGGTCTAGGAGGAGTTCGAAAAAGAAGGCTTTTCAAAGAAATAAAGATGGCGGACAGGAAGTTTGGCTGATTATGCAAAACCTGATATCTATGTTTTCGGCATAACCCAAGGAATCTATTAAGATCAGTTTCATTGCAATAGGCAAATTTATTCAAAAGTTATTAGCGTTCTCAGAAATTAATTATAACTTTTGACCAACAGGTGGCGCTATCTCAAAATCTTTTGAGTACCTTCAGGGCATGCTGCTTATGGCACACACTGAGTTTCGTAATGTTAGACCAAAGCATTTGTTTAGTATAGCATTGTATTTCACAAAACTGTATTGAAGTCAATGGGAATTTCACGTTTTGTTCTATTATAGCGCCACCAAGAGCCTCAGTCCCACAATTTTTTTCCTGTGTCTTCAGAGTGAGCCCATACATATGTGTGTCAATTTTGGTGCAAATATCTCAATTCGCTTCCGAGTTATAAACATTTATATGAAAAAACACGTAAAAAATGACTGACACATGACTTTGTTTGAATTTTACTACCCCTTACTATCAATATTTACGCATTTGGGCATTAGCATATAGTTAACAAGCTATGATTCCGTGTTTCTGGCGGTGGTTTCGTCTCGATCGGAACAGCGGTTTTGAAGATATCGCCAAGTGTTTTTTTCGCGCTAAATCGCTACGCTACGCCATCCGTGAGACGAAACCCGACATATTTGGTATCGTTGGACTCGGCAACGATTCAGGACCTCAAAATATGACTCCCGTGAAAATAAGTGTACCACACCCAAAGTTATAAGCGTTTGAATAAAACAATTCACCACTAGGTGGCGCTGTTTCGAAACTTCTCAGGCTCCTTCAGGGCATCGTACTGATGACCCATAACGAGTTTCGTAACAATTCGTTCATGCGTTCAAAAAATACAGCATTTTAGCACATAATTCAAAATGGCCGACAGCCAAAATGGCCGATCTAGGAAAATTGGATATCGGTCGACTCGGCATGACGCCCTGAATCTAACGAGACCAAGTTTTTGATTTTTGGAGAAACCGTTCAGAAGTTACGAGCAAAAATAGCCATTTTTCATATCTCCGGACCACTAGGTGGCGCTGCGCCGAAACGCAGCACGTAGCCTCAGGTCATGCTTGTGATAACACGTACCAAGTTTGGTGTGAAAACGAGTAAGCGTTGCGGAGATACAACCTCACGTCTGTTTTCGCAAGCGCTACGTAAATTTTGTTTACGCGTTTATCGAAAACGGTTATTCGAATCATCTTGAATTCCATAACTTTTTGTCAGCACTGCCTGGAGATGATCCGGTGCGATTTTGGTGAAAATCGGACAAACCGTCTAGGACGAGTTCGCAAAAGTAGTTTTTTTGGAAAATTCAAAATGGCGGCCGTTTTTTTATGACGGAAAATGACGTCATAGGGTGCGATCGAATCGGCATGAGCTCAGGAATAAGAGGAAAAAAGAATTTTGTTGATAGGCCTTACGGTTCAAAAGTTATTAGCATAATAAAAGTGAAACTTTGGACAGTTGGTGGCGCTAGAGGGAATGAGTTAGAGACACCAAAATTGGTGTATTTAAAGTTGGGACTGTCCTCTATCAGAATGTCAAACCAAAACAACTTTCCCGCAAACCGGTCTATGGGCTGCCATAGACGCCCAGTCGGAAGAAGAATAATAATAATAATAAATATAGCTGCAAGCAGCCATTACCGGGGCCAAGCGCAAGAAGCGGCAACATATGCCAAAATGGCAAGGAGTGGCAGACCAACTGCAGCAAGGAGCAATTAAGGGCATTTTGAGAGAACTTTGGGCAAATGGCTAAGAAAATCACATAAACATTAACTTATAAGATGATTTAATGGGTTATCACTTTCGAACAATAGGTGGCGCAGTTACGAAATAGATGTGATGTGGTCAGAGTGAGGTGACAATGACACATGCAAAGTTTGGTGTCAAAATGTGAAGGCATTGCAGAGATAAAGCCTAAATAGTAATTTTGGCAGCATGCCTAAACTTTGATGCTGTGGTATACCAAAACGGTTTTGTCTATCATCGTGCAATTCATAACTTTTAGTCGGCACGGTCTGGAGATGATACGATTAAATTTTCGTGAAAATCGGACAAACGGTCTAGGAGGAGTTCGAAAAAGAAGGCTTTTCAAAGAAATAAAGATGGCGGACAGGAAGTTTGGCTGATTATGCAAAACCTGATATCTATGTTTTCGGCATAACCCAAGGAATCTATTAAGATCAGTTTCATTGCAATAGGCAAATTTATTCAAAAGTTATTAGCGTTCTCAGAAATTAATTATAACTTTTGACCAACAGGTGGCGCTGTCTCAAAATCTTTTGAGTACCTTCAGGGCATGCTGCTTATGGCACACACTGAGTTTCGTAATGTTAGACCAAAGCATTTGTTTAGTATAGCATTGTATTTCACAAAACTGTATTGAAGTCAATGGGAATTTCACGTTTTGCTCTATTATAGCGCCACCAAGAGGCTCAGTCCCACAATTTTTTTTATGTGTCCTCAGAGTGACCCCATACATATGTGTGTCAATTTTGGTGAAAATATCTCAATTTGCTTCCGAGTTATAAACATTTATATGAAAAAACACGTAAAAAATGACTGACACATGACTTTGTTTGAATTTTACTACCCCTTACTATCAATATTTTCGCATTTGGGCATTAGCGTATAGTTAACAAGCTATGATTCCGTGTTTCTGGCGGTGGTTTCGTCTCGATCGGAACAGCGGTTTTGAAGATATCGCCAAGTGTTTTTTTCGCGCTAAATCGCTACGCTACGCCATCCGTGAGACGAAACCCGACATATTTGGTATCGTTGGACTCGGCAACGATTCAGGACCTCAAAAATATGACTCCCGTGAAAATAAGTGTACCACACCCAAAGTTATAAGCGTTTGAATAAAACAATTCACCACTAGGTGGCGCTGTTTCGAAACTTCTCAGGGTCCTTCAGGGCATCGTACTGATGACCCATACCGAGTTTCGTAACAATTCGTTCATGCGTTCAAAAAATACAGCATTTTAGCACATAATTCAAAATGGCCGACAGCCAAAATGGCCGATCTGGGAAAATTGGATATCGGTCGACTCGGCATGATGCCCTGAATCTAACGAGATGAAGTTTATGATTTTTGGACAAAGCGTTCAGAAGTTACGAGCAAAAATAGCCATTTTTCATATCTCCGGACCACTAGGTGGTGCTGCGCCGAAACGCTGCATGTAGCCTCAGGTCATGCTTTTGATAACATGTACCAAGTTTGGTCTGAATAGGATTAAGCGTTGCGGAGATACAGCCTCACGTCTGTTTTCGCAAGCGCTAAGTAAAATTAGTTTGCGCGTTTATCGAAAACGGTTCTTCGACTCATCTTGAATTCCATAACTTTTTGTCAACACTGCCTGGAGATGATCCGGTGCGATTTTGGTGAAAATCGGACAAACCGTCTAGGACGAGTTCGCAAAAGTAGGTTTTTTGGAAAATTCAAAATGGCGGCCATTTTTTTATGACGGAAAATGACGTCATAGGGTGCTATCGAATCGGCATGAGCTCAGGAACAAGAGGAAAAAAGAATTTTGTTGATAGGCCTTACGGTTCAAAAGTTATTAGCATAATAAAAGTGCAACTTTGGACAGTTGGTGGCGCTAGAGGGAATGAGTTAGAGACACCAAAATTGGTGTATTTAAAGTTGGGACTGTCCTCTATCAGAATGTCAAACCAAAACAACTTTCCCGCAAACCGGTCTATGGGCTGCCATAGACGCCCAGTCGGAAGAAGAATAATAATAATAATAATAATAATAATAATAAGAACCGGCACAGATACAATAGGTGCCTCCGCACCTTCGGTGCTTGGCCCCTAAATATAGCTGCAAGCAGCCATTACCGGGGCCAAGCGCAAGAAGCGGCAACATATGCCAAAATGGCAAGGAGTGGCAGACCAACTGCAGCAAGGAGCAATTAAGGGCATTTTGAGAGAACTTTGGGCAAATGGCTAAAAAAATCACATAAACATTAACTTATAAGATGATTTAATGGGTTATCACTTTCGAACAATAGGTGGCGCAGTTACGAAATAGATGTGATGTGGTCAGAGGGAGGTGACAATGACACATGCAAAGTTTGGTGTCAAAATGTGAAGGCATTGCAGAGATAAAGCCTAAATAGTAATTTTGGCAGCATGCCTAAACTTTGATGCTGTGGTATACGAAAACGGTTTTGTCTATCATCGTGCAATTCATAACTTTTAGTCGGCACGGTCTGGAGATGATGCGATTAAATTTTCGTGAAAATCGGACAAACGGTCTAGGAGGAGTTCGAAAAAGAAGGCTTTTCAAAGAAATAAAGATGGCGGACAGGAAGTTTGGCTGATTATGCAAAACCTGATATCTATGTTTTCGGCATAACCCAAGGAATCTATTAAGATCAGTTTCATTGCAATAGGCAAATTTATTCAAAAGTTATTAGCGTTCTCAGAAATTAATTATAACTTTTGACCAACAGGTGGCGCTGTCTCAAAATCTTTTGAGTACCTTCAGGGCATGCTGCTTATGGCACACACTGAGTTTCGTAATGTTAGACCAAAGCATTTGTTTAGTATAGCATTGTATTTCACAAAACTGTATTGAAGTCAATGGGAATTTCACGTTTTGTTCTATTATAGCGCCACCAAGAGGCTCAGTCCCACAATTTTTTTTATGTGTCCTCAGAGTGACCCCATACATATGTGTGTCAATTTTGGTGCAAATATCTCAATTTACTTCCGAGTTATAAACATTTATATGAAAAAACACGTAAAAAATGACTGACACATGACTTTGTTTGAATTTTACTACCCCTTACTATCAATATTTACGCATTTGGGCATTAGCGTATAGTTAACAAGCTATGATTCCGTGTTTCTGGCGGTGGTTTCGTCTCGATCGGAACAGCGGTTTTGAAGATATCGCCAAGTGTTTTTTTCGCGCTAAATCGCTACGCTACGCCATCCGTGAGACGAAACCCGACATATTTGGTATCGTTGGACTCGGCAACGATTCAGGACCTCAAAAATATGACTCCCGTGAAAATAAGTGTACCACACCCAAAGTTATAAGCGTTTGAATAAAACAATTCACCACTAGGTGGCGCTGTTTTGAAACTTCTCAGGCTCCTTCAGGGCATCGTACTGATGACCCATAACGAGTTTCGTAACAATTCGTTCATGCGTTCAAAAAATACAGCATTTTAGCACATAATTCAAAATGGCCGACAGCCAAAATGGCCGATCTGGGAAAATTGGATATCGGTCGACTCGGCATGACGCCCTGAATCTAACGAGACCAAGTTTTTGATTTTTGGAGAAACCGTTCAGAAGTTACGAGCAAAAATAGCCATTTTTCATATCTCCGGACCACTAGGTGGCGCTGCGCCGAAACGCAGCACGTAGCCTCAGGTCATGCTTGTGATAACACGTACCAAGTTTGGTGTGAAAACGAGTAAGCGTTGCGGAGATACAACATCACGTCTGTTTTCGCAAGCGCTACGTAAATTTTGTTTACGCGTTTATCGAAAACGGTTATTCGAATCATCTTGAATTCCATAACTTTTTGTCAGCACTGGCTGGAGATGATCCGGTGCGATTTTGGTGAAAATCGGACAAACCGTCTAGGACGAGTTCGCAAAAGTAGGTTTTTTGGAAAATTCAAAATGGCGGCCGTTTTTTTATGACGGAAAATGACGTCATAGGGTGCGATCGAATCGGCATGAGCTCAGGAACAAGAGGAAAAAAGAATTTTGTTGATAGGCCTTACGGTTCAAAAGTTATTAGCATAATAAAAGTGAAACTTTGGACAGTTGGTGGCGCTAGAGGGAATGAGTTAGAGACACCAAAATTGGTGTATTTAAAGTTGGGACTGTCCTCTATCAGAATGTCAAACCAAAACAACTTTCCCGCAAACCGGTCTATGGGCTGCCATAGACGCCCAGTCGGAAGAAGAATAATAATAATAATAATAAATATAGCTGCAAGCAGCCATTACCGGGGCCAAGCGCAAGAAGCGGCAACATATGCCAAAATGGCAAGGAGTGGCAGACCAACTGCAGCAAGGAGCAATTAAGGGCATTTTGAGAGAACTTTGGGCAAATGGCTAAGAAAATCACATAAACATTAACTGATAATATGATTTAATGGGTTATCACTTTCGAACAATAGGTGGCGCAGTTACAAAATAGATGTGATGTGGTCAGAGTGAGGTGACAATGACACATGCAAAGTTTGGTGTCAAAATGTGAAGGCATTGCAGAGATAAAGCCTAAATAGTCATTTTGGCAGCATGCCTCAAATTTGATGCTGTGGTATACGAAAACGGTTTTGTCTATCGTCACGCAATCCATAACTTTTATTTGGCACTGTCTGGAGATGATACGATTCAATTTTCGTGAAAATCGGACAAACGGTCTAGGAGGAGTTCGAAAAAGAAGGTTTTTCAAAGAAATAAAGATGGCGGACAGGAAGTTTAGCTGATTATGCAAAACCTGACATCTATGTTTTCGGCATAACCCAAGGAATCTATTAAGATCAGTTTCATTGCAATAGGCAAATTTGTTCAAAAGTTATTAGCGTTCACAGAAATGAATTATAACTTTTGACCAACAGGTGGCGCTGTCTCAAAATCTTTTGAGTACCTTCAGGGCATGCTGCTTATGGCACACACTGAGTTTCGTAATGTTAGACCAAAGCATTTGTTTAGTATAGCATTGTATTTCACAAAACTGTATTGAAGTCAATGGGAATTTCACGTTTTGTTCTATTATAGCGCCACCAAGAGGCTCAGTCCCACAATTTTTTTTATGTGTCCTCAGAGTGACCCCATACATATGTGTGTCAATTTTGGTGAAAATATCTCAATTCGCTTCCGAGTTATAAACATTTATATGAAAAAACACGTAAAAAATGACTGACACATGACTTTGTTTGAATTTTACTACCCCTTACTATCAATATTTTCGCATTTGGACATTAGTTTATAGTTAACAAGCTATGATTCCGTGTTTCTGACGGTGGTTTCGTCTCGATCGGAACAGCGGTTTTGAAGATATCGCCAAGTGTTTTTTTCGCGCTAAATCGCTATGCTACGCCATCCGTGAGACGAAACCCGACATATTTTGTATCGTTGGACTCGGCAACGATTCAGGACCTCAAAAATATGACTCCCGTGAAAATAAGTGTACCACACCCAAAGTTATAAGCGTTTGAAAAAAAAAATTCACCACTAGGTGGCGCTGTTTCGAAACTTCTCAGGCTCCTTCAGGGCATCGTACTGATGACCCATACCGAGTTTCGTAACAATTCGTTCATGCGTTCAAAAAATACAGCATTTTAGCACATAATTCAAAATGGCCGACAGCCAAAATGGCCGATCTGGGAAAATTGGATATCGGTCGACTCGGCATGACGCCCTGAATCTAACGAGACCAAGTTTTTGATTTTTGGAGAAACCGTTCAGAAGTTATGAGTAAAAATAGCCATTTTTCATATCTCCGGACCACTAGGTGGCGCTGCGCCGAAACGCAGCACGTAGCCTCAGGTCATGCTTGTGATAACACGTACCAAGTTTGGTGTGAAAACGAGTAAGCGTTGCGGAGATACAACCTCACGTCTGTTTTCGCAAGCGCTACGTAAAATTTGTTTACGCGTTTATCGAAAACGGTTATTCGAATCATCTTGAATTCCATAACTTTTTGTCAGCACTGCCTGGAGATGATCCGGTGCGATTTTGGTGAAAATCGGACAAACCGTCTAGGACGAGTTCGCAAAAGTAGGTTTTTTGGAAAATTCAAAATGGCGGCCGTTTTTTTATGACGGAAAATGACGTCATAGGGTGCGATCGAATTGGCATGAGCTCAGGAACAAGAGGAAAAAAGAATTTTGTTGATAGGCCTTACGGTTCAAAAGTTATTAGCATAATAAAAGTGAAACTTTGGACAGTTGGTGGCGCTAGAGGGAATGCGTTAGAGACACCAAAATTGGTGTATTTAAAGTTGGGACGGTCCTCTATCAGAATGTCAAACCAAAACAACTTTCCCGCAAACCGGTCTATGGGCTGCCATAGACGCCCAGTCGGAAGAAGAATAATAATAATAATAGGAACCGGCACAGATACAATAGGTGCCTCCGCACCTTCGGTGCTTGGCCCCTAATAATAATAATAAGAACCGGCACAGATACAATAGGTGCCTCCGCACCTTCGGTGCTTGGCCCCTAATAATAAGAACCGGCACAGATACAATAGGTGCCTCCGCACCTTCGGTGCTTGGCCCCTAATAATAATAATAATAAGAACCGGAACAGATACAATAGGTGCCTCCGCACCTTCGGTGCTTGGCCCCTAAATATAGCTGCAAGCAGCCATTACCGGGGCCAAGCGCAAGAAGCGGCAACATATGCCAAAATGGCAAGGAGTGGCAGACCAACTGCAGCAAGGAGCAATTAAGGGCATTTTGAGCGAACTTTGGGCAAATGGCTAAGAAAATCACATAAACATTAACTTATAAGATGATTTAATGGGTTATCACTTTCGAACAATAGGTGGCGCAGTTACGAAATAGATGTGATGTGGTCAGAGTGAGGTGACAATGACACATGCACAGTTTGGTGTCAAAATGTGAAGGCATTGCAGAGATAAAGCCTAAATAGTAATTTTGGCAGCATGCCTAAAGTTTGATGTTGTGTTATACGAAAACGGTTTCGTCTATCATCGTGCAATTCATAACTTTTAGTCGGCACGGTCTGGAGATGATACCATTCAATTTTCGTGAAAATCGGACAAACGGTCTAGGAGGAGTTCGAAAAAGAAGGTTTTTCAAAGAAATAAAGATGGCGGACAGGAAGTTTTGCTGATTATGCAAAACCTGATATCTATGTTTTCAGCATAACCCAAGGAATCTATTAAGATCAGTTTCATTGCAATAGGCAAATTTATTCAAAAGTTATTAGCGTTCTCAGAAATGAATTATAACTTTTGACCAACAGGTGGTGCTGTCTCAAAATCTTTTGAGTACCTTCAGGGCATTCTGCTTATGGCACACACTGAGTTTCGTAATGTTAGACCAATGCATTTGTTTAGTATAGCATTGTATTTCACAAAACTCTATTGAAGTCAATGGGAATTTCACGTTTTGTTCTATTATAGCGCCACCAAGAGGCTCAGTCCCACAATTTTTTGTATGTGTCCTCAGAGTGACCCCATACATATGTGTGTCAATTTTGGTGCAAATATCTCAATTTACTTCCGAGTTATAAACATTTATATGAAAAAACACTTAAAAAATGACTGACACATGACTTTGTTTGAATTTTACTACCCCTTACTATCAATATTTTCGCATTTGGGCATTTGCGTTTAACAAGCTATGATTCCGTGTTTCTGGCGGTGGTTTCGTCTCGATCGGAACAGCGGTTTTGAAGATATCGCCAAGTGTTTTTTTCGCGCTAAATCGCTACGCTACACCAACCGTAAGACGAAACCCAGCATGTTTAGTATCGTTGGACTCGGCAACGATTCAGGACCTCAAAAATATGACTCCCGTGAAAATAAGTGTACCACACCCAAAGTTATAAGCGTTTGAAGAAAAAAATTCACCACTAGGTGGCGCTGTTTTGAAACTTCTCAGGCTCCTTCAGGGCATCGTACTGATGCCCCATACCGAGTTTCGTAACAATTCGTTCATGCGTTCAAAAAATACAGCATTTTAGCACATAATTCAAAATGGCCGACAGCCAAAATGGCCGATCTGGGAAAATTGGATATCAGTCGACTCGGCATGATGCCCTGAATCTAACGAGATGAAGTTTATGATTTTTGGACAAACCGTTCAGAAGTTACGAGCAAAAATAGCCATTTTTCATATCTCCGGACCACTAGGTGGCGCTGCGCCGAAACGCAGCACGTAGGTTCAGGTCATGCTTGTGATGACACGTACAAAGTTTGGTCTGAATAGGATGAAGCGTTGCGGAGATACAGCCTCACGTCTGTTTTCGCAAGCGTTACGTAAAATTTGTTTGTGCGTTTATCAAAAACCGTTAAGCAAATCATCTTGAATTCCATAACTTTTTGTCAGCACTGCCTGGAGATGATCCGGTGCGATTTTGGTGAAAATCGGACAAACGGTCTAGGACGAGTTCGCAAAAGTACATTTTTTAGAAAATTCAAAATGGCGGCCATGTTTTTATGACGGAAAATGACGTCATAGGGTGCGATCGAATCGGCATGAGCTCAGGAATAAGAGGAAAAAAGAATTTTGTTGATAGGTCTTACGGTTCAAAAGTTATTAGCATAATAAAAGTGAAACTTTGGACAGTTGGTGGCGCTAGAGGGAATGAGTTAGAGACACCAAAATTGGTGTATTTAAAGTTGGGACTGTCCTCTATCAGAATGTCAAACCAAAACAACTTTCCCGCAAACCGGTCTATGGGCTGCCATAGACGCCCAGTCGGAAGAAGAATAATAATAAATATAGCTGCAAGCAGCCATTACCGGGGCCAAGCGCAAGAAGCGGCAACATATGCCAAAATGGCAAGGAGTGGCAGACCAACTGCAGCAAGGAGCAATTAAGGGCATTTTGAGAGAACTTTGGGCAAATGGCTAAAAAAATCACATAAACATTAACTTATAAGATGATTTAATGGGTTATCACTTTCGAACAATAGGTGGCGCAGTTACGAAATAGATGTGATGTGGTCAGAGGGAGGTGACAATGACACATGCAAAGTTTGGTGTCAAAATGTGAAGGCATTGCAGAGATAAAGCCTAAATAGTAATTTTGGCAGCATGCCTAAATTTTGATGCTGTGGTATACGAAAACGGTTTTGTCTATCATCGTGCAATTCATAACTTTTAGTCGGCACGGTCTGGAGATGATGCGATTAAATTTTCGTGAAAATCGGACAAACGGTCTAGGAGGAGTTCGAAAAAGAAGGCTTTTCAAAGAAATAAAGATGGCGGACAGGAAGTTTGGCTGATTATGCAAAACCTGATATCTATGTTTTCGGCATAACCCAAGGAATCTATTAAGATCAGTTTCATTGCAATAGGCAAATTTATTCAAAAGTTATTAGCGTTCTCAGAAATTAATTATAACTTTTGACCAACAGGTGGCGCTGTCTCAAAATCTTTTGAGTACCTTCAGGGCATGCTGCTTATGGCACACACTGAGTTTCGTAATGTTAGACCAAAGCATTTGTTTAGTATAGCATTGTATTTCACAAAACTGTATTGAAGTCAATGGGAATTTCACGTTTTGTTCTATTATAGCGCCACCAAGAGGCTCAGTCCCACAATTTTTTTTATGTGTCCTCAGAGTGACCCCATACATATGTGTGTCAGTTTTGGTGCAAATATCTCAATTTACTTCCGAGTTATAAACATTTATATGAAAAAACACGTAAAAAATGACTGACACATGACTTTGTTTGAATTTTACTACCCCTTACTATCAATATTTACGCATTTGGGCATTAGCATATAGTTAACAAGCTATGATTCCGTGTTTCTGGCGGTGGTTTCGTCTCGATCGGAACAGCGGTTTTGAAGATATCGCCAAGTGTTTTTTTCGCGCTAAATCGCTACGCTACGCCATCCGTGAGACGAAACCCGACATATTTGGTATCGTTGGACTCGGCAACGATTCAGGACCTCAAAAATATGACTCCCGTGAAAATAAGTGTACCACACCCAAAGTTATAAGCGTTTGAATAAAACAATTCACCACTAGGTGGCGCTGTTTCGAAACTTCTCAGGCTCCTTCAGGGCATCGTACTGATGACCCATAACGAGTTTCGTAACAATTCGTTCATGCGTTCAAAAAATACAGCATTTTAGCACATAATTCAAAATGGCCGACAGCCAAAATGGCCGATCTGGGAAAATTGGATATCGGTCGACTCGGCATGACGCCCTGAATCTAACGAGACCAAGTTTTTGATTTTTGGAGAAACCGTTCAGAAGTTACGAGCAAAAATAGCCATTTTTCATATCTCCGGACCACTAGGTGGCGCTGCGCCGAAACGCAGCACGTAGCCTCAGGTCATGCTTGTGATTACACGTACCAAGTTTGGTGTGAAAACGAGTAAGCGTTGCGGAGATACAACCTCACGTCTGTTTTCGCAAGCGCTACGTAAATTTTGTTTACGCGTTTATCAAAAACGGTTATTCGAATCATCTTGAATTCCATAACTTTTTGTCAGCACTGCCTGGAGATGATCCGGTGCGATTTTGGTGAAAATCGGACAAACCGTCTAGGACGAGTTCGCAAAAGTAGGTTTTTTGGAAAATTCAAAATGGCGGCCGTTTTTTTATGACGGAAAATGACGTCATATGGTGCGATCGAATCGGCATGAGCTCAGGAACAAGAGGAAAAAAGAATTTTGTTGATAGGCCTTACGGTTCAAAAGTTATTAGCATAATAAAAGTGAAACTTTGGACAGTTGGTGGCGCTAGAGGGAATGAGTTAGAGACACCAAAATTGGTGTATTTAAAGTTGGGACTGTCCTCTATCAGAATGTCAAACCAAAACAACTTTCCCGCAAACCGGTCTATGGGCTGCCATAGACGCCCAGTCGGAAGAAGAATAATAATAAATATAGCTGCAAGCAGCCATTACCGGGGCCAAGCGCAATAAGCGGCAACATATGCCAAAATGGCAAGGAGTGGCAGACCAACTGCAGCAAGGAGCAAATAAGGGCATTTTGAGAGAACTTTGGGCAAATGGCTAAGAAAATCACATAAACATTAACTTATAAGATGATTTAATGGGTTATCACTTTCGAACAATAGGTGGCGTAGTTACGAAATAGATGTGATGTGGTCAGAGTGAGGTGACAATGACACATGCACAGTTTGGTGTCAAAATGTGAAGGCATTGCAGAGATAAAGCCTAAATAGTAATTTTGGCAGCATGCCTAAATTTTGATGCTGTGGTATACAAAAACGGTTTTGTCTATCATTGTGCAATTCATAACTTTTAGTCGGCACGGTCTGGAGATGATACGATTCAATTTTCGTGAAAATCGGACAAACGGTCTAGGAGGAGTTCGAAAAAGAAGGTTTTTCAAAGAAATAAAGATGGCGAACAGGACGTTTGTCTGATTATGGAAAACCTGATATCTATGTTTTCGGCATAACCGAAGGAATCTATTAAGATCAGTTTCATTGCAATAGGCAAATTTATTCAAAAGTTATTAGCGTTCTCAGAAATTAATTATAACTTTTGACCAACAGGTGGCGCTGTCTCAAAATCTTTTGAGTACCTTCAGGGCATGCTGCTTATGGCACACACTGAGTTTTGTAATATTACACCAATGCATTTGTTTAGTATAGCATTTTATTTCACAAAACTCTATTGAAGTCAATGGGAATTTCACGTTTTGTTCTATTATAGCGCCACCAAGAGCCTCAGTCCCACAATTTTTTTTATGTGTCCTCAGAGTGACCCCATACATATGTGTGTCAATTTTGGTGAAAATATCTCAATTCACTTCCGAGTTATAAACATTTATATGAAAAAACACGTAAAAAATGACTGACACATGACTTTGTTTGAATTTTACTACCCCTTACTATCAATATTTTCGCATTTGGGCATTAGCATATAGTTAACAAGCTATGATTCCGTGTTTCTGGCGGTGGTTTCGTCTCGATCGGAACAGCGGTTTTTAAGATATCGCCAAGTGTTTTTTTCGCGCTAAATCGCTACGCTACACCAACCGTAACACGAAACCCAGCATGTTTAGTATCGTTGGACTCGGCAACGATTCAGGAACTCAAAAAGATGACTCCCGTGAAAATAAGTGTACCACACCCAAAGTTATAAGCGTTTGAAAAAAACAATTCACCACTAGGTGGCGCTGTTTCGAAACTTCTCAGGCTTCTTCAGGGCATCGTACTGATGACCCATACCGAGTTTCGTAACAATTCGTTCATGCGTTCAAAAAATACAGCATTTTAGCACATAATTCAAAATGGCCGACAGCCAAAATGGCCGATCTGGGAAAATTGGATATCAGTCGACTCGGCATGACGCCCTGAATCTAACGAGATGAAGTTTATGAATTTTGGACAAACCGTTCAGAAGTTACGAGCAAAAATAGCCATTTTTCATATCTCCGGACCACTAGGTGGCGCTGCGCCGAAACGCAGCACGTAGCCTCAGGTCATGCTTGTGATGACACGTACAAAGTTTGGTCTGAAAACAAGTAAGCGTTGCGGAGATACAGCCTCACGTCTGTTTTCGCAAGCGCTACGTAAAATTAGTTTGCGCGCTTATCGAAAACGGTTATTCGAATCATCATGAATTCCATAACTTTTTGTCAGCACTGCCTGGAGATGATCCGGTGCGATTTTGGTGAAAATCGGACAAACCGTCTAGGACGAGTTCGCAAAAGTAGGTTTTTTGGAAAATTCAAAATGGCGGCCAATTTTTTATGACGGAAAATGACGTCATTGGGTGCGATCGAATCGGCATGAGCTCAGGAACAAGAGGAAAAAAGAATTTTGTTGATAGGCCTTACGGTTCAAAAGTTATTAGCATAATAAAAGTGCAACTTTGGACAGTTGGTGGCGCTAGAGGGAATGAGTTAGAGACACCAAAATTGGTGTATTTAAAGTTGGGACTGTCCTCTATCAGAACGTCAAACCAAAACAACTTTCCCGCACACCGGTCTATGGGCTGCCATAGACGCCCAGTCGGAAGAAGAATAATAATAATAAATATAGCTGCAAGCAGCCATTACCGGGGCCAAGCGCAAGAAGCGGCAACATATGCCAAAATGGCAAGGAGTGGCAGACCAACTGCAGCAAGGAGCAATTAAGGGCATTTTGAGAGAACTTTGGGCAAATGGCTAAGAAAATCACAAACATTAACTTATAAGATGATTTAATGGGTTATCACTTTCGAACAACGGGTGGCGCAGTTACGAAATAGATGTGATGTGGTCAGAGTGAGGTGACAATGACACATGCAAAGTTTGGTGTCAAAATGTGAAGGCATTGCAGAGATAAAGCCTAAATAGTAATTTTGGCAGCATGCCTAAATTTTGATGCTGTGGTATACAAAAACGGTTTTGTCTATCATCGTGCAATTCATAACTTTTAGTCGGCACGGTCTGGAGATGATACGATTCAATTTTCGTGAAAATCGGACAAACGGTCTAGGAGGAGTTCGAAAAAGAAGGTTTTTCAAAGAAATAAAGATGGCGAACAGGACGTTTGTCTGATTATGGAAAACCTGATATCTATGTTTTCGGCATAACCGAAGGAATCTATTAAGATCAGTTTCATTGCAATAGGCAAATTTATTCAAAAGTTATTAGCGTTCTCAGAAATTAATTATAACTTTTGACCAACAGGTGGCGCTGTCTCAAAATCTTTTGAGTACCTTCAGGGCATGCTGCTTATGGCACACACTGAGTTTTGTAATATTACACCAATGCATTAGTTTAGTATAGCATTTTATTTCACAAAACTCTATTGAAGTCAATGGGAATTTCACGTTTTGTTCTATTATAGCGCCACCAAGAGGCTCAGTCCCACAATTTTTTTTATGTGTCCTCAGAGTGACCCCATACATATGTGTGTCAATTTTGGTGCAAATATCTCAATTCACTTCCGAGTTATAAACATTTATATGAAAAAACACGTAAAAAATGACTGACACATGACTTTGTTTGAATTTTACTACCCCTTACTATCAATATTTTCGCATTTGGGCATTAGCATATAGTTAACAAGCTATGATTCCGTGTTTCTGGCGGTGGTTTCGTCTCGATCGGAACAGCGGTTTTAAAGATATCGCCAAGTGTTTTTTCCGCGCTAAATCGCTACGCTACACCAACCGTAAGACGAAACCCAGCATGTTTAGTATCGTTGGACTCGGCAACGATTCAGGAACTCAAAAAGATGACTCCCGTGAAAATAAGTGTACCACACCCAAAGTTATAAGCGTTTGAAAAAAGAAATTCACCACTAGGTGGCGCTGTTTCGAAACTTCTCAGGCTCCTTCAGGGCATCGTACTGATGACCCATACCGAGTTTCGTAACAATTCGTTCATGCGTTCAAAAAATACAGCATTTTAGCACATAATTCAAAATGGCCGACAGCCAAAATGGCCGATCTGGGAAAATTGCATATCAGTCGACTCGGCATGACGCCCTGAATCTAACGAGATGAAGTTTATGATTTTTGGACAAACCGTTCAGAAGTTACGAGCAAAAATAGCCATTTTTCATATCTCTGGACCACTAGGTGGCGCTGCGCCGAAACGCAGCACGTAGCCTCAGGTCATGCTTGTGATGACACGTACCAAGTTTGGTCTGAATAGGATGAAGCGTTGCGGAGATACAGCCTCACGTCTGTTTTTGCAAGCGCTACGTAAAATTAGTTTGCGCGTTTATCGAAAACGGTTCTTCGAATCATCTTGAATTCCATAACTTTTTGTCAGCACTGCCTGGAGATGATCCGGTGCGATTTTGGTGAAAATCGGACAAACCGTCTAGGACGAGTTCGCAAAAGTAGGTTTTTTTGAAAATTCAAAATGGCGGCCGTTTTTTTATGACGGAAAATGACGTCATAGGCTGCGATCGAATCGGCATGAGCTCAGGAACAAGAGGAAAAAAGAATTTTGTTGATAGGCCTTACGGTTCAAAAGTTATTAGCATAATAAAAGTGAAACTTTGGACAGTTGGTGGCGCTAGAGGGAATGAGTTAGAGACACCAAAATTGGTGTATTTAAAGTTGGGACTGTCCTCTATCAGAATGTCAAACCAAAACAACTTTCCCGCAAACCGGTCTATGGGCTGCCATAGACGCCCAGTCGGAAGAAGAATAATAATAATAATAATAAATATAGCTGCAAGCAGCCATTACCGGGGCCAAGCGCAAGAAGCGGCAACATATGCCAAAATGGCAAGGAGTGGCAGACCAACTGCAGCAAGGAGCAATTAAGGGCATTTTGAGAGAACTTTGGGCAAATGGCTAAGAAAATCACATAAACATTAACTTATAAGATGATTTAATGGGTTATCACTTTCGAACAATAGGTGGCGCAGTTACGAAATAGATGTGATGTGGTCAGAGTGAGCTGACAATGACACATGCAAAGTTTGGTGTCAAAATGTGAAGGCATTGCAGAGATAAAGCCTAAATAGTAATTTTGGCAGCATGCCTAAACTTTGATGCAGTGGTATACAAAAACGGTTTTGTCTATCATCGTGCAATTCATAACTTTTAGTCGGCACGGTCTGGAGATGATACGATTCAATTTTCGTGAAAATCGAACAAACGGTCTAGGAGGAGTTCGAAAAAGAAGGTTTTTCAAAGAAATAAAGATGGCGAACAGGAAGTTTGTCTGATTATGGAAAACCTGATATCTATGTTTTCAGCATAACCCAACGAATCTATTAAGATCAGTTTCATTGCAATAGGCAAATTTATTCAAAAGTTATTAGCGTTCTCAGAAATTAATTATAACTTTTGACCAACAGGTGGCGCTGTCTCAAAATCTTTTGAGTACCTTCAGGGCATGCTGCTTATGGCACACACTGAGTTTTGTAATTTTACACCAATGCATTTGTTTAGTTTAGCATTTTATTTCACAAAACTCTATTGAAGTCAATGGGAATTTCACGTTTTCTTCTATTATAGCGCCACCAAGAGGCTCAGTCCCACAATTTTTTTTATGTGTCCTCAGAGTGACCCCATACATATGTGTGTCAATTTTGGTGCAAATATCTCAATTCACTTCCGAGTTATAAACATTTATATGAAAAAACACGTAAAAAATGACTGACACATGACTTTGTTTGAATTTTACTACCCCTTACTATCAATATTTTCGCATTTGGGCATTAGCGTATAGTTAACGAGCTATGATTCCGTGTTTCTGGCGGTGGTTTCGTCTCGATCGGAACAGCGGTTTTGAAGATATCGCCAAGTGTTTTTTTCGCGCTAAATCGCTACGCTACACCAACCGTAACACGAAACCCAGCATGTTTAGTATCGTTGGACTCGGCAACGATTCAGGAACTCAAAAAGATGACTCCCGTGAAAATAAGTGTACCACACCCAAAGTTATAAGCGTTTGAAAAAAAAAATTCACCACTAGGTGGCGCTGTTTCGAAACTTCTCAGGCTTCTTCAGGGCATCGTACTGATGACCCATACCGAGTTTCGTAACAATTCGTTCATGCGTTCAAAAAATACAGCATTTTAGCACATAATTCAAAATGGCCGACAGCCAAAATGGCCGATCTGGGAAAATTGGATATCAGTCGACTCGGCATGATGCCCTGAATCTAACGAGATGAAGTTTATGATTTTTGGACAAACCGTTCAGAAGTTACGAGCAAAAATAGCCATTTTTCATATCTCCGGACCACTAGGTGGCACTGCGCCGAAACGCAGCATGAAGCCTCAGGTCATGCTTGTGATGACACGTACAAAGTTTGGTCTGAAAACGAGTAAGCGTTGCGGAGATACAGCCTCACGTCTGTTTTCGCAAGCGCTACGTAAAATTAGTTTGCGCGCTTATCGAAAACGATTATTCGAATCATCACGAATTCCATAACTTTTTGTCAGCACTGCCTGGAGATGATCCGGTGCGATTTTGGTGAAAATCGGACAAACCGTCTAGGACGAGTTCGCAAAAGTAGGTTTTTTGGAAAATTCAAAATGGCGGCCGTTTTTTTATGACGGAAAATGACGTCATAGGGTGCGATCGAATCGGCATGAGCTCAGGAACAAGAGGAAAAAAGAATTTTGTTGATAGGCCTTACGTTTCAAAAGTTATTAGCATAATAAAAGTGAAACTTTGGACAGTTGGTGGCGCTAGAGGGAATGAGTTAGAGACACCAAAATTGGTGTATTTAAAGTTGGGACTGTCCTCTATCAGAATGTCAAACCAAAACAACTTTCCCGCAAACCGGTCTATGGGCTGCCATAGACGCCCAGTCGGAAGAAGAATAATAATAATAATAATAAGAACCGGCACAGATACAATAGGTGCCTCCGCACCTTCGGTGCTTGGCCCCTAAATATAGCTGCAAGCAGCCATTACCGGGGCCAAGCGCAAGAAGCGGCAACATATGCCAAAATGGCAAGGAGTGGCAGACCAACTGCAGCAAGGAGCAATTAAGGGCATTTTGAGAGAACTTTGGGCAAATGGCTAAGAAAATCACAAACATTAACTTATAAGATGATTTAATGGGTTATCACTTTCGAACAACGGGTGGCGCAGTTACGAAATAGATGTGATGTGGTCAGAGTGAGGTGACAATGACACATGCAAAGTTTGGTGTCAAAATGTGAAGGCATTGCAGAGATAAAGCCTAAATAGTAATTTTGGCAGCATGCCTAAATTTTGATGCTGTGGTATACAAAAACGGTTTTGTCTATCATCGTGCAATTCATAACTTTTAGTCGGCACGGTCTGGAGATGATACGATTCAATTTTCGTGAAAATCGGACAAACGGTCTAGGAGGAGTTCGAAAAAGAAGGTTTTTCAAAGAAATAAAGATGGCGAACAGGACGTTTGTCTGATTATGGAAAACCTGATATCTATGTTTTCAGCATAACCGAAGGAATCTATTAAGATCAGTTTCATTGCAATAGGCAAATTTATTCAAAAGTTATTAGCGTTCTCAGAAATTAATTATAACTTTTGACCAACAGGTGGCGCTGTCTCAAAATCTTTTGAGTACCTTCAGGGCATGCTGCTTATGGCACACACTGAGTTTTGTAATATTACACCAATGCATTAGTTTAGTATAGCATTTTATTTCACAAAACTCTATTGAAGTCAATGGGAATTTCACGTTTTGTTCTATTATAGCGCCACCAAGAGGCTCAGTCCCACAATTTTTTTTATGTGTCCTCAGAGTGACCCCATACATATGTGTGTCAATTTTGGTGCAAATATCTCAATTCACTTCCGAGTTATAAACATTTATATGAAAAAACACGTAAAAAATGACTGACACATGACTTTGTTTGAATTTTACTACCCCTTACTATCAATATTTTCGCATTTGGGCATTAGCGTATAGTTAACAAGCTATGATTCCGTGTTTCTGGCGGTGGTTTCGTCTCGATCGGAACAGCGGTTTTAAAGATATCGCCAAGTGTTTTTTCCGCGCTAAATCGCTACGCTACACCAACCGTGAGACGAAACCCAGCATGTTTAGTATCGTTGGACTCGGCAACGATTCAGGAACTCAAAAAGATGACTCCCGTGAAAATAAGTGTACCACACCCAAAGTTATAAGCGTTTGAAAAAAGAAATTCACCACTAGGTGGCGCTGTTTCGAAACTTCTCAGGCTCCTTCAGGGCATCGTACTGATGACCCATACCGAGTTTCGTAACAATTCGTTCATGCGTTCAAAAAATACAGCATTTTAGCACATAATTCAAAATGGCCGACAGCCAAAATGGCCGATCTGGGAAAATTGCATATCAGTCGACTCGGCATGACGCCCTGAATCTAACGAGATGAAGTTTATGATTTTTGGACAAACCGTTCAGAAGTTACGAGCAAAAATAGCCATTTTTCATATCTCCGGACCACTAGGTGGCGCTGCGCCGAAACGCTGCACGTAGCCTCAGGTCATGCTTGTGATGACACGTACCAAGTTTGGTCTGAATAGGATGAAGCGTTGCGGAGATACAGCCTCACGTCTGTTTTTGCAAGCGCTACGTAAAATTAGTTTGCGCGTTTATCGAAAACGGTTCTTCGAATCATCTTGAATTCCATAACTTTTTGTCAGCACTGCCTGGAGATGATCCGGTGCGATTTTGGTGAAAATCGGACAAACCGTCTAGGACGAGTTCGCAAAAGTAGGTTTTTTGGAAAATTCAAAATGGCGGCCGTTTTTTTATGACGGAAAATGACGTCATAGGGTGCGATCGAATCGGCATGAGCTCAGGAACAAGAGGAAAAAAGAATTTTGTTGATAGGCCTTACGGTTCAAAAGTTATTAGCATAATAAAAGTGCAACTTTGGACAGTTGGTGGCGCTAGAGGGAATGAGTTAGAGACACCAAAATTGGTGTATTTAAAGTTGGGACTGTCCTCTATCAGAATGTCAAACCAAAACAACTTTCCCGCACACCGGTCTATGGGCTGCCATAGACGCCCAGTCGGAAGAATAATAATAATAATAAATATAGCTGCAAGCAGCCATTACCGGGGCCAAGCGCAAGAAGCGGCAACATATGCCAAAATGGCAAGGAGTCGCAGACCAACTGCAGCAAGGAGCAATTAAGGGCATTTTGAGAGAACTTTGGGCAAATGGCTAAGAAAATCACATAAACATTAACTTATAAGATGATTTAATGGGTTATCACTTTCGAACAATAGGTGGCGCAGTTACGAAATAGATGTGATGTGGTCAGAGTGAGGTGACAATGACACATGCAAAGTTTGGTGTCAAAATGTGAAGGCATTGCAGAGATAAAGCCTAAATAGTAATTTTGGCAGCATGCCTAAACTTTGATGCTGTGATATACGAAAACGGTTTTGTCTATCATCGTGCAATTCATAACTTTTAGCCGGCATGGTCTGGAGATGATACGATTCAATTTTCGTGAAAATCGGACAAACGGTCTAGGAGGAGTTCGAAAAAGAAGGTTTTTCAAAGAAATAAAGATGGCGGACAGGAAGTTTTCCTGATTATGCAAAACCTGATATCTATGTTTTCAGCATAACCGAAGGAATCTATTAAGATCAGTTTCATTGCAATAGGCACATTTATTCAAAAGTTATTAGCGTTCTCAGAAATTAATTATAACTTTTGAGCAACAGGTGGCGCTGTCTCAAAATCTTTTGAGTACCTTCAGGGCATGCTGCTTATGGCACACACTGAGTTTTGTAATATTACACCAATGCATTTGTTTAGTATAGCATTTTATTTCACAAAACTCTATTGAAGTCAATGGGAATTTCACGTTTTGTTCTATTATAGCGCCACCAAGAGGCTCAGTCCCACAATTTTTGTTATGTGTCCTCAGAGTGACCCCATACATATGTGTGTCAATTTTGGTGCAAATATCTCAATTCACTTCCGAGTTATAAACATTTATATGAAAAAACACGTAAAAAATGACTGACACATGACTTTGTTTGAATTTTACTACCCCTTACTATCAATATTTTCGCATTTGGGCATTTGCATGTAGTTAACAAGCTATGATTCCGTGTTTCTGGCGGTGGTTTCGTCTCGATCGGAACAGCGGTTTTGAAGATATCGCCAAGTGTTTTTTTCGCGCTAAATCGCTACGCTACACCAACCGTAACACGAAACCCAGCATGTTTAGTATCGTTGGACTCGGCAACGATTCAGGAACTCAAAAAGATGACTCCCGTGAAAATAAGTGTACCACACCCAAAGTTATAAGCGCTTGAATAAAACAATTCACCACTAGGTGGCGCTGTTTCGAAACTTCTCAGGCTCCTTCAGGGCATCGTACTGATGACCCATAACGAGTTTCGTAACAATTCGTTCATGCGTTCAAAAAATACAGCATTTTAGCACATAATTCAAAATGGCCGACCGCCAAAATGGCCGTTCTGGGAAAATTGGATATCGGTGGACTCGGCATGATGCCCTGAATCTAACGAGACCAAATTTATGATTTTTGGACAAACCGTTCAGAAGTTACGAGCAAAAATAGCAATTTTTCATATCTCCGGACCACTAGGTGGCGCTGCGCCGAAACGCAGCACGTAGCCTCAGGTCATGCTTGTGATAACACGTACCAAGTTTGGTCTGAAAACGAGTAAGCGTTGCGGAGATACAACCTCACGTCTGTTTTCGCAAGCGCTACGTAAATTTTGTTTACGCGTTTATCGAAAACGGTTATTCGAATCATCTTGAATTCCATAACTTTTTGTCAGCACTGCCTGGAGATGATCCGGTGCGATTTTGGTGAAAATCGGACAAACCGTCTAGGACGAGTTCGCAAAAGTAGGTTTTTTGGAAAATTCAAAATGGCGGCCGTTTTTTTATGACGGAAAATGACGTCATAGGGTGCGATCGAATTGGCATGAGCTCAGGAACAAGAGGAAAAAAGAATTTTGTTGATAGGCCTTACGGTTCAAAAGTTATTAGCATAATAAAAGTGAAACTTTGGACAGTTGGTGGCGCTAGAGGGAATGCGTTAGAGACACCAAAATTGGTGTATTTAAAGTTGGGACTGTCCTCTATCAGAATGTCAAACCAAAACAACTTTCCCGCAAACCGGTCTATGGGCTGCCATAGACACCAAGTCGGAAACGGAAGAAGAATAATAATAATAATAGGAAACGGAACAGATACAATAGGTGCCTCCGCACCTTCGGTGCTTGGCCCCTAATAATAATAATAATAATAAGAACCGGCACAGATACAATAGGTGCCTCCGCACCTTCGGTGCTTGGCCCCTAATAATAAGAACCGGCACAGATACAATAGGTGCCTCCGCACCTTCGGTGCTTGGCCCCTAATAATAGGAACCGGAACAGATACAATAGGTGCCTCCGCACCTTCGGTGCTTGGCCCCTAAATATAGCTGCAAGCAGCCATTACCGGGGCCAAGCGCAAGAAGCGGCAACATATGCCAAAATGACTAGGAGTGGCAGACCAACTGCAGCAAGGAGCAATTAAGGGCATTTTGAGAGAACTTTGGGCAAATGGCTAAGAAAATCACATAAACATTAACTTATAATATGATTTAATGGGTTATCACTTTCGAACAATAGGTGGCGCAGTTACAAAATAGATGTGATGTGGTCAGAGTGAGGTGACAATGACACATGCAAAGTTTGGTGTCAAAATGTGAAGGCATTGCAGAGATAAAGCCTAAATAGTCATTTTGGCAGCATGCCTCAAATTTGATGCTGTGGTATACGAAAACGGTTTTGTCTATCGTCACGCAATCCATAACTTTTATTTGGCACCGTCTGGAGATGATACGATTCAATTTTCGTGAAAATCGGACAAACGGTCTAGGAGGAGTTCGAAAAAGAAGGTTTTTCAAAGAAATAAAGATGGCGGACAGGAAGTTTAGCTGATTATGCAAAACCTGACATCTATGTTTTCGGCATAACCCAAGGAATCTATTAAGATCAGTTTCATTGCAATAGGCAAATTTGTTCAAAAGTTATTAGCGTTCTCAGAAATTAATTATAACTTTTGACCAACAGGTGGCGTTGTCTCAAAATCTTTTGAGTACCTTCAGGGCATGCTGCTTATGGCACACACTGAGTTTCGTAATGTTAGACCAAAGCATTTGTTTAGTATAGCATTGTATTTCACAAAACTGTATTGAAGTCAATGGGAATTTCACGTTTTGTTCTATTATAGCGCCACCAAGAGGCTCAGTCCCACAATTTTTTTTATGTGTCCTCAGAGTGACCCCATACATATGTGTGTCAATTTTGGTGCAAATATCTCAATTTACTGCCAAGTTATAAACATTTATATGAAAAAACACGTAAAAAATGACTGACACATGACTTTGTTTGAATTTTACTACCCCTTACTATCATTATTTTCGCATTTGGGCATTTGCTTATAGTTAATAAGCTATGATTCCGTGTTTCTGGCGGTGGTTTCGTCTCGATCGGAACAGCGGTTTTGAAGATATCGGCAAGTGTTTTTTTCGCGCTAAATCGCTACGCTACGCCATCCGTGAGACGAAACCCGACATATTTGGTATCGTTGGACTCGGCAACGATTCAGGACCTCAAAAATATGACTCCCGTGAAAATAAGTGTACCACACCCAAAGTTATTAGCGTTTGAATAAAACAATTCACCACTAGGTGGCGCTGTTTCGAAACTTCTCAGGCTCCTTCAGGGCATCGTACTGATGACCCATAACGAGTTTCGTAACAATTCGTTCATGCGTTCAAAAAATACAGCATTTTAGCACATAATTCAAAATGGCCGACAGCCAAAATGGCCGATCTGGGAAAATTGGATATCGGTCGACTCGGCATGACGCCCTGAATCTAACGAGACCAAGTTTTTGATTTTTGGAGAAACCGTTCAGATGTTACGAGCAAAAATAGCCATTTTTCATATCTCCAGACCACTAGGTGGCGCTGCGCCGAAACGCAGCACGTAGCCTCAGGTCATGCTTGTGATAACACGTACCAAGTTTGGTGTGAAAACGAGTAAGCGTTGCGGAGATACAACCTCACGTCTGTTTTCGCAAGCGCTACGTAAATTTTGTTTACGCGTTTATCGAAAACGGTTATTCGAATCATCTTGAATTCCATAACTTTTTGTCAGCACTGCCTGGAGATGATCCGGTGCGATTTTGGTGAAAATCGGACAAACCGTCTAGGACGAGTTCGCAAAAGTAGGTTTTTTGGAAAATTCAAAATGGCGGCCGTTTTTTTATGACGGAAAATGACGTCATAGGATGCGATCGAATCGGCATGAGCTCAGGAACAAGAGGAAAAAGAATTTTGTTGATAGGCCTTACGGTTCAAAAGTTATTAGCATAATAAAAGTGAAACTTTGGACAGTTGGTGGCGCTAGAGGGAATGAGTTAGAGACACCAAAATTGGTGTATTTAAAGTTGGGACTGTCCTCTATCAGAATGTCAAACCAAAACAACTTTCCCGCAAACCGGTCTATGGGCTGCCATAGACGCCCAGTCGGAAGAAGAATAATAATAATAAATATAGCTGCAAGCAGCCATTACCGGGGCCAAGCGCAAGAAGCGGCAACATATGCCAAAATGGCAAGGAGTGGCAGACCAACTGCAGCAAGGAACAATTAAGGGCATTTTGAGAGAACTTTGGGCAAATGGCTAAAAAAATCACATAAACATTAACTTATAAGATGATTTAATGGGTTATCACTTTCGAACAATAGGTGGTGCAGTTACGAAATAGATGTGATGTGGTCAGAGGGAGGTGACAATGACACATGCAAAGTTTGGTGTCAAAATGTGAAGGCATTGCAGAGATAAAGCCTAAATAGTAATTTTGGCAGCATGCCTAAACTTTGATGCTGTGGTATACGAAAACGGTTTTGTCTATCATCGTGCAATTCATAACTTTTAGTCGGCACGGTCTGGAGATGATGGGATTAAATTTTCGTGAAAATCGGACAAACGGTCTAGGAGGAGTTCGAAAAAGAAGGCTTTTCAAAGAAATAAAGATGGCGGACAGGAAGTTTGGCTGATTATGCAAAACCTGATATCTATGTTTTCAGCATAACCCAAGGAATCTATTAAGATCAGTTTCATTGCAATAAGCAAATTTATTCAAAAGTTATTAGCGTTCTCAGAAATTAATTATAACTTTTGACCAACAGGTGGCGCTGTCTCAAAATCTTTTGAGTACCTTCAGGGCATGCTGCTTATGGCACACACTGAGTTTTGTAATATTACACTAATGCATTTGTTTAGTATAGCATTTTATTTCACAAAACTCTATTGAAGTCAATGGGAATTTCACGTTTTGTTCTATTATAGCGCCACCAAGAGGCTCAGTCCCACAATTTTTTTTATGTGTCCTCAGAGTGACCCCATACATATGTGTGTCAATTTTGGTGCAAATATCTCAATTCACTTCCGAGTTATAAACATTTATATGAAAAAACACGTAAAAAATGACTGACACATGACTTTGTTTGAATTTTACTACCCCTTACTATCAATATTTTCACATTTGGGCATTAGCGTATAGTTAACAAGCTATGATTCCGTGTTTTTGGCGGTGGTTTCGTCTCGATCGGAACAGCGGTTTTGAAGATATCGCCAAGTGTTTTTTTCGCGCTAAATCGCTACGCTACACCAACCGTAACACGAAACCCAGCATGTTTAGTATCGTTGGACTCGGCAATGATTCAGGAACTCAAAAATATGACTCCCGTGAAAATAAGTGTACCACACCCAAAGTTATAAGCGTTTGAAAAAAAAAATTCACCACTAGGTGGCGCTGTTTCGAAACTTCTCAGGCTTCTTCAGGGCATCGTACTGATGACCCATACCGAGTTTCGTAACAATTCGTTCATGCGTTCAAAAAATACAGCATTTTAGCACATAATTCAAAATGGCCGACAGCCAAAATGGCCGATCTGGGAAAATTGGATATCGGTCGACTCGGCATGATGCCCTGAATCTAACGAGACCAAGTTTTTGATTTTTGGACAAACCGTTCAGAAGTTACGAGCAAAAATAGCCATTTTTCATATCTCCGGACCACTAGGTGGCGCTACGCCGAAACGCTGCATGTAGCCTCAGGTCATGCTTGTGATAACATGTACCAAGTTTGGTCTGAATAGGATTAAGCGTTGCGGAGATACAGCCTCACGTCTGTTTTTGCAAGCGCTACGTAAAATTAGTTTGCGCGTTTATCGAAAACGGTTCTTCGAATCATCTTGAATTCCATAACTTTTTGTCAGCACTGCCTGGAGATGATCCAGTGCGATTTTGGTGAAAATCGGACAAACCGTCTAGGACGAGTTCGCAAAAGTAGGTTTTTTGGAAAATTCAAAATGGCGGCCATTTTTTTATGACGGAAAATGACGTCATAGGGTGCGATCGAATCGGCATGAGCTCAGGAACAAGAAGAAAAAAGAATTTTGTTGATAGGCCTTACGGTTCAAAAGTTATTAGCATAATAAAAGTGCAACTTTGGACAGTTGGTGGCGCTAGAGGGAATGAGTTAGAGACACCAAAATTGGTGTATTTAAAGTTGGGACTGTCCTCTATCAGAATGTCAAACCAAAACAACTTTCCCGCAAACCGGTCTATGGGCTGTCATAGACGCCCAGTCGGAAGAAGAATAATAATAATAATAAATATAGCTGCAAGCAGCCATTACCGGGGCCAAGCGCAAGAAGCGGCAACATATGCCAAAATGGCAAGGAGTGGCAGACCAACTGCAGCAAGGAGCAATTAAGGGCATTTTGAGAGAACTTTGGGCAAATGGCTAAGAAAATCACATAAACATTAACTTATAAGATGATTTAATGGGTTATCACTTTCGAACAATAGGTGGCGCAGTTACGAAATAGATGTGATGTGGTCAGAGGGAGGTGACAATGACACATGCAAAGTTTGGTGTCAAAATGTGAAGGCATTGCAGAGATAAAGCCTAAATAGTCATTTTGGCAGCATGCCTCAAATTTGATGCTGTGGTATACGAAAAAGGTTTTGTCTATCGTCACGCAATCCATAACTTTTATTCGGCTCCGTCTGGAGATGATACGATTAAATTTTCGTGAAAATCGGACAAACGGTCTAGGAGGAGTTCGAAAAAGAAGGTTTTTCAAAGAAATAAAGATGGCGGACAGGAAGTTTAGCTGATTATGCAAAACCTGACATCTATGTTTTCGGCATAACCCAAGGAATCTATTAAGATCAGTTTCATTGCAATAGGCAAATTTGTTCAAAAGTTATTAGCGTTCTCAGAAATTAATTATAACTTTTGACCAACAGGTGGCGCTGTCTCAAAATCTTTTGAGTACCTTCAGGGCATGCTGCTTATGGCACACACTGAGTTTTGTAATGTTAGACCAAAGCATTTGTTTAGTATAGCATTGTATTTCACAAAACTGTATTGAAGTCAATGGGAAATTCACGTTTTGTTCTATTATAGCGCCACCAAGAGGCTCAGTCCCACAATTTTTTTTATGTGTCCTCAGAGTGACCCCATACATATGTGTGTCAGTTTTGGTGAAAATATCTCAATTTGCTTCCGAGTTATAAACATTTATATGAAAAAACACATAAAAAATGACTGACACATGACTTTGTTTGAATTTTACTACCCCTTACTATCAATATTTACGCATTTGGGCTTTTGCATATAGTTAACAAGCTATGATTCCGTGTTTCTGACGGTGGTTTCGTCTCGATCGGAACAGCGGTTTTGAAGATATCGCCAAGTGTTTTTTTCGCGCTAAATCGCTACGCTACGCCATCCGTGAGACGAAAGCCGACATATTTGGTATCGTTGGACTCGGCAACGATTCAGGACCTCAAAAATATGACTCCCGTGAAAATAAGTGTACCACACCCAAAGTTATAAGCGTTTGGAAAAAAAAATTCACCACTAGGTGGCGCTGTTTCGAAACTTCTCAGGCTCCTTCAGGGCATCGTACTGATGACCCATACCGAGTTTCGTAACAATTCGTTCATGCGTTCAAAAAATACAGCATTTTAGCACATAATTCAAAATGGCCGACAGCCAAAATGGCCGATCTGGGAAAATTGGATATCGGTCGACTCGGCATGATGCCCTGAATCTAACGAGACCAAGTTTTTGATTTTTGGACAAACCGTTCAGAAGTTACGAGCAAAAATAGCCATTTTTCATATCTCCGGACCACTAGGTGGCGCTGCGCCGAAACGCTGCATGTAGCCTCAGGTCATGCTTGTGATGACACGTACAAAGTTTGGTCTGAAAACGAGTAAGCGTTGCGGAGATACAGCCTCACGTCTGTTTTCGCAAGCGCTACGTAAAATTAGTTTGCGCGCTTATCGAAAACGGTTATTCGAATCATCTTGAATTCCATAACTTTTTGTCAGCACTGCCTGGAGATGATCCGGTGCGATTTTGGTGAAAATCGGACAAACCGTCTAGGACGAGTTCGCAAAAGTAGGTTTTTTGGAAAATTCAAAATGGCGGCCAATTTTTTATGACGGAAAATGACGTCATAGGGTGCGATCGAATCGGCATGAGCTCAGGAACAAGAGGAAAAAAGAATTTTGTTGATAGGCCTTACGGTTCAAAAGTTATTAGCATAATAAAAGTGAAACTTTGGACAGTTGGTGGCGCTAGAGGGAATGAGTTAGAGACACCAAAATTGGAGTATTTAAAGTTGGGACTGTCCTCTATCAGAATGTCAAACCAAAACAACTTTCCCGCAAACCGGTCTATGGGCTGCCATAGACGCCCAGTCGGAAGAAGAATAATAATAATAATAATAAGAACCGGCACAGATACAATAGGTGCCTCCGCACCTTCGGTGCTTGGCCCCTAATAATAATAATAATAAGAACCGGCACAGATACAATAGGTGCCTCCGCACCTTCGGTGCTTGGCCCCTAATAAATATAGCTGCAGGCAGCCATTACCGGGGCCAAGCGCAAGAAGCGGCAACATATGCCAAAATGGCAAGGAGTGGCAGACCAACTGCAGCAAGGAGCAATTAAGGGCATTTTGAGAGAACTTTGGGCAAATGGCTAAGAAAATCACATAAACATTACCTTATAAGATGATTTAATGGGTTATCACTTTCGAACAATAGGTGGCGCAGTTACGAAATAGATGTGTGGTCAGAGTGAGGTGACAATGACACATGCAAAGTTTGGTGTCAAAATGTGAAGGCATTGCAGAGATAAAGCCTAAATAGTAATTTTGGCAGCATGCCTAAACTTTGATGCTGTGGTATACAAAAACGGTTTTGTCTATCATCGTGCAATTCATAACTTTTAGTCGGCACGGTCTGGAGATGATACGATTCAATTTTCGTGAAAATCGGACAAACGGTCTAGGAGGAGTTCGAAAAAGAAGGTTTTTCAAAGAAATAAAGATGGCGAACAGGACGTTTGTCTGATTATGGAAAACCTGATATCTATGTTTTCGGCATAACCCAAGGAATCTATTAAGATCAGTTTCATTACAATAGGCAAATTTATTCAAAAGTTATTAGCGTTCTCAGAAATAATTATAACTTTTGACCAACAGGTGGCGCTGTCTTAAAATCTTTTAAGTACCTTCAGGGCATGCTGCTTATGGCACACACTGAGTTTTGTAATATTACATCAATGCATTTGTTTAGTATAGCATTTTATTTCACAAAACTCTATTGAAGTCAATGGGAATTTCACGTTTTGTTCTATTATAGCGCCACCAAGAGGCTCAGTCCCACAATTTTTTTTATGTGTCCTCAGAGTGACCCCATACATATGTGTGTCAATTTTGGTGAAAATATCTCAATTCGCTTCCGAGTTATAAACATTTATATGAAAAAACACGTAAAAAATGACTGACACATGACTTTGTTTGAATTTTACTACCCCTTACTATCAATATTTTCGCATTTGGGCATTAACGTTTAGTTAACAAGCTATGATTCCGTGTTTCTGGCGGTGGTTTCGTCTCGATCGGAACAGCGGTTTTGAAGATATCGCCAAGTGTTTTTTTCGCGCTAAATCGCTATGCTACACCAACCGTAACACGAAACCCAGCATGTTTAGTATCGTTGGACTCGGCAACGATTCAGGAACTCAAAAACATGACTCCCGTGAAAATAAGTGTACCACACCCAAAGCTATAAGCGTTTGAAAAAAAAAATTCACCACTAGGTGGCGCTGTTTCGAAACTTCTCAGGCTCCTTCAGGGCATCGTACTGATGACCCATACCGAGTTTCGTAACAATTCGTTCATGCGTTCAAAAAATACAGCATTTTAGCACATAATTCAAAATGGCCGACCGCCAAAATGGCCGTTCTGGGAAAATTGGATATCGGTGGACTCGGCATGACGCCCTGAATCTAACGAGACCAAATTTATGATTTTTGGACAAACCGTTCAGAAGTTACGAGCAAAAATAGCCATTTTTCATATCTCCGGACCACTAGGTGGCGCTGCGCCGAAACGCAGCACGTAGCCTCAGGTCATGCTTGTGATAACACGTACCAAGTTTGGTGTGAAAACGAGTAAGCGTTGCGGAGATACAACCTCACGTCTGTTTTCGCAAGCGCTACGTAAATTTTGTTTACGCGTTTATCGAAAACGGTTATTCGAATCATCTTGAATTCCATAACTTTTTGTCAGCACTGCCTGGAGATGATCCGGTGCGATTTTGGTGAAAATCGGACAAACCGTCTAGGACGAGTTCGCAAAAGTAGGTTTTTTGGAAAATTCAAAATGGCGGCCGTTTTTTTATGACGGAAAATGACGTCATAGGGTGCGATCGAATCGGCTTGAGCTCAGGAACAAGAGGAAAAAAGAATTTTGTTGATAGGCCTTACGGTTCAAAAGTTATTAGCATAATAAAAGTGAAACTTTGGACAGTTGGTGGCGCTAGAGGGAATGAGTTAGAGACACCAAAATTGGTGTATTTAAAGTTGGGACTGTCCTCTATCAGAATGTCAAACCAAAACAACTTTCCCGCAAACCGGTCTATGGGCTGCCATAGACGCCCAGTCGGAAGAAGAATAATAATAATAATAATAATAAATATAGCTGCAAGCAGCCATTACCGGGGCCAAGCGCAAGAAGCGGCAACATATGCCAAAATGGCAAGGAGTGGCAGACCAACTGCAGCAAGGAGCAATTAAGGGCATTTTGAGAGAACTTTGGGCAAATGGCTAAGAAAATCACAAACATTAACTTATAAGATGATTTAATGGGTTATCACTTTCGAACAACGGGTGGCGCAGTTACGAAATAGATGTGATGTGGTCAGAGTGAGGTGACAATGACACATGCAAAGTTTGGTGTCAAAATGTGAAGGCATTGCAGAGATAAAGCCTAAATAGTAATTTTGGCAGCATGCCTAAATTTTGATGCTGTGGTATACAAAAACGGTTTTGTCTATCATCGTGCAATTCATAACTTTTAGTCGGCACGGTCTGGAGATGATACGATTCAATTTTCGTGAAAATCGGACAAACGGTCTAGGAGGAGTTCGAAAAAGAAGGTTTTTCAAAGAAATAAAGATGGCGAACAGGATGTTTGTCTGATTATGGAAAACCTGATATCTATGTTTTCGGCATAACCGAAGGAATCTATTAAGATCAGTTTCATTGCAATAGGCAAATTTATTCAAAAGTTATTAGCGTTCTCAGAAATTAATTATAACTTTTGACCAACAGGTGGCGCTGTCTCAAAATCTTTTGAGTACCTTCAGGGCATGCTGCTTATGGCACACACTGAGTTTTGTAATATTACACCAATGCATTAGTTTAGTATAGCATTTTATTTCACAAAACTCTATTGAAGTCAATGGGAATTTCACGTTTTGTTCTATTATAGCGCCACCAAGAGGCTCAGTCCCACAATTTTTTTTATGTGTCCTCAGAGTGACCCCATACATATGTGTGTCAATTTTGGTGCAAATATCTCAATTCACTTCCGAGTTATAAACATTTATATGAAAAAACACGTAAAAAATGACTGACACATGACTTTGTTTGAATTTTACTACCCCTTACTATCAATATTTTCACATTTGGGCATTAGTATTTAGTTAACAAGCTATGATTCCGTGTTTCTGGCGGTGGTTTCGTCTCGATCGGAACAGCGGTTTTAAAGATATCGCCAAGTGTTTTTTCCGCGCTAAATCGCTACGCTACACCAACCGTAAGACGAAACCCAGCATGTTTAGTATCGTTGGACTCGGCAACGATTCAGGAACTCAAAAAGATGACTCCCGTGAAAATAAGTGTACCACACCCAAAGTTATAAGCGTTTGAAAAAAGAAATTCACCACTAGGTGGCGCTGTTTCGAAACTTCTCAGGCTCCTTCAGGGCATCGTACTGATGACCCATACCGAGATTCGTAACAATTCGTTCATGCGTTCAAAAAATACAGCATTTTAGCACATAATTCAAAATGGCCGACAGCCAAAATGGCCGATCTGGGAAAATTGCATATCAGTCGACTCGGCATGACGCCCTGAATCTAACGAGATGAAGTTTATGATTTTTGGACAAACCGTTCAGAAGTTACGAGCAAAAATAGCCATTTTTCATATCTCTGGACCACTAGGTGGCGCTGCGCCGAAACGCTGCACGTAGCCTCAGGTCATGCTTGTGATGACACGTACCAAGTTTGGTCTGAATAGGATGAAGCGTTGCGGAGATACAGCCTCACGTCTGTTTTTGCAAGCGCTACGTAAAATTAGTTTGCGCGTTTATCGAAAACGGTTCTTCGAATCATATTGAATTCCATAACTTTTTGTCAGCACTGCCTGGAGATGATCCGGTGCGATTTTGGTGAAAATCGGACAAACCGTCTAGGACGAGTTCGCAAAAGTAGGTTTTTTGGAAAATTCAAAATGGCGGCCGTTTTTTTATGACGGAAAATGACGTCATAGGGTGCGATCGAATCGGCATGAGCTCAGGAACAAGAGGAAAAAAGAATTTTGTTGATAGGCCTTACGGTTCAAAAGTTATTAGCATAATAAAAGTGAAACTTTGGACAGTTGGTGGCGCTAGAGGGAATGAGTTAGAGACACCAAAATTGGTGCATTTAAAGTTGGGACTGTCCTCTATCAGAATGTCAAACCAAAACAACTTTCCCGCAAACCGGTCTATGGGCTGCCATAGACGCCCAGTCGGAAGAAGAATAATAATAATAAATATAGCTGCAAGCAGCCATTACCGGGGCCAAGCGCAAGAAGCGGCAACATATGCCAAAATGGCAAGGAGTCGCAGACCAACTGCAGCAAGGAGCAATTAAGGGCATTTTGAGAGAACTTTGGGCAAATGGCTAAGAAAATCACATAAACATTAACTTATAAGATGATTTAATGGGTTATCACTTTCGAACAATAGGTGGCGCAGTTACGAAATAGATGTGATGTGGTCAGAGTGAGGTGACAATGACACATGCAAAGTTTGGTGTCAAAATGTGAAGGCATTGCAGAGATAAAGCCTAAATAGTAATTTTGGCAGCATGCCTAAATTTGATGCTGTGATATACGAAAACGGTTTTGTCTATCATCGTGCAATTCATAAATTTTAGCCGGCATGGTCTGGAGATGATACGATTCAATTTTCGTGAAAATCGGACAAACGGTCTAGGAGGAGTTCGAAAAAGAAGGTTTTTCAAAGAAATAAAGATGGCGGACAGGAAGTTTTCCTGATTATGCAAAACCTGATATCTATGTTTTCAGCATAACCCAAGGAATATATTAAGATCAGTTTCATTGCAATAGGCAAATTTATTCAAAAGTTATTAGCGTTCTCAGAAATTAATTATAACTTTTGACCAACAGGTGGCGCTGTCTCAAAATCTTTTGAGTACCTTCAGGGCATGCTGCTTATGGCACACACTGAGTTTTGTAATATTACACCAATGCATTTGTTTAGTATAGCATTTTATTTCACAAAACTCTATTGAAGTCAATGGGAATTTCACGTTTTGTTCTATTATAGCGCCACCAAGAGGCTCAGTCCCACAATTATTTTTATGTGTCCTCAGAGTGACCCCATACATATGTGTGTCAATTTTGGTGCAAATATCTCAATTCACTTCCGAGTTATAAACATTTATATGAAAAAACACGTAAAAAATGACTGATACATGACTTTGTTTGAATTTTACTACCCCTTACTATCAATATTTTCGCATTTGGGTATTAGCATATAGTTAACAAGCTATGATTCCGTGTTTCTGGCGGTGGTTTCGTCTCGATCGGAACAGCGGTTTTGAAGATATCGCCAAGTGTTTTTTTCGCGCTAAATCGCTACGCTACACCAACCGTAACACGAAACCCAGCATGTTTAGTATCGTTGGACTCGGCAACGATTCAGAAACTCAAAAAGATGACTCCCGTGAAAATAAGTGTACCACACCCAAAGTTATAAGCGCTTGAAAAAAACAATTCACCACTAGGTGGCGCTGTTTCGAAACTTCTCAGGCTTCTTCAGGGCATCGTACTGATGACCCATACCGAGTTTCGTAACAATTCGTTCATGCGTTCAAAAAATACAGCATTTTAGCACATAATTCAAAATGGCCGACCGCCAAAATGGCCGTTCTGGGAAAATTGGATATTGGTGGACTCGGCATGACGCCCTGAATCTAACGAGACCAAGTTTTTGATTTTTGGAGAAACCGTTCAGAAGTTACGAGCAAAAATAGCCATTTTTCATATCTCCGGACCACTAGGTGGCGCTGCGCCGAAACGCAGCACGTAGCCTCAGGTCATGCTTGTGATAACACGTACCAAGTTTGGTCTGAAAACGAGTAAGCGTTGCGGAGATACAACCTCACGTCTGTTTTTGCAAGCGCTACGTAAATTTTGTTTACGCGTTTATCGAAAACGGTTATTCGAATCATCTTGAATTCCATAACTTTTTGTCAGCACTGCCTGGAGATGATCCGGTGCGATTTTGGTGAAAATCGGACAAACCGTCTAGGACGAGTTCGCAAAAGTAGGTTTTTTGGAAAATTCAAAATGGCGGCCGTTTTTTTATGACGGAAAATGACGTCATAGGGTGCGATCGAATCGGCATGAGCTCAGGAACAAGAGGAAAAAGAATTTTGTTGATAGGCCTTACGGTTCAAAAGTTATTAGCATAATAAAAGTGAAACTTTGGACAGTTGGTGGCGCTAGAGGGAATGAGTTAGAGACACCAAAATTGGTGTATTTAAAGTTGGGACTGTCCTCTATCAGAATGTCAAACCAAAACAACTTTCCCGCAAACCGGTCTATGGGCTGCCATAGACGCCCAGTCGGAAGAATAATAATAATAATAATAATAATAAGAACCGGCACAGATACAATAGGTGCCTCTGCACCTTCGGTGCTTGGCCCCTAATAATAAGAACCGGCACAGATACAATAGGTGCCTCCGCACCTTCGGTGCTTGGCCCCTAATAATAATAAGAACCGGCACAGATACAATAGGTGCCTCCGCACCTTCGGTGCTTGGCCCCTAAATATAGCTGCAAGCAGCCATTACCGGGGCCAAGCGCAAAAAGCGGCAACATATGCCAAAATGGCAAGGAGTGGCAGACCAACTGCAGCAAGGAGCAATTAAGGGCATTTTGAGATAACTTTGGGCAAATGGCTAAGAAAATCACATAAACATTAACTTATGAGACGATTTAATGGGTTATCACTTTCTAACAATAGGTGGCGCAGTTACGAAATAGATGTGATGTGGTCAGAGTGAGGTGACAATGACACATGCAAAGTTTGGTGTCAAAATGTGAAGGCATTGCAGAGATAAAGCCTAAATAGTAATTTTGGCAGCATGCCTAAACTTTGATGCTGTGGTATACAAAAACGGTTTTGTCTATCATCGTGCAATTCATAACTTTTAGTCGGCACGGTCTGGAGATGATACGATTCAATTTTCGTGAAAATCGGACAAACGGTCTAGGAGGAGTTCGAAAAACAAGGTTTTTCAAAGAAATAAAGATGGCGGACAGGAAGTTTGGCTGATTATGGCAAACCTGATATCTATGTTTTCGGCATAACCCAAGGAATCTATTTAGATCAGTTTCATTGCAATAGGCAAATTTATTCAAAAGTTATTAGCGTTCTCAGAAATTAATTATAACTTTTGACCAACAGGTGGCGCTGTCTCAAAATCTTTTGAGTACCTTCAGGGCATGCTGCTTATGGCACACACTGAGTTTCGTAATGTTATACCAAAGCATTTGTTTAGTATAGCATTGTATTTCACAAAACTGTATTGAAGTCAATGGGAATTTCACGTTTTGTTCTATTATAGCGCCACCAAGAGGCTCAGTCCCACAATTTTTTGTGTGTGTCCTCAGAGTGACCCCATACATATGTGTGTCAATTTTGGTGAAAATATCTCAATTCGCTTCCGAGTTATAAACATTTATATGAAAAAACACGTAAAAAATGACTGACACATGACTTTGTTTGAATTTTACTACCCCTTACTATCAATATTTTCGCATTTGGGCATTTACATTTAGTTAACAAGCTATGATTCCGTGTTTCTGACGATGGTTTCGTCTCGATCGGAACAACGGTTTTGAAGATATCGCCACGTGTTTTTTTCGCGCTAAATCGCTATGCTACGCCATCCGTGAGACGAAACCCGACATATTTGGTATCGTTGGACTCGGAAACGATTCAGGACCTCAGAAAGATGACTCCCGTGAAAATAAGTGTACCACACCCAAAGTTATAAGCGTTTGAAAAAAAAAATTCACCACTAGGTGGCGCTGTTTCGAAACTTCTCAGGCTTCTTCAGGGCATCGTACTGATGACCCATACCGAGTTTCGTAACAATTCGTTCATGCGTTCAAAAAATACAGCATTTTAGCACATAATTCAAAATGGCCGACAGCCAAAATGGCCGATCTGGGAAAATTGGATATCGGTCGACTCGGCATGATGCCCTGAATCTAACGAGATGAAGTTTATGATTTTTGGACAAACCGTTCAGAAGTTACGAGCAAAAATAGCCATTTTTCATATCTCCGGACCACTAGGTGGCGCTGCGCCGAAACGCAGCACGTAGCCTCAGGTCATGCTTGTGATGACACGTACAAAGTTTGGTCTGAAAACGAGTAAGCGTTGCGGAGATACAGCCTCACGTCTGTTTTTGCAAGCGCTACGTAAAATTAGTTTGCGCGCTTATCGAAAACGGTTATTCGAATCATCTTGAATTCCATAACTTTTTGTCAGCACTGCCTGGAGATGATCCAGTGCGATTTTGGTGAAAATCGGACAAACCGTCTAGGACGAGTTCGCAAAAGTAGGTTTTTTGGAAAATTCAAAATGGCGGCCGTTTTTTTATGACGGAAAATGACGTCATAGGGTGCGATCGAATCGGCATGAGCTCAGGAACAATAGGAAAAAAGAATTTTGTTGATAGGCCTTACGGTTCAAAAGTTATTAGCATAATAAAAGTGAAACTTTGGACAGTTGGTGGCGCTAGAGGGAATGAGTTAGAGACACCAAAATTGGTGTATTTAAAGTTGGGACAGTCCTCTATCAGAATGTCAAACCAAAACAACTTTCCCGCAAACCGGTCTATGGGCTGCCATAGACGCCCAGTCGGAAGAAGAATAATAATAATAATAAATATAGCTGCAAGCAGCCATTACCGGGGCCAAGCGCAAGAAGCGGCAACATATGCCAAAATGGCAAGGAGTGGCAGACCAACTGTAGCAAGGAGCAATTAAGGGCATTTTGAGAGAACTTTGGGCAAATGGCTAAAAAAATCACATAAACATTAACTTATAAGATGATTTAATGGGTTATCACTTTCGAACAATAGGTGGCGCAGTTACGAAATAGATGTGATGTGGTCAGAGGGAGGTGACAATGACACATGCAAAGTTTGGTGTCAAAATGTGAAGGCATTGCAGAGATAAAGCCTAAATAGTAATTTTGGCAGCATGCCTAAATTTTGATGCTGTGGTATACAAAAACGGTTTTGTCTATCATCGTGCAATTCATAACTTTTAGTCGGCACGGTCTGGAGATGATACTATTCAATTTTCGTGAAAATCGAACAAACGGTCTAGGAGGAGTTCGAAAAAGAAGGTTTTTCAAAGAAATAAAGATGGCGAACAGGACGTTTGTCTGATTATGGAAAACCTGATATCTATGTTTTCGGCATAACCGAAGGAATCTATTAAGATCAGTTTCATTGCAATAGGCAAATTTATTCAAAAGTTATTAGCGTTCTCAGAAATTAATTATAACTTTTGACCAACAGGTGGCGCTGTCTCAAAATCTTTTGAGTACCTTCAGGGCATGCTGCTTATGGCACACACTGAGTTTTGTAATATTACACCAATGCATTTGTTTAGTATAGCATTTTATTTCACAAAACTCTATTGAAGTCAATGGGAATTTCACGTTTTGTTCTATTATAGCGCCACCAAGAGGCTCAGTCCCACAATTTTTTTTATGTGTCCTCAGAGTGACCCCATACATATGTGTGTCAATTTTGGTGCAAATATCTCAATTCACTTCCGAGTTATAAACATTTATATGAAAAAACACATAAAAAATGACTGACACATGACTTTGTTTGAATTTTACTACCCCTTACTATCAATATTTTCGCATTTGGGCATTTGCATATAGTTAACAAGCTATGATTCCGTGTTTCTGGCGGTGGTTTCGTCTCGATCGGAACAGTGGTTTTGAAGATATCGCCAAGTGTTTTTTTCGCGCTAAATCGCTACACTACACCAACCGTAACACGAAACCCAGCATGTTTAGTATCGTTGGACTCGGCAACGATTCAGGACCTCAAAAATATGACTCCCGTGAAAATAAGTGTACCACACCCAAAGTTATAAGCGTTTGAATAAAACAATTCACCAATAGGTGGCGCTGTTTCGAAACTTCTCAGGCTCCTTCAGGGCATCGTACTGATGACCCATACCGAGTTTCGTAACAATTCGTTCATGCGTTCAAAAAATACAGCATTTTCGCACATAATTCAAAATGGCCGACAGCCAAAATGGCCGATCTGGGAAAATTGGATATCGGTCGACTCGGCATGACGCCCTGAATCTATCGAGACCAAGTTTTTGATTTTTGGAGAAACCGTTCAGAAGTTATGAGCAAAAATAGCCATTTTTTATATCTCCGGACCACTAGGTGGCGCTGCGCCGAAACGCTGCATGTAGCCTCAGATCATGCTTGTGATGACATGTACCAAGTTTGGTCTGAATAGGATGAAGCGTTGCGGAGATACAGCCTCACGTCTGTTTTCGCAAGCGCTACGTAAAATTAGTTTGCGCGTTTATCGAAAACGGTTCTTCGAATCATCTTGAATTCCATAACTTTTTGTCAGCACTGCCTGGAGATGATCCGGTGCGATTTTGGTGAAAATCGGACAAACCGTCTAGGACGAGTTCGCAAAAGTAGGTTTTTTGGAAAATTCAAAATGGCGGCCATTTTTTTATGACGGAAAATGACGTCATAGGGTGCTATCGAATCGGCATGAGCTCAGGAACAAGAGGAAAAAAGAATTTTGTTGATAGGCCTTACGGTTCAAAAGTTATTAGCATAATAAAAGTGCAACTTTGGACAGTTGGTGGCGCTAGAGGGAATGAGTTAGAGACACCAAAATTGGTGTATTTAAAGTTGGGACTGTCCTCTATCAGAATGTCAAACCAAAACAACTTTCCCGCAAACCGGTCTATGGGCTGCCATAGACGCCCAGTCGGAAGAAGAATAATAATAATAAATATAGCTGCAAGCAGCCATTACCGGGGCCAAGCGCAAGAAGCGGCAACATATGCCAAAATGGCAAGGAGTGGCAGACCAACTGCAGCAAGGAGCAATTAAGGGCATTTTGAGAGAACTTTGGGCAAATGGCTAAGAAAATCACATAAACATTAACTTATAAGATGATTTAATGGGTTATCACTTTCGAACAATAGGTGGCGCAGTTACGAAATAGATGTGATGTGGTCAGAGTGAGGTGACAATGACACATGCAAAGTTTGGTGTCAAAATGTGAAGGCATTGCAGAGATAAAGCCTAAATAGTAATTTTGGCAGCATGCCTAAACTTTGATGCTGTGGTATACGAAAACGGTTTTGTCTATCATCGTGCAATTCATAACTTTTAGTCGGCACGGTCTGGAGATGATACGATTCAATTTTCGTGAAAATCGGACAAACGGTCTAGGAGGAGTTCGAAAAAGAAGGTTTTTCAAAGAAATAAAGATGGCGGACAGGAAGTTTGGCTGATTATGGCAAACCTAATATCTATGTTTTCGGCATAACCCAAGGAATCTATTTAGATCAGTTTCATTGCAATAGGCAAATTTATTCAAAAGTTATTAGCGTTCTCAGAAATTAATTATATCTTTTGACCAACAGGTGGCGCTGTCTCAAAATCTTTTGAGTACCTTCAGGGCATGCTGCTTATGGCACACACTGAGTTTCGTAATGTTATACCAAAGCATTTATTTAGTATAGCATTGTATTTCACAAAACTGTATTGAAGTCAATGGGAATTTCACGTTTTGTTCTATTATAGCGCCACCAAGAGGCTCAGTCCCACAATTTTTTGTGTGTGTCCTCAGAGTGACCCCATACATATGTGTGTCAATTTTGGTGAAAATATCTCAATTCGCTTCCGAGTTATAAACATTTATATGAAAAAACACGTAAAAAATGACTGACACATGACTTTGTTTGAATTTTACTACCCCTTACTATCAATATTTTCGCATTTGGGCATTTGCATTTACTTAACAAGCTATGATTCCGTGTTTCTGACGATGGTTTCGTCTCGATCGGAACAGCGGTTTTGAAGATATCGCCACGTGTTTTTTTCGCGCTAAATCGCTATGCTACGCCATCCGTGAGACGAAACCCGACATATTTGGTATCGTTGGACTCGGAAACGATTCAGGACCTCAGAAAGATGACTCCCGTGAAAATAAGTGTACCACACCCAAAGTTATAAGCGTTTGAAAAAAAAAATTCACCACTAGGTGGCGCTGTTTCGAAACTTCTCAGGCTTCTTCAGGGCATCGTACTGATGACCCATACCGAGTTTCGTAACAATTCGTTCATGCGTTCAAAAAATACAGCATTTTAGCACATAATTCAAAATGGCCGACAGCCAAAATGGCCGATCTGGGAAAATTGGATATCGGTCGACTCGGCATGATGCCCTGAATCTAACGAGATGAAGTTTATGATTTTTGGACAAACCGTTCAGAAGTTACGAGCAAAAATAGCCATTTTTCATATCTCCGGACCACTAGGTGGCGCTGCGCCGAAACGCAGCACGTAGCCTCAGGTCATGCTTGTGATGACACGTACAAAGTTTGGTCTGAAAACGAGTAAGCGTTGCGGAGATACAGCCTCACGTCTGTTTTCGCAAGCGCTACGTAAAATTAGTTTGCGCGCTTATCGAAAACGGTTATTCGAATCATCTTGAATTCCATAACTTTTTGTCAGCACTGCCTGGAGATGATCCAGTGCGATTTTGGTGAAAATCGGACAAACCGTCTAGGACGAGTTCGCAAAAGTAGGTTTTTTGGAAAATTCAAAATGGCGGCCGTTTTTTTATGACGGAAAATGACGTCATAGGGTGCGATCGAATCGGCATGAGCTCAGGAACAAGAGGAAAAAAGAATTTTGTTGATAGGCCTTACGGTTCAAAAGTTATTAGCATAATAAAAGTGAAACTTTGGACAGTTGGTGGCGCTAGAGGGAATGAGTTAGAGACACCAAAATTGGTGTATTTAAAGTTGGGACAGTCCTCTATCAGAATGTCAAACCAAAACAACTTTCCCGCAAACCGGTCTATGGGCTGCCATAGACGCCCAGTCGGAAGAAGAATAATAATAATAATAATAAATATAGCTGCAGGCAGCCATTACCGGGGCCAAGCGCAAGAAGCGGCAACATATGCCAAAATGGCAAGGAGTGGCAGACCAACTGCAGCAAGGAGCAATTAAGGGCATTTTGAGAGAACTTTGGGCAAATGGCTAAGAAAATCACATAAACATTACCTTATAAGATGATTTAATGGGTTATCACTTTCGAACAATAGGTGGCGCAGTTACGAAATAGATGTGTGGTCAGAGTGAGGTGACAATGACACATGCAAAGTTTGGTGTCAAAATGTGAAGGCATTGCAGAGATAAAGCCTAAATAGTAATTTTGGCAGCATGCCTAAACTTTGATGCTGTGGTATACAAAAACGGTTTTGTCTATCATCGTGCAATTCATAACTTTTAGTCGGCACGGTCTGGAGATGATACGATTCAATTTTCGTGAAAATCGGACAAACGGTCTAGGAGGAGTTCGAAAAAGAAGGTTTTTCAAAGAAATAAAGATGGCGAACAGGACGTTTGTCTGATTATGGAAAACCTGATATCTATGTTTTCGGCATAACCCAAGGAATCTATTAAGATCAGTTTCATTACAATAGGCAAATTTATTCAAAAGTTATTAGCGTTCTCAGAAATAATTATAACTTTTGACCAACAGGTGGCGCTGTCTTAAAATCTTTTAAGTACCTTCAGGGCATGCTGCTTATGGCACACACTGAGTTTTGTAATATTACATCAATGCATTTGTTTAGTATAGCATTTTATTTCACAAAACTCTATTGAAGTCAATGGGAATTTCACGTTTTGTTCTATTATAGCGCCACCAAGAGGCTCAGTCCCACAATTTTTTTTATGTGTCCTCAGAGTGACCCCATACATATGTGTGTCAATTTTGGTGAAAATATCTCAATTCGCTTCCGAGTTATAAACATTTATATGAAAAAACACGTAAAAAATGACTGACACATGACTTTGTTTGAATTTTACTACCCCTTACTATCAATATTTTCGCATTTGGGCATTAACGTTTAGTTAACAAGCTATGATTCCGTGTTTCTGGCGGTGGTTTCGTCTCGATCGGAACAGCGGTTTTGAAGATATCGCCAAGTGTTTTTTTCGCGCTAAATCGCTACGCTACACCAACCGTAACACGAAACCCAGCATGTTTAGTATCGTTGGACTCGGCAACGATTCAGGAACTCAAAAACATGACTCCCGTGAAAATAAGTGTACCACACCCAAAGCTATAAGCGTTTGAAAAAAAAAATTCACCACTAGGTGGCGCTGTTTCGAAACTTCTCAGGCTCCTTCAGGGCATCGTACTGATGACCCATACCGAGTTTCGTAACAATTCGTTCATGCGTTCAAAAAATACAGCATTTTAGCACATAATTCAAAATGGCCGACCGCCAAAATGGCCGTTCTGGGAAAATTGGATATCGGTGGACTCGGCATGACGCCCTGAATCTAACGAGACCAAATTTATGATTTTTGGACAAACCGTTCAGAAGTTACGAGCAAAAATAGCCATTTTTCATATCTCCGGACCACTAGGTGGCGCTGCGCCGAAACGCTGCACGTAGCCTCAGGTCATGCTTGTGATGACACGTACCAAGTTTGGTCTGAATAGGATGAAGCGTTGCGGAGATACAGCCTCACGTCTGTTTTTGCAAGCGCTACGTAAAATTAGTTTGCGCGTTTATCGAAAACGGTTCTTCGAATCATCTTGAATTCCATAACTTTTTGTCAGCACTGCCTGGAGATGATCCGGTGCGATTTTGGTGAAAATCGGACAAACCGTCTAGGACGAGTTCGCAAAAGTAGGTTTTTTGGAAAATTCAAAATGGCGGCCGTTTTTTTATGACGGAAAATGACGTCATAGGGTGCGATCGAATCGGCATGAGCTCAGGAACAAGAGGAAAAAAGAATTTTGTTGATAGGCCTTACGGTTCAAAAGTTATTAGCATAATAAAAGTGAAACTTTGGACAGTTGGTGGCGCTAGAGGGAATGAGTTAGAGACACCAAAATTGGTGTATTTAAAGTTGGGACTGTCCTCTATCAGAATGTCAAACCAAAACAACTTTCCCGCAAACCGGTCTATGGGCTGCCATAGACGCCCAGTCGGAAGAAGAATAATAATAATAATAATAATAATAATAATAAGAACCGGCACAGATACAATAGGTGCCTCCGCACCTTCGGTGCTTGGCCCCTAAATATAGCTGCAAGCAGCCATTACCGGGGCCAAGCGCAAAAAGCGGCAACATATGCCAAAATGGCAAGGAGTGGCAGACCAACTGCAGCAAGGAGCAATTAAGGGCATTTTGAGATAACTTTGGGCAAATGGCTAAGAAAATCACATAAACATTAACTTATGAGACGATTTAATGGGTTATCACTTTCTAACAATAGGTGGCGCAGTTACGAAATAGATGTGATGTGGTCAGAGTGAGGTGACAATGACACATGCAAAGTTTGGTGTCAAAATGTGAAGGCATTGCAGAGATAAAGCCTAAATAGTAATTTTGGCAGCATGCCTAAACTTTGATGCTGTGGTATACAAAAACGGTTTTGTCTATCATCGTGCAATTCATAACTTTTAGTCGGCACGGTCTGGAGATGATACGATTCAATTTTCGTGAAAATCGGACAAACGGTCTAGGAGGAGTTCGAAAAACAAGGTTTTTCAAAGAAATAAAGATGGCGGACAGGAAGTTTGGCTGATTATGGCAAACCTGATATCTATGTTTTCGGCATAACCCAAGGAATCTATTTAGATCAGTTTCATTGCAATAGGCAAATTTATTCAAAAGTTATTAGCGTTCTCAGAAATTAATTATAACTTTTGACCAACAGGTGGCGCTGTCTCAAAATCTTTTGAGTACCTTCAGGGCATGCTGCTTATGGCACACACTGAGTTTCGTAATGTTATACCAAAGCATTTGTTTAGTATAGCATTGTATTTCACAAAACTGTATTGAAGTCAATGGGAATTTCACGTTTTGTTCTATTATAGCGCCACCAAGAGGCTCAGTCCCACAATTTTTTGTGTGTGTCCTCAGAGTGACCCCATACATATGTGTGTCAATTTTGGTGAAAATATCTCAATTCGCTTCCGAGTTATAAACATTTATATGAAAAAACACGTAAAAAATGACTGACACATGACTTTGTTTGAATTTTACTACCCCTTACTATCAATATTTTCGCATTTGGGCATTTACATTTAGTTAACAAGCTATGATTCCGTGTTTCTGACGATGGTTTCGTCTCGATCGGAACAACGGTTTTGAAGATATCGCCACGTGTTTTTTTCGCGCTAAATCGCTATGCTACGCCATCCGTGAGACGAAACCCGACATATTTGGTATCGTTGGACTCGGAAACGATTCAGGACCTCAGAAAGATGACTCCCGTGAAAATAAGTGTACCACACCCAAAGTTATAAGCGTTTGAAAAAAAAAATTCACCACTAGGTGGCGCTGTTTCGAAACTTCTCAGGCTTCTTCAGGGCATCGTACTGATGACCCATACCGAGTTTCGTAACAATTCGTTCATGCGTTCAAAAAATACAGCATTTTAGCACATAATTCAAAATGGCCGACAGCCAAAATGGCCGATCTGGGAAAATTGGATATCGGTCGACTCGGCATGATGCCCTGAATCTAACGAGATGAAGTTTATGATTTTTGGACAAACCGTTCAGAAGTTACGAGCAAAAATAGCCATTTTTCATATCTCCGGACCACTAGGTGGCGCTGCGCCGAAACGCAGCACGTAGCCTCAGGTCATGCTTGTGATGACACGTACAAAGTTTGGTCTGAAAACGAGTAAGCGTTGCGGAGATACAGCCTCACGTCTGTTTTTGCAAGCGCTACGTAAAATTAGTTTGCGCGCTTATCGAAAACGGTTATTCGAATCATCTTGAATTCCATAACTTTTTGTCAGCACTGCCTGGAGATGATCCAGTGCGATTTTGGTGAAAATCGGACAAACCGTCTAGGACGAGTTCGCAAAAGTAGGTTTTTTGGAAAATTCAAAATGGCGGCCGTTTTTTTATGACGGAAAATGACGTCATAGGGTGCGATCGAATCGGCATGAGCTCAGGAACAATAGGAAAAAAGAATTTTGTTGATAGGCCTTACGGTTCAAAAGTTATTAGCATAATAAAAGTGAAACTTTGGACAGTTGGTGGCGCTAGAGGGAATGAGTTAGAGACACCAAAATTGGTGTATTTAAAGTTGGGACAGTCCTCTATCAGAATGTCAAACCAAAACAACTTTCCCGCAAACCGGTCTATGGGCTGCCATAGACGCCCAGTCGGAAGAAGAATAATAATAATAATAATAAGAACCGGCACAGATACAATAGGTGCCTCCGCACCTTCGGTGCTTGGCCCCTAATAAGAACCGGCACAGATACAATAGGTGCCTCCGCACCTTCGGTGCTTGGCCCCTAAATATAGCTGCAAGCAGCCATTACCGGGGCCAAGCGCAATAAGCGGCAACATATGCCAAAATGGCAAGGAGTGGCAGACCAACTGCAGCAAGGAGCAATTAAGGGCATTTTGAGAGAACTTTGGGCAAATGGCTAAGAAAATCACATAAACATTAACTTATAAGATGATTTAATGGGTTATCACTTTCGAACAATAGGTGGCGCAGTTACGAAATAGATGTGATGTGGTCAGAGTGAGGTGACAATGACACATGCACAGTTTGGTGTCAAAATGTGAAGGCATTGCAGAGATAAAGCCTAAATAGTCATTTTGGCAGCATGCCTAAACTTTGATGTCTTATACAAAAACGGTTTCGTCTATCATCGTGCAATTCATAACTTTTAGTCGGCACGGTCTGGAGATGATACCATTCAATTTTTGTGAAAATCGGACAAACGGTCTAGGAGGAGTTCGAAAAAGAAGGTTTTTCAAAGAAATAAAGATGGCGGACAGGAAGTTTTGCTGATTATGCAAAACCTGATATCTATGTTTTCAGCATAACCCAAGGAATCTATTAAGATCAGTTTCATTGCAATAGGCAAATTTATTCAAAAGTTATCAGCGTTCTCAGAAATGAATTATAACTTTTGACCAACAGGTGGCGCTGTCTCAAAATCTTTTGAGTACCTTCAGGGCATGCTGCTTATGGCACACACTGAGTTTCGTAATGTTAGACCAAAGCATTTATTTAGTATAGCATTGTATTTCACAAAACTGTATTGAAGTCAATGGGAATTTCACGTTTTGTTCTATTATAGCGCCACCAAGAGGCTCAGTCCCACAATTTTTTGTATGTGTCCTCAGAGTGACCCCATACATATGTGTGTCAATTTTGGTGCAAATATCTCAATTTACTTCCGAGTTATAAACATTTATATGAAAAAACACGTAAAAAATGACTGACACATGACTTTGTTTGAATTTTACTACCCCTTACTATCACTATTTTCGCATTTGGGCATTAGCGTTTAGTTAACAAGCTATGATTCCGTGTTTCTGACGGTGGTTTCGTCTCGATCGGAACAGCGGTTTTGAAGATATCGCCAAGTGTTTTTTTCGCGCTAAATCGCTACGCTACACCAACCGTAAGACGAAACCCAGCATGTTTAGTATCGTTGGACTCGGCAACGATTCAGGACCTCAAAAATATGACTCCCGTGAAAATAAGTGTACCACACCCAAAGTTATAAGCGTTTGAAAAAAAAAATTCACCACTAGGTGGCGCTGTTTCGAAACTTCTCAGGCTCCTTCAGGGCATCGTACTGATGACCCATACCGAGTTTCGTAACAATTCGTTCATGCGTTCAAAAAATACAGCATTTTAGCACATAATTCAAAATGGCCGACAGCCAAAATGGCCGATCTGGGAAAATTGGATATCAGTCGACTCGGCATGATACCCTGAATCTAACGAGATGAAGTTTATGATTTTTGGACAAACCGTTCATAAGTTACGAGCAAAAATAGCCATTTTTCATATCTCCGGACCACTAGGTGGCGCTGCGCCGAAACGCTGCATGTAGCCTCAAGTCATGCTTGTGATTACATGTACCAAGTTTGGTCTGAATAGGATGAAGCGTTGCGGAGATACAGCCTTACATCTGTTTTCGCAAGCGTTACGTAAAATTTGTTTGTGCGTTTATCAAAAACCGTTAAGCAAATCATCTTGAATTCCATAACTTTTTGTCAGCACTGCCTGGAGATGATCCGGTGCGATTTTGGTGAAAATCGGACAAACCGTCTAGGACGAGTTCGCAAAAGTACGTTTTTTAGAAAATTCAAAATGGCGGCCGTTTTTTTATGACGGAAAATGACGTCATAGGGTGCGATCGAATCGACATGAGCTCAGAAACAAGAGGAAAAAAGAATTTTGTTGATAGGCCTTACGGTTCAAAAGTTATTAGCATAATAAAAGTGAAACTTTGGACAGTTGGTGGCGCTAGAGGGAATGAGTTAGAGACACCAAAATTGGTGTATTTAAAGTTGGGACTGTCCTCTATCAGAATGTCAAACCAAAACAACTTTCCCGCAAACCGGTCTATGGGCTGCCATAGACGCCCAGTCGGAAGAAGAATAATAATAATAATAGGAACCGGCACAGATACAATAGGTGCCTCCGCACCTTCGGTGCTTGGCCCCTAAATATAGCTGCAAGCAGCCATTACCGGGGCCAAGCGCAAGAAGCGGCAACATATGCCAAAATGGCAAGGAGTGGCAGACCAACTGTAGCAAGGAGCAATTAAGGGCATTTTGAGAGAACTTTGGGCAAATGGCTAAAAAAATCACATAAACATTAACTTATAAGATGATTTAATGGGTTATCACTTTCGAACAATAGGTGGCGCAGTTACGAAATAGATGTGATGTGGTCAGAGGGAGGTGACAATGACACATGCAAAGTTTGGTGTCAAAATGTGAAGGCATTGCAGAGATAAAGCCTAAATAGTAATTTTGGCAGCATGCCTAAATTTTGATGCTGTGGTATACAAAAACGGTTTTGTCTATCATCGTGCAATTCATAACTTTTAGTCGGCACGGTCTGGAGATGATACTATTCAATTTTCGTGAAAATCGAACAAACGGTCTAGGAGGAGTTCGAAAAAGAAGGTTTTTCAAAGAAATAAAGATGGCGAACAGGACGTTTGTCTGATTATGGAAAACCTGATATCTATGTTTTCGGCATAACCGAAGGAATCTATTAAGATCAGTTTCATTGCAATAGGCAAATTTATTCAAAAGTTATTAGCGTTCTCAGAAATTAATTATAACTTTTGACCAACAGGTGGCGCTGTCTCAAAATCTTTTGAGTACCTTCAGGGCATGCTGCTTATGGCACACACTGAGTTTTGTAATATTACACCAATGCATTTGTTTAGTATAGCATTTTATTTCACAAAACTCTATTGAAGTCAATGGGAATTTCACGTTTTGTTCTATTATAGCGCCACCAAGAGGCTCAGTCCCACAATTTTTTTTATGTGTCCTCAGAGTGACCCCATACATATGTGTGTCAATTTTGGTGCAAATATCTCAATTCACTTCCGAGTTATAAACATTTATATGAAAAAACACATAAAAAATGACTGACACATGACTTTGTTTGAATTTTACTACCCCTTACTATCAATATTTTCGCATTTGGGCATTTGCATATAGTTAACAAGCTATGATTCCGTGTTTCTGGCGGTGGTTTCGTCTCGATCGGAACAGTGGTTTTGAAGATATCGCCAAGTGTTTTTTTCGCGCTAAATCGCTACACTACACCAACCGTAACACGAAACCCAGCATGTTTAGTATCGTTGGACTCGGCAACGATTCAGGACCTCAAAAATATGACTCCCGTGAAAATAAGTGTACCACACCCAAAGTTATAAGCGTTTGAATAAAACAATTCACCAATAGGTGGCGCTGTTTCGAAACTTCTCAGGCTCCTTCAGGGCATCGTACTGATGACCCATACCGAGTTTCGTAACAATTCGTTCATGCGTTCAAAAAATACAGCATTTTCGCACATAATTCAAAATGGCCGACAGCCAAAATGGCCGATCTGGGAAAATTGGATATCGGTCGACTCGGCATGACGCCCTGAATCTATCGAGACCAAGTTTTTGATTTTTGGAGAAACCGTTCAGAAGTTATGAGCAAAAATAGCCATTTTTTATATCTCCGGACCACTAGGTGGCGCTGCGCCGAAACGCTGCATGTAGCCTCAGATCATGCTTGTGATGACATGTACCAAGTTTGGTCTGAATAGGATGAAGCGTTGCGGAGATACAGCCTCACGTCTGTTTTCGCAAGCGCTACGTAAAATTAGTTTGCGCGTTTATCGAAAACGGTTCTTCGAATCATCTTGAATTCCATAACTTTTTGTCAGCACTGCCTGGAGATGATCCGGTGCGATTTTGGTGAAAATCGGACAAACCGTCTAGGACGAGTTCGCAAAAGTAGGTTTTTTGGAAAATTCAAAATGGCGGCCATTTTTTTATGACGGAAAATGACGTCATAGGGTGCTATCGAATCGGCATGAGCTCAGGAACAAGAGGAAAAAAGAATTTTGTTGATAGGCCTTACGGTTCAAAAGTTATTAGCATAATAAAAGTGCAACTTTGGACAGTTGGTGGCGCTAGAGGGAATGAGTTAGAGACACCAAAATTGGTGTATTTAAAGTTGGGACTGTCCTCTATCAGAATGTCAAACCAAAACAACTTTCCCGCAAACCGGTCTATGGGCTGCCATAGACGCCCAGTCGGAAGAAGAATAATAATAATAATAATAATAAATATAGCTGCAAGCAGCCATTACCGGGGCCAAGCGCAAGAAGCGGCAACATATGCCAAAATGGCAAGGAGTGGCAGACCAACTGCAGCAAGGAGCAATTAAGGGCATTTTGAGAGAACTTTGGGCAAATGGCTAAAAAAAATCACATAAACATTAACTTATAAGATGATTTAATGGGTTATCACTTTCGAACAATAGGTGGCGCAGTTACGAAATAGATGTGATGTGGTCAGAGGGAGGTGACAATGACACATGCAAAGTTTGGTGTCAAAATGTGAAGGCATTGCAGAGATAAAGCCTAAATAGTAATTTTGGCAGCATGCCTAAACTTTGATGCTGTGGTATACGAAAACGGTTTTGTCTATCATCGTGCAATTCATAACTTTTAGTCGGCACGGTCTGGAGATGATGCGATTAAATTTTCGTGAAAATCGGACAAACGGTCTAGGAGGAGTTCGAAAAAGAAGGCTTTTCAAAGAAATAAAGATGGCGGACAGGAAGTTTGGCTGATTATGCAAAACCTGATATCTATGTTTTCGGCATAACCCAAGGAATCTATTAAGATCAGTTTCATTGCAATAGGCAAATTTATTCAAAAGTTATTAGCGTTCTCAGAAATTAATTATAACTTTTGACCAACAGGTGGCGCTGTCTCAAAATCTTTTGAGTACCTTCAGGGCATGCTGCTTATGGCACACACTGAGTTTCGTAATGTTAGACCAAAGCATTTGTTTAGTATAGCATTGTATTTCACAAAACTGTATTGAAGTCAATGGGAATTTCACGTTTTGTTCTATTATAGCGCCACCAAGAGGCTCAGTCCCACAATTTTTTTTACGTGTCCTCAGAGTGACCCCATACATATGTGTGTCAATTTTGGTGCAAATATCTCAATTTACTTCCGAGTTATAAACATTTATATGAAAAAACACGTAAAAAATGACTGACACATGACTTTGTTTGGATTTTACTACCCCTTACTATCAATATTTTCACATTTGGGCATTAGCGTTTAGTTAACAAGCTATGATTCCGTGTTTCTGGCGGTGGTTTCGTCTCGATCGGAACAGCGGTTTTGAAGATATCGCCAAGTGTTTTTTTCGCGCTAAATCGCTACGCTACGCCATCCGTGAGACGAAACCCGACATATTTGGTATCGTTGGACTCGGCAACGATTCAGGACCTCAAAAACATGACTCCCGTGAAAATAAGTGTACCACACCCAAAGTTATAAGCGTTTGAATGAAACAATTCACCACTAGGTGGCGCTGTTTCGAAACTTCTCAGGCTCCTTCAGGGCATCGTACTGATGACCCATAACGAGTTTCGTAACAATTCGTTCATGCGTTCAAAAAATACAGCATTTTAGCACATAATTCAAAATGGCCGACAGCCAAAATGGCCGATCTGGGAATATTGGATATCGGTCGACTCGGCATGACGCCCTGAATCTAACGAGACCAAGTTTTTGATTTTTGGAGAAACCGTTCAGAAGTTACGAGCAAAAATAGCCATTTTTCATATCTCCAGACCACTAGGTGGCGCTGCGCCGAAACGCAGCACGTAGCCTCAGGTCATGCTTGTGATAACACGTACCAAGTTTGGTGTGAAAACGAGTAAGCGTTGCGGAGATACAACCTCACGTCTGTTTTCGCAAGCGCTACGTAAATTTTGTTTACGCGTTTATCGAAAACGGTTATTCGAATCATCTTGAATTCCATAACTTTTTGTCAGCACTGCCTGGAGATGATCCGGTGCGATTTTGGTGAAAATCGGACAAACCGTCTAGGACGAGTTCGCAAAAGTAGGTTTTTTGGAAAATTCAAAATGGCGGCCGTTTTTTTATGACGGAAAATGACGTCATAGGGTGCGATCGAATCGGCATGAGCTCAGGAACAAGAGGAAAAAAGAATTTTGTTGATAGGCCTTACGGTTCAAAAGTTATTAGCATAATAAAAGTGAAACTTTGGACAGTTGGTGGCGCTAGAGGGAATGAGTTAGAGACACCAAAATTGGTGTATTTAAAGTTGGGACTGTCCTCTATCAGAATGTCAAACCAAAACAACTTTCCCGCAAACCGGTCTATGGGCTGCCATAGACGCCCAGTCGGAAGAAGAATAATAATAATAAATATAGCTGCAAGCAGCCATTACCGGGGCCAAGCGCAAGAAGCGGCAACATATGCCAAAATGGCAAGGAGTGGCAGACCAACTGTAGCAAGGAGCAATTAAGGGCATTTTGAGAGAACTTTGGGCAAATGGCTAAAAAAATCACATAAACATTAACTTATAAGATGATTTAATGGGTTATCACTTTCGAACAATAGGTGGCGCAGTTACGAAATAGATGTGATGTGGTCAGAGGGAGGTGACAATGACACATGCAAAGTTTGGTGTCAAAATGTGAAGGCATTGCACAGATAAAGCCTAAATAGTAATTTTGGCAGCATGCCTAAATTTTGATGCTGTGGTATACAAAAACGGTTTTGTCTATCATCGTGCAATTCATAAATTTTAGTCGGCACGGTCTGGAGATGATACTATTCAATTTTCGTGAAAATCGAACAAACGGTCTAGGAGGAGTTCGAAAAAGAAGGTTTTTCAAAGAAATAAAGATGGCGAACAGGACGTTTGTCTGATTATGGAAAACCTGATATCTATGTTTTCGGCATAACCGAAGGAATCTATTAAGATCAGTTTCATTGCAATAGGCAAATTTATTCAAAAGTTATTAGCGTTCTCAGAAATTAATTATAACTTTTGACCAACAGGTGGCGCTGTCTCAAAATCTTTTGAGTACCTTCAGGGCATGCTGCTTATGGCACACACTGAGTTTTGTAATATTACACCAATGCATTTGTTTAGTATAGCATTTTATTTCACAAAACTCTATTGAAGTCAATGGGAATTTCACGTTTTGTTCTATTATAGCGCCACCAAGAGGCTCAGTCCCACAATTTTTTTTATGTGTCCTCAGAGTGACCCCATACATATGTGTGTCAATTTTGGTGCAAATATCTCAATTCACTTCCGAGTTATAAACATTTATATGAAAAAACACATAAAAAATGACTGACACATGACTTTGTTTGAATTTTACTACCCCTTACTATCAATATTTTCGCATTTGGGCATTTGCATATAGTTAACAAGCTATGATTCCGTGTTTCTGGCGGTGGTTTCGTCTCGATCGGAACAGTGGTTTTGAAGATATCGCCAAGTGTTTTTTTCGCGCTAAATCGCTACACTACACCAACCGTAACACGAAACCCAGCATGTTTAGTATCGTTGGACTCGGCAACGATTCAGGACCTCAAAAATATGACTCCCGTGAAAATAAGTGTACCACACCCAAAGTTATAAGCGTTTGAATAAAACAATTCACCAATAGGTGGCGCTGTTTCGAAACTTCTCAGGCTCCTTCAGGGCATCGTACTGATGACCCATACCGAGTTTCGTAACAATTCGTTCATGCGTTCAAAAAATACAGCATTTTCCCACATAATTCAAAATGGCCGACAGCCAAAATGGCCGATCTGGGAAAATTGGATATCGGTCGACTCGGCATGACGCCCTGAATCTATCGAGACCAAGTTTTTGATTTTTGGAGAAACCGTTCAGAAGTTATGAGCAAAAATAGCCATTTTTTATATCTCCGGACCACTAGGTGGCGCTGCGCCGAAACGCTGCATGTAGCCTCAGATCATGCTTGTGATGACATGTACCAAGTTTGGTCTGAATAGGATGAAGCGTTGCGGAGATACAGCCTCACGTCTGTTTTCGCAAGCGCTACGTAAAATTAGTTTGCGCATTTATCGAAAACGGTTCTTCGAATCATCTTGAATTCCATAACTTTTTGTCAGCACTGCCTGAAGATGATCCGGTGCGATTTTGGTGAAAATCGGACAAACCGTCTAGGACGAGTTCGCAAAAGTAGGTTTTTTGGAAAATTCAAAATGGCGGCCATTTTTTTATGACGGAAAATGACGTCATAGGGTGCTATCGAATCGGCATGAGCTCAGGAACAAGAGGAAAAAAGAATTTTGTTGATAGGCCTTACGGTTCAAAAGTTATTAGCATAATAAAAGTGCAACTTTGGACAGTTGGTGGCGCTAGAGGGAATGAGTTAGAGACACCAAAATTGGTGTATTTAAAGTTGGGACTGTCCTCTATCAGAATGTCAAACCAAAACAACTTTCCCGCAAACCGGTCTATGGGCTGCCATAGACGCCCAGTCGGAAGAAGAATAATAATAATAAATATAGCTGCAAGCAGCCATTACCGGGGCCAAGCGCAAGAAGCGGCAACATATGCCAAAATGGCAAGGAGTGGCAGACCAACTGCAGCAAGGAGCAATTAAGGGCATTTTGAGAGAACTTTGGGCAAATGGCTAAGAAAATCACATAAACATTAACTTATAAGATGATTTAATGGGTTATCACTTTCAAACAATAGGTGGCGCAGTTACAAAATAGATGTGATGTGGTCAGAGTGAGGTGACAATGACACATGCAAAGTTTGGTGTCAAAATGTGAAGGCATTGCAGAGATAAAGCCTAAATAGTCATTTTAGCAGCATGCCTCAAATTTGATGCTGTGGTATACGAAAACGGTTTTGTCTATCGTCACGCAATCCATAACTATTATTTGGCACTGTCTGGAGATGATACGATTCAATTTTCGTGAAAATCGGACAAACGGTCTAGGAGGAGTTCGAAAAAGAAGGTTTTTCAAAGAAATAAAGATGGCGAACAGGACGTTTGTCTAATTATGGAAAACCTGATATCTATGTTTTCGGCATAACCGAAGGAATCTATTAAGATCAGTTTCATTGCAATAGGCAAATTTGTTCAAAAGTTATTAGCGTTCTCAGAAATTAATTATAACTTTTGACCAACAGGTGGCGCTGTCTCAAAATCTTTTGAGTACCTTCAGGGCATGCTGCTTATGGCACACACTGAGTTTCGTAATGTTAGACCAAAGCATTTGTTTAGTATAGCATTGTATTTCACAAAACTGTATTGAAGTCAATGGGAATTTCACGTTTTGTTCTATTATAGCGCCACCAAGAGGCTCAGTCCCACAAGTTTTTTTATGTGTCCTCAGAGTGACCCCATACATATGTGTGTCAATTTTGGTGAAAATATCTCAATTCGCTTCCGAGTTATAAACATTTATATGAAAAAACACGTAAAAAATGACTGACACATGACTTTGTTTGAATTTTACTACCCCTTACTATCAATATTTTTGCATTTGGGCATTACCATATAGTTAACAAGCTATGATTCCGTGTTTCTGACGGTGGTTTCGTCTCGATCGGAAAAGCGGTTTTGAAGATATCGCCAAGTGTTTTTTTCGCGCTAAATCGCTACGCTACGCCATCCGTGAGACGAAACCCGACATATTTTGTATCGTTGGACTCGGCAACGATTCAGGACCTCAAAAATATGACTCCCGTGAAAATAAGTGTACCACACCCAAAGTTATAAGCGTTTGAATAAAACAATTCACCACTAGGTGGCGCTGTTTCGAAACTTCTCAGGCTCCTTCAGGGCATCGTACTGATGACCCATACCGAGTTTCGTAACAATTCGTTCATGCGTTCAAAAAATACAGCATTTTAGCACATAATTCAAAATGGCCGACAGCCAAAATGGCCGATCTGGGAAAATTGGATATCGGTCGACTCGGCATGACGCCCTGAATCTAACGAGACCAAATTTATGATTTTTGGACAAACCGTTCAGAAGTTACGAGCAAAAATAGCCATTTTTCATATCTCCGGACCACTAGGTGGCGCTGCGCCGAAACGCAGCACGTAGCCTCAGGTCATGCTTGTGATAACACGTACCAAGTTTGGTCTGAAAACGAGTAAGCGTTGCGGAGATACAACCTCACGTCTGTTTTCGCAAGCGCTACGTAAATTTTGTTTACGCGTTTATCGAAAACGGTTATTCGAATCATCTTGAATTCCATAACTTTTTGTCAGCACTGCCTGGAGATGATCCGGTGCGATTTTGGTGAAAATCGGACAAACCGTCTAGGACGAGTTCGCAAAAGTAGGTTTTTTTGAAAATTCAAAATGGCGGCCGTTTTTTTATGACGGAAAATGACGTCATAGGGTGCGATCGAATCGGCATGAGCTCAGGAACAAGAGGAAAGAAGAATTTTGTTGATAGGCCTTACGGTTCAAAAGTTATTAGCATAATAAAAGTGAAACTTTGGACAGTTGGTGGCGCTAGAGGGAATGCGTTAGAGACACCAAAATTGGTGTATTTAAAGTTGGGACTGTCCTCTATCAGAATGTCAAACCAAAACAACTTTCCCGCAAACCGGTCTATGGGCTGCCATAGACGCCCAGTCGGAAGAAGAATAATAATAATAATAATAAGAACCGGCACAGATACAATAGGTGCCTCCGCACCTTCGGTGCTTGGCCCCTAATAATAAGAACCGGCACAGATACAATAGGTGCCTCCGCACCTTCGGTGCTTGGCCCCTAATAATAATAAGAACCGGCACAGATACAATAGGTGCCTCCGCACCTTCGGTGCTTGGCCCCTAATAATAAGAACCGGCACAGATACAATAGGTGCCTCCGCACCTTCGGTGCTTGGCCCCTAATAAGAACCGGCACAGATACAATAGGTGCCTCCGCACCTTCGGTGCTTGGCCCCTAAATATAGCTGCAAGCAGCCATTACCGGGGCCAAGCGCAAGAAGTGGCAACATATGCCAAAATGGCTAGGAGTGGCAGACCAACTGCAGCAAGGAGCAATTACGGGCATTTTGAGAGAACTTTTGGCAAATGGCTAAAAAAATCACATAAACATTAACTTATAAGATGATTTAATGGATTATCACTTTCGAACAATAGGTGGCGCAGTTACGAAATAGATGTGTGGTCAGAGTGAGGTGACAATGACACATGCAAAGTTTGGTGTCAAAATGTGAAGGCATTGCAGAGATAAAGCCTAAATAGTCATTTTGGCAGCATGCCTCAAATTTGATGCTGTGGTATACGAAAACGGTTTTGTCTATCGTCACGCAATCCATAACTTTTATTCGGCACCGTCTGGAGATGATACGATTCAATTTTCGTGAAAATCGGACAAACGGTCTAGGAGGAGTTCGAAAAAGAAGGTTTTAAAAAAAATAAAGATGGCGGACAGGAAGTTTGGCTGATTATGCAAAACCTGATATCTATGTTTTCGGCATAACCGAAGGAATCTATTAAGATCAGTTTCATTGCAATAGGCAAATTTATTCAAAAGTTATTAGCGTTCTCAGAAATTAATTATAACTTTTGACCAACAGGTGGCGCTGTCTCAAAATCTTTTGAGTACCTTCAGGGCATGCTGCTTATCGCACACACTGAGTTTCGTAATGTTAGACCAAAGCATTTGTTTAGTATAGCATTGTATTTCACAAAACTGTATTGAAGTCAATGGGAATTTCACGTTTTGTTCTATTATAGCGCAACCAAGAGGCTCAGTCCCACAATTTTTTTTATGTGTCCTCAGAGTGACCCCATACATATGTGTGTCAATTTTGGTGCAAATATCTCAATTTACTTCCGAGTTATAAACATTTATATGAAAAAACACGTAAAAAATGACTGACACATGACTTTGTTTGAATTTTACTACCCCTTACTATCAATATTTTCGCATTTGGGCATTAGCATATAGTTAACAAGCTATGATTCCGTGTTTCTGACGGTGGTTTCGTCTCGATCGGAACAGCGGTTTTGAAGATATCGCCAAGTGTTTTTTTCACGCTAAATCGCTACGCTACACCAACCGTAAGATGAAACCCAGCATGTTTAGTATCATTGGACTCGGCAACAATTCAGGATCTCAAAAAGATGACTCCTGTGAAAATAAGTGTACCACACCCAAAGCTATAAGCGTTTGAAAAAAAAAATTCACCACTAGGTGGCGCTGTTTCGAAACTTCTCAGGCTCCTTTAGGGCATCGTACTGATGACTCATACCGAGTTTCGTAACAATTCGTTCATGCGTTCAAAAAATACAGCATTTTAGCACATAATTCAAAATGGCCGACAGCCAAAATGGCCGATCTGGGAAAATTGGATATCGGTCGACTCGGCATGACGCCCTGAATCTAACGAGACCAATTTTTTGATTTTTGGAGAAACCGTTCAGAAGTTACGAGCAAAAATAGCCATTTTTCATATCTCCGGACCACTAGGTGGCGCTGCGCCGAAACGCAGCACGTAGCCTCAGGTCATGCTTGTGATGACAGGTACCAAGTTTGGTCTGAAAACGAGTAAGCGTTGCGGAGATACAGCCTCACCTCTGTTTTTGCAAGCGCTACGTAAAATTTGTTTACGCGTTTATCGAAAACGGTTATTCGAATCATCTTGAATTCCATAACTTTTTATCAGCACTGCCTGGAGATGATCCGGTGCGATTTTGGTGAAAATTGGACAAACCGTCTAGGACGAGTTCGCAAAAGTAGGTTTTTTGGAAAATTCAAAATGGCGGCCGTTTTTTTATGACGGAAAATGACGTCATAGGGTGCGATCGAATCGGCATGAGCTCAGAAACAAGAGGAAAAAAGAATTTTGTTGATAGGTCTTACGGTTCAAAAGTTATTAGCATAATAAAAGTGAAATTTTGGACAGTTGGTGGCGCTAGAGGGAATGAGTTAGAGACACCAAAATTGGTGTATTTAAAGTTGGGACTGTCCTCTATCAGAATGTCAAACCAAAACAACTTTCCCGCAAACCGGTCTATGGGCTGCCATAGACGCCCAGTCGGAAGAAGAATAATAATAATAAATATAGCTGCAAGCAGCCATTACCGGGGCCAAGCGCAAGAAGCGGCAACATATGCCAAAATGGCAAGGAGTGGCAGACCAACTGCAGCAAGGAGCAATTAAGGGCATTTTGAGCGAACTTTGGGCAAATGGCTAAGAAAATCACATAAACATTAACTAATAAGATGATTTAATGGGTTATCACTTTCGAACAATAGGTGGCGCAGTTACGAAATAGATGTGATGTGGTCAGAGTGAGGTGACAATGACACATGCACAGTTTGGTGTCAAAATGTGAAGGCATTGCAGAGATAAAGCCTAAATAGTAATTTTGGCAGCATGCCTAAACTTTGATGTTGTGTTATACGAAAACGGTTTCGTCTATCATCGTGCAATTCATAACTTTTAGTCGGCACGGTCTGGAGATGATACGATTAATTTTTCGTGAAAATCGGACAAACGGTCTAGGAGGAGTTCGAAAAAGAAGGTTTTTCAAAGAAATAAAGATGGCGGACAGGAAGTTTGGCTGATTATGGAAAACCTGATATCTATGTTTTCGGCATAACCCAAGGAATCTATTAAGATCAGTTTCATTGCAATAGGCAAATTTATTCAAAAGTTATTAGCGTTCTCAGAAATTAATTATAACTTTTGACCAACAGGTGGCGCGGTCTCAAAATCTTTTGAGTACCTTCAGGGCATGCTGCTTATGGCACACACTGAGTTTCGTAATGTTAGACCAAAGCATTTATTTAGTATAGCATTGTATTTCACAAAACTGTATTGAAGTCAATGGGAATTTCACGTTTTGTTCTATTATAGCGCCACCAAGAGGCTCAGTCCCACAATTTTTTGTGTGTGTCCTCAGAGTGACCCCATACATATGTGTGTCAATTTTGGTGAAAATATCTCAATTCGCTTCCGAGTTATAAACATTTATATGAAAAAACACGTAAAAAATGACTGACACATGACTTTGTTTGAGTTTTACTACCCCTTACTATCAATATTTTCGCATTTGGGCATTAGCATATAGTTAACAAGCTATGATTTCGTGTTTCTGACGGTGGTTTCGTCTCGATCGGAACAGCGGTTTTGAAGATATAGCCAAGTGTTTTTTTCGCGCTAAAACGCTACGCTACGCCATCCGTGAGACGAAACCCGACATATTTGGTATCGTTGGACTCGGCAACGATTCAGGACCTCAAAAATATGACTCCCGTGAAAATAAGTGTACCACACCCAAAGTTATAAGCGTTTGAATAAAACAATTCACCACTAGGTGGCGCTGTTTCGAAACTTCTCAGGCTCCTTCAGGGCATCGTACTGATGACCCATAACGAGTTTCGTAACAATTCGTTCATGCGTTCAAAAAATACAGCATTTTAGCACATAATTCAAAATGGCCGACAGCCAAAATGGCCGATCTGGGAAAATTGGATATCGGTCGACTCGGCATGACGCCCTGAATCTAACGAGACCAAGTTTTTGATTTTTGGAGAAACCGTTCAGAAGTTACGAGCAAAAATAGCCATTTTTCATATCTCCGGACCACTAGGTGGCGCTGCGCCGAAACGCAGCACGTAGCCTCAGGTCATGCTTGTGATAACACGTACCAAGTTTGGTGTGAAAACGAGTAAGCGTTGCGGAGATACAGCCTCACGTCTGTTTTTGCAAGCGCTACGTAAATTTTGTTTGCGCGTTTATCGAAAACGGTTATTCGAATCATCTTGAATTCCATAACTTTTTGTCAGCACTGCCTGGAGATGATCCGGTGCGATTTTGGTGAAAATCGGACAAACCGTCTAGGACGAGTTCGCAAAAGTAGGTTTTTTTGAAAATTCAAAATGGCGGCCGTTTTTTTATGACGGAAAATGACGTCATAGGGTGCGATCGAATCGGCATGAGCTCAGGAACAAGAGGAAAAAAGAATTTTGTTGATAGGCCTTACGGTTCAAAAGTTATTAGCATAATAAAAGTGAAACTTTGGACAGTTGGTGGCGCTAGAGGGAATGAGTTAGAGACACCAAAATTGGTGTATTTAAAGTTGGGACTGTCCTCTATCAGAATGTCAAACCAAAACAACTTTCCCGCAAACCGGTCTATGGGCTGCCATAGACGCCCAGTCGGAAGAAGAATAATAATAAATATAGCTGCAAGCAGCCATTACCGGGGCCAAGCGCAAGAAGCGGCAACATATGCCAAAATGGCAAGGAGTGGCAGACCAACTGCAGCAAGGAGCAATTAAGGGCATTTTGAGAGAACTTTGGGCAAATGGCTAAGAAAATCACATAAACATTAACTTATAAGATGATTTAATGGGTTATCACTTTCGAACAATAGGTGGCGCAGTTACAAAATAGATGTGATGTGGTCAGAGTGAGGTGACAATGACACATGCAAAGTTTGGTGTCAAAATGTGTAGGCATTGCAGAGATAAAGCCGAAATTGTCATTTTGGCAGCATGCCTCAAATTTGATGCTGTGGTATACGAAAACGGTTTTGTCTTTCGTCACGCAATCCATAACTTTTATTTGGCACTGTCTGCAGATGATACGATTCAATTTTCGTGAAAATCGGACAAACGGTCAAGGAGGAGTTCGAAAAAGAAGGTTTTTCAAAGAAATAAAGATGGCGGACAGGAAGTTTAGCTGATTATGCAAAACCTGACATCTATGTTTTCGGCATAACCCAAGGAATCTATTAAGATCAGTTTCATTGCAATAGGCAAATTTGTTCAAAAGTTATTAGCGTTCTCAGAAATTAATTATAACTTTTGACAAACAGGTGGCGCTGTCTCAAAATCTTTTGAGTACCTTCAGGGCATGCTGCTTATGGCACACACTGAGTTTCGTAATGTTAGACCAAAGCATTTGTTTAGTATAGCATTGTATTTCACAAAACTGTATTGAAGTCAATGGGAATTTCACGTTTTGTTCTATTATAGCGCCACCAAGAGGCTCAGTCCCACAATTTTTTTTATGTGTCCTCAGAGTGACCCCATACATATGTGTGTCAATTTTGGTGAAAATATCTCAATTCGCTTCCGAGTTATAAACATTTATATGAAAAAACACGTAAAAAATGACTGACACATGACTTTGTTTGAATTTTACTACCCCTTACTATCAATATTTTCGCATTTGGGCATTAACGTTTAGTTAACAAGCTATGATTCCGTGTTTCTGGCGGTGGTTTCGTCTCGATCGGAACAGCGGTTTTGAAGATATCGCAAAGTGTTTTTTTCGCGCTAAATCGCTACGCTACGCCATCCGTGAGATGAAACCCGACATATTTTGTATCGTTGGACTCGGCAACGATTCAGGACCTCAAAAATATGACTCCCGTGAAAATAAGTGTACCACACCCAAAGTTATAAGCGTTTGAAAAAAAAAATTCACCACTAGGTGGCGCTGTTTCGAAACTTCTCAGGCTCCTTCAGGGCATCGTACTGATGACCCATACCGAGTTTCGTAACAATTCGTTCATGCGTTCAAAAAATACAGCATTTTAGCACATAATTCAAAATGGCCGACAGCCAAAATGGCCGATCTGGGAAAATTGGATATCAGTCGACTCGGCATGATGCCCTGAATCTAACGAGATGAAGTTTATGATTTTTGGACAAACCGTTCAGAAGTTACGAGCAAAAATAGCCATTTTTCATATCTCCGGACCACTAGGTGGCGCTGCGCCGAAACGCTGCATGTAGCCTCAGGTCATGCTTATGATTACATGTACCAAGTTTGGTCTGAATAGGATGAAGCGTTGCGGAGATACAGCCTCACGTCTGTTTTTGCAAGCGCTACGTAAAATTAGTTTGCGCGTTTATCGAAAACGGTTATTCGAATCATCTTGAATTCCATAACTTTTTGTCAGCACTGCCTGGAGATGATCCGGTGCGATTTTGGTGAAAATCGGACAAACCGTCTAGGACGAGTTCGCAAAAGTAGGTTTTTTGGAAAATTCAAAATGGCGGCCGTTTTTTTATGACGGAAAATGACGTCATAGGGTGCGATCGAATCGGCATGAGCTCAGGAACAAGAGGAAAAAAGAATTTTGTTGATAGGCCTTACGGTTCAAAAGTTATTAGCATAATAAAAGTGAAACTTTGGACAGTTGGTGGCGCTAGAGGGAATGAGTTAGAGACACCAAAATTGGTGTATTTAAAGTTGGGACTGTCCTCTATCAGAATGTCAAACCAAAACAACTTTCCCGCAAACCGGTCTATGGGCTGCCATAGACGCCCAGTCGGAAGAAGAATAATAATAATAAATATAGCTGCAAGCAGCCATTACCGGGGCCAAGCGCAAGAAGCGGCAACATATGCCAAAATGGCAAGGAGTGGCAGACCAACTGCAGCAAGGAGCAATTAAGGGCATTTTGAGAGAACTTTGGGCAAATGGCTAAGAAAATCACATAAACATTAACTTATAAGATGATTTAATGGGTTATCACTTTCGAACAATAGGTGGAGCAGTTACGAAATAGATGTGATGTGGTCAGAGTGAGGTGACAATGACACATGCAAAGTTTGGTGTCAAAATGTGAAGGCATTGCAGAGATAAAGCCTATAGTAATTTTGGCAGCATGCCTAAACTTTGATGCTGTAGTATACGAAAACGGTTTTGTCTATCATCGTGCAATTCATAACTTTTAGCCGGCACGGTCTGGAGATGATACGATTCAATTTTCGTGAAAATCGGACAAACGGTCTAGGAGGAGTTCGAAAAAGAAGGTTTTTCAAAGAAATAAAGATGGCGAACAGGACGTTTGTCTGATTATGGAAAACCTGATATCTATGTTTTTGGCATAACCGAAGGAATCTATTAAGATCAGTTTCATTGCAATAGGCAAATTTATTCAAAAGTTATTAGTGTTCTCAGAAATGAATTTTAACTTTTGACCAACAGGTGTCGCTGTCTCAAAATCTTTTGAGTACCTTCAGGGCATGCTGCTTATGGCACACACTGAGTTTTGTAATATTACACTAATGCATTTGTTTAGTATAGCATTTTATTTCACAAAACTCTATTGAAGTCAATGGGAATTTCACGTTTTGTTCTATTATAGCGCCACCAAGAGGCTCAGTCCCACAATTTTTTTTTATGTGTCCTCAGAGTGACCCCATACATATTTGTGTCAATTTTGGTGAAAATATCTCAATTCACTTCCGAGTTATAAACATTTATATGAAAAAACACGTAAAAAATGACTGACACATGACTTTGTTTGAATTTTACTACCCCTTACTATCAATATTTTCACATTTGGGCATTAGCGTATAGTTAACGAGCTATGATTCCGTGTTTTTGGCGGTGGTTTCGTCTCGATCGGAACAGCGGTTTTGAAGATATCGCCAAGTGTTTTTTTCGCGCTAAATCGCTACACTACACCAACCGTAACACGAAACCCAGCATGTTTAGTATCGTTGGACTCGGCAACGATTCAGGAACTCAAAAAGATGACTCCCGTGAAAATAAGTGTACGACACCCAAAGTTATAAGCGTTTGAAAAAAAAAATTCACCACTAGGTGGCGCTGTTTCGAAACTTCTCAGGCTCCTTCAGGGCATTGTACTGATGACCCATACCGAGTTTCGTAACAATTCGTTCATGCGTTCAAAAAATACAGCATTTTTGCACATAATTCAAAATGGCCGACCGCCAAAATGGCCGTTCAGGGAAAATTGGATATCGGTGGACTTGGCATGACGCCCTGAATCTATCGAGACCAAATTTATGATTTTTGGACAAACCGTTCAGAAGTTACGAGCAAAAATAGCCATTTTTCATATCTCCGGACCACTAGGTGGCGCTGCGCCGAAACGCAGCACGTAGCCTCAGGTCATGCTTGTGATAACACGTACCAAGTTTGGTGTGAAAACGAGTAAGCGTTGCGGAGATACAACCTCACGTCTGTTTTCGCAAGCGCTACGTAAATTTTGTTTACGCGTTTATCGAAAACGGTTATTCAAATCATCTTGAATTCCATAACTTTTTGTCAGCACTGCCTGGAGATGATCCGGTGCGATTTTGGTGAAAATCGAACAAACCGTCTAGGACGAGTTCGCAAAAGTAGGTTTTTTGGAAAATTCAAAATGGCGGCCGTTTTTTTATGACGGAAAATGACGTCATAGGGTGCGATCGAATCGGCATGAGCTCAGGAACAAGAGGAAAAAAGAATTTTGTTGATAGGCCTTACGGTTCAAAAGTTATTAGCATAATAAAAGTGAAACTTTGGACAGTTGGTGGCGCTAGAGGGAATGAGTTAGAGACACCAAAATTGGTGTATTTAAAGTTGGGACTGTCCTCTATCAGAATGTCAAACCAAAACAACTTTCCCGCAAACCGGTCTATGGGCTGCCATAGACGCCCAGTCGGAAGAAGAATAATAATAATAATAATAATAATAAGAACCGGCACAGATACAATAGGTGCCTCCGCACCTTCGGTGCTTGGCCCCTAATAAGAACCGGCACAGATACAATAGGTGCCTCCGCACCTTCGGTGCTTGGCCCCTAATAAATATAGCTGCAAGCAGCCATTACCGGGGCCAAGCGCAAGAAGCGGCAACATATGCCAAAATGGCTAGGAGTGGCAGACCAACTGCAGCAAGGAGCAATTACGGGCATTTTGAGAGAACTTTTGGCAAATGGCTAAAAAAATCACATAAACATTAACTTATAAGATGATTTAATGGGTTATCACTTTCGAACAATAGGTGGCGCAGTTACGAAATAGATGTGTGGTCAGAGTGAGGTGACAATGACACATGCAAAGTTTGGTGTCAAAATGTGAAGGCATTGCAGAGATAAAGCCTAAATAGTAATTTTGGCAGCATGCCTAAACTTTGATGCTGTGGTATACGAAAACGGTTTTGTCTATCATCGTGCAATTCATAACTTTTAGCCGGCACGGTCTGGAGATGATACGATTCAATTTTCGTGAAAATCGGACAAACGGTCTAGGAGGAGTTCGAAAAAAAGGTTTTTCAAAGAAATAAAGATGGCGGACAGGAAGTTTTCCTGATTATGCAAAACCTGATATCTATGTTTTCGGCATAACCCAAGGAATATATTAAGATCAGTTTCATTGCAATAGGCAAATTTATTCAAAAGTTATTAGCGTTCTCATAAATTAATTATAACTTTTGACCAACAGGTGGCGCTGTCTCAAAATCTTTTGAGTACCTTCAGGGCATGCTGCTTATGGCACACACTGAGTTTTGTAATATTACACCAATGCATTTGTTTAGTATAGCATTTTATTTCACAAAACTCTATTGAAGTCAATGGGAATTTCACGTTTTGTTCTATTATAGCGCCACCAAGAGGCTCAGTCCCACAATTTTTTTTATGTGTCCTCAGAGTGACCCCATACATATGTGTGTCAATTTTGGTGCAAATATCTCAATTCACTTCCGAGTTATAAACATTTATATGAAAAAACACGTAAAAAATGACTGACACATGACTTTGTTTGAATTTTACTACCCCTTACTATCAATATTTTCGCATTTGGGCATTTGCATATAGTTAACAAGCTATGATTCCGTGTTTCTGGCGGTGGTTTCGTCTCGATCGGAACAGCGGTTTTGAAGATATCGCCAAGTGTTTTTTTCGCGCTAAATCGCTACGCTACACCAACCGTAACACGAAACCCAGCATGTTTAGTATCGTTGGACTCGGCAACGATTCAGGAACTCAAAAAGATGACTCCCGTGAAAATAAGTGTACCACACCCAAAGTTATAAGCGCTTGAAAAAAACAATTCACCACTAGGTGGCGCTGTTTCGAAACTTCTCAGGGTTCTTCAGGGCATCGTACTGATGACCCATACCGAGTTTCGTAACAATTCGTTCATGCGTTCAAAAAATACAGCATTTTAGTACATAATTCAAAATGGCCGACAGCCAAAATGGCCGATCTGGGAAAATTGGATATCAGTCGACTCGGCATGATGCCCTGAATCTAACGAGATGAAGTTCATGATTTTTGGACAAACCGTTCAGAAGTTACGAGCAAAAATAGCCATTTTTCATATCTCCGGACCACTAGGTGGCGCTGCGCCGAAACGCAGCACGTAGCCTCAGGTCATGCTTGTGATGACACGTACAAAGTTTGGTCTGAAAACGAGTAAGCGTTGCGGAGATACAGCCTCACGTCTGTTTTCGCAAGCGCTATGTAAAATTAGTTTGCGCGCTTATCGAAAACGGTTATTCGAATCATCATGAATTCCATAACTTTTTGTCAGCACTGCCTGGAGATGATCCGGTGCGATTTTGGTGAAAATCGGACAAACCGTCTAGGACGAGTTCGCAAAAGTAGTTTTTTTTGAAAATTCAAAATGGCGGCCGTTTTTTTATGACGGAAAATGACGTCATAGGGTGCGATCGAATCGGCATGAGCTCAGGAACAAGAGGAAAAAAGAATTTTGTTGATAGGCCTTACGGTTCAAAAGTTATTAGCATAATAAAAGTGAAACTTTGGACAGTTGGTGGCGCTAGAGGGAATGAGTTAGAGACACCAAAATTGGAGTATTTAAAGTTGGGACTGTCCTCTATCAGAATGTCAAACCAAAACAACTTTCCCGCAAACCGGTCTATGGGCTGCCATAGACGCCCAGTCGGAAGAAGAATAATAATAAATATAGCTGCAAGCAGCCATTACCGGGGCCAAGCGCAAGAAGCGGCAACATATGCCAAAATGGCAAGGAGTGGCAGACCAACTGCAGCAAGGAGCAATTAAGGGCATTTTGAGAGAACTTTGGGCAAATGGCTAAGAAAATCACATAAACATTAACTTATAAGATGATTTAATGGGTTATCACTTTCGAACAATAGGTGGCGCAGTTACGAAATAGATGTGATGTGGTCAGAGTGAGGTGACAATGACACATGCAAAGTTTGGTGTCAAAATGTGAAGGCATTGCAGAGATAAAGCCTAAATAGTAATTTTGGCAGCATGCCTAAACTTTGATGCTGTGGTATATGAAAACGGTTTTGTCTATCATTGTGCAATTCATAACTTTTAGTCGGCACTGTCTGGAGATGATGCGATTAAATTTTCGTGAAAATCGGACAAACGGTCTAGGAGGAGTTCGAAAAAGAAGGTTTTTCAAAGAAATAAAGATGGCGAACAGGAAGTTTGTCTGATTATGGAAAACCTGATATCTATGTTTTCAGCATAACCCAACGAATCTATTAAGATCAGTTTCATTGCAATAAGCAAATTTATTCAAAAGTAATTAGCGTTCTCAGAAATTAATTATAACTTTTGACCAACAGGTGGCGCTGTCTCAAAATCTTTTGAGTACCTTCAGGGCATGCTGCTTATGGCACACACTGAGTTTTGTAATATTACACTAATGCATTTGTTTAGTACAGCATTTTATTTCACAAAACTCTATTGAAGTCAATGGGAATTTCACGTTTTGTTCTATTATAGCGCCACCAAGAGGCTCAGTCCCACAATTTTTTTTATGTGTCCTCAGAGTGACCCCATACATATGTGTGTCAATTTTGGTGCAAATATCTCAATTCACTTCCGAGTTATAAACATTTATATGAAAAAACACGTAAAAAATGACTGACACATGACTTTGTTTGAATTTTACTACCCCTTACTATCAATATTTTCGCATTTGGGAATTAGCGTATAGTTAACAAGCTATGATTCCGTGTTTCTGGCGGTGGTTTCGTCTCGATCGGAACAGCGGTTTTGAAGATATCGCCAAGTGTTTTTTCGCGCTAAATCGCTACGCTACACCAACCGTAACACGAAACCCAGCATGTTTAGTATCGTTGGACTCGGCAACGATTCAGGAACTCAAAAAATGACTCCCGTGAAAATAAGTGTACCACACCCAAAGTTATAAGCGTTTGAAAAAAAAATTCACCACTAGGTGGCGCTGTTTCGAAACTTCTCAGGCTTTTTCAGGGCATCGTACTGATGACCCATACCGAGTTTCGTAACAATTCGTTCATGCGTTCAAAAAATACAGCATTTTAGCACATAATTCAAAATGGCCGACAGCCAAAATGGCCGATCTGGGAAAATTGGATATCAGTCGACTCGGCATGATGCCCTGAATCTAACGAGATGAAGTTTATGATTTTTGGACAAACCGTTCAGAAGTTACGAGCAAAAATAGCCATTTTTCATATCTCCGGACCACTAGGTGGCGCTGCGCCGAAACGCTGCATGTAGCTTCAGGTCATGCTTGTGATGACATGTACCAAGTTTGGTCTGAATAGGATGAAGCGTTGCGGAGATACAACCTCACGTCTGTTTTTGCAAGCGCTACGTAAAATTAGTTTGCGCGCTTATCGAAAACGGTTATTCGAATCATCTTGAATTCCATAACTTTTTGTCAGCACTGCCTGGAGATGATCCGGTGCGATTTTGGTGAAAATCGGACAAACCGTCTAGGACGAGTTCGCAAAAGTAGGTTTTTTAGAAAATTCAAAATGGCGGCCATTTTTTTATGACGGAAAATGACGTCATAGGATGCGATCGAATCGCCATGAGCTCAGAAACAAGAGGAAAAAAGAATTTTGTTGATAGGCCTTACGGTTCAAAAGTTATTAGCATAATAAAAGTGAAACTTTGGACAGTTGGTGGCGCTAGAGGGAATGAGTTAGAGACACCAAAATTGGTGTATTTAAAGTTGGGACTGTCCTCTATCAGAATGTCAAACCAAAACAACTTTCCCGCAAACCTGTCTATGGGCTGCCATAGACGCCCAGTCGGAAGAAGAATAATAATAATAATAAATATAGCTGCAAGCAGCCATTACCGGGGCCAAGCGCAAGAAGCGGCAACATATGCCAAAATGGCAAGGAGTGGCAGACCAACTGTAGCAAGGAGCAATTAAGGGCATTTTGAGAGAACTTTGGGCAAATGGCTAAAAAAATCACATAAACATTAACTTATAAGATGATTTAATGGGTTATCACTTTCGAACAATAGGTGGCGCAGTTACGAAATAGATGTGATGTGGTCAGAGGGAGGTGACAATGACACATGCAAAGTTTGGTGTCAAAATGTGAAGGCATTGCAGAGATAAAGCCTAAATAGTAATTTTGGCAGCATGCCTAAATTTTGATGCTGTGGTATACAAAAACGGTTTTGTCTATCATCGTGCAATTCATAACTTTTAGTCGGCACGGTCTGGAGATGATACTATTCAATTTTCGTGAAAATCGAACAAACGGTCTAGGAGGAGTTCGAAAAAGAAGGTTTTTCAAAGAAATAAAGATGGCGAACAGGACGTTTGTCTGATTATGGAAAACCTGATATCTATGTTTTCGGCATAACCGAAGGAATCTATTAAGATCAGTTTCATTGCAATAGGCAAATTTATTCAAAAGTTATTAGCGTTCTCAGAAATTAATTATAACTTTTGACCAACAGGTGGCGCTGTCTCAAAATCTTTTGAGTACCTTCAGGGCATGCTGCTTATGGCACACACTGAGTTTTGTAATATTACACCAATGCATTTGTTTAGTATAGCATTTTATTTCACAAAACTCTATTGAAGTCAATGGGAATTTCACGTTTTGTTCTATTATAGCGCCACCAAGAGGCTCAGTCCCACAATTTTTTTTATGTGTCCTCAGAGTGACCCCATACATATGTGTGTCAATTTTGGTGCAAATATCTCAATTCACTTCCGAGTTATAAACATTTATATGAAAAAACACATAAAAAATGACTGACACATGACTTTGTTTGAATTTTACTACCCCTTACTATCAATATTTTCGCATTTGGGCATTTGCATATAGTTAACAAGCTATGATTCCGTGTTTCTGGCGGTGGTTTCGTCTCGATCGGAACAGTGGTTTTGAAGATATCGCCAAGTGTTTTTTTCGCGCTAAATCGCTACACTACACCAACCGTAACACGAAACCCAGCATGTTTAGTATCGTTGGACTCGGCAACGATTCAGGACCTCAAAAATATGACTCCCGTGAAAATAAGTGTACCACACCCAAAGTTATAAGCGTTTGAATAAAACAATTCACCAATAGGTGGCGCTGTTTCGAAACTTCTCAGGCTCCTTCAGGGCATCGTACTGATGACCCATACCGAGTTTCGTAACAATTCGTTCATGCGTTCAAAAAATACAGCATTTTCGCACATAATTCAAAATGGCCGACAGCCAAAATGGCCGATCTGGGAAAATTGGATATCGGTCGACTCGGCATGACGCCCTGAATCTATCGAGACCAAGTTTTTGATTTTTGGAGAAACCGTTCAGAAGTTATGAGCAAAAATAGCCATTTTTTATATCTCCGGACCACTAGGTGGCGCTGCGCCGAAACGCTGCATGTAGCCTCAGATCATGCTTGTGATGACATGTACCAAGTTTGGTCTGAATAGGATGAAGCGTTGCGGAGATACAGCCTCACGTCTGTTTTCGCAAGCGCTACGTAAAATTAGTTTGCGCGTTTATCGAAAACGGTTCTTCGAATCATCTTGAATTCCATAACTTTTTGTCAGCACTGCCTGGAGATGATCCGGTGCGATTTTGGTGAAAATCGGACAAACCGTCTAGGACGAGTTCGCAAAAGTAGGTTTTTTGGAAAATTCAAAATGGCGGCCATTTTTTTATGACGGAAAATGACGTCATAGGGTGCTATCGAATCGGCATGAGCTCAGGAACAAGAGGAAAAAAGAATTTTGTTGATAGGCCTTACGGTTCAAAAGTTATTAGCATAATAAAAGTGCAACTTTGGACAGTTGGTGGCGCTAGAGGGAATGAGTTAGAGACACCAAAATTGGTGTATTTAAAGTTGGGACTGTCCTCTATCAGAATGTCAAACCAAAACAACTTTCCCGCAAACCGGTCTATGGGCTGCCATAGACGCCCAGTCGGAAGAAGAATAATAATAATAATAATAATAATAAATATAGCTGCAAGCAGCCATTACCGGGGCCAAGCGCAAGAAGCGGCAACATATGCCAAAATGGCAAGGAGTGGCAGACCAACTGCAGCAAGGAGCAATTAAGGGCATTTTGAGAGAACTTTGGGCAAATGGCTAAGAAAATCACATAAACATTAACTTATAAGATGATTTAATGGGTTATCACTTTCGAACAATAGGTGGCGCAGTTACGAAATAGCTGTGATGTGGTCAGAGTGAGGTGACAATGACACATGCAAAGTTTGGTGTCAAAATGTGAAGGCATTGCAGAGATAAAGCCTAAATAGTAATTTTGGCAGCATGCCTAAACTTTGATGTTGTGTTATACGAAAACGGTTTCGTCTATCATCGTGCAATTCATAACTTTTAGTCGGCACGGTCTGGAGATGATACGATTCAATTTTCGTGAAAATCGGACAAACGGTCTAGGAGGAGTTCGAAAAAGAAGGTTTTTCAAAGAAATAAAGATGGCGGACAGGAAGTTTTGCTGATTATGCAAAACCTGATATCTATGTTTTCAGCATAACCCAAGGAATCTATTAAGATCAGTTTCATTGCAATAGGCAAATTTATTCAAAAGTTATCAGCGTTCTCAGAAATTAATTATAACTTTTGACCAACAGGTGGCGCTGTCTCAAAATCTTTTGAGTACCTTCAGGGCATGCTGCTTATGGCACACACTGAGTTTCGTAATGTTATACCAAAGGTTTTATTTTGTATAGCATTGTATTTAACAAAACTCTATTGAAGTCATTGGGAATTTCACGTTTTGTTCTATTATAGCGCCACCAAGAGGCTCAGTCCAACAATTTTTTTTGTGTTTCCTCAGAGTGACCCCATACATATGTGTGTCAATTTTGGTGAAAATATCTCAATTCGCTTCCGAGTTATAAACATTTATATGAAAAAACACGTAAAAAATGACTGACACATGACTTTGTTTGAATTTTACTACCCCTTACTATCAATATTTTCGCATTTGGGCATTAGCATATAGTTAACAAGCTATGATTCCGTGTTTCTGACGGTGGTTTCGTCTCGATCGGAACAGCGGTTTTGAAGATATCGCCAAGTGTTTTTTTCGCGCTAAATCGCTACGCTACGCCATCCGTAACACGAAACCCAGCATGTTTAGTATCGTTGGACTCGGCAACGATTCAGGAACTCAAAAAGATGACTCCCGTGAAAATAAGTGTACCACACCCAAAGTTATAAGCGTTTGAATAAAAAAATTCACCACTAGGTGGCACTGTTTCGAAACTTCTCAGGCTCCTTCAGGGCATTGTACTGATGACCCATACCGAGTTTCGTAACAATTCATTCATGCGTTCAAAAAATACAGCATTTTAGCACGTAATTCAAAATGGCCGACCGCCAAAATGGCCGTTCTGGGAAAATTGCATATCGGTGGACTTGGCATGACGCCCTGAATCTAACGAGACCAAATTTATGATTTTTGGACAAACCGTTCAGAAGTTACGAGCAAAAATAGCCATTTTTCATATCTTCGGACCACTAGGTGGCACTGCGCCGAAACGCAGCACGTAGCCTCAAGTCATGCTTGTGATAACACGTACCAAGTTTGGTGTGAAAACGAGTAAGCGTTGCGGAGATACAACCTCACGTCTGTTTTCGCAAGCGCTACGTAAATTTTGTTTACGCGTTTATCGAAAACGGTTATTCGAATCATCTTGAATTCCATAACTTTTTGTCAGCACTGCCTGGAGATGATCCGGTGCGATTTTGGTGAAAATCGGACAAACCGTCTAGGACGAGTTCGCAAAAGTAGGTTTTTTTGAAAATTCAAAATGGCGGCCGTTTTTTTATGACGGAAAATGACGTCATAGGGTGCGATCGAATCGGCATGAGCTCAGGAACAAGAGGAAAAAAGAATTTTGTTGATAGGCCTTACGGTTCAAAAGTTATTAGCATAATAAAAGTGAAACTTTGGACAGTTGGTGGCGCTAGAGGGAATGAGTTAGAGACACCAAAATTGGTGTATTTAAAGTTGGGACTGTCCTCTATCAGAATGTCAAACCAAAACAACTTTCCCGCAAACCGGTCTATGGGCTGCCATAGACGCCCAGTCGGAAGAAGAATAATAATAAATATAGCTGCAAGCAGCCATTACCGGGGCCAAGCGCAAGAAGCGGCAACATATGCCAAAATGGCAAGGAGTGGCAGACCAACTGCAGCAAGGAGCAATTAAGGGCATTTTGAGAGAACTTTGGGCAAATGGCTAAAAAAATCACATAAACATTAACTTATAAGATGATTTAATGGGTTATCACTTTCGAACAATAGGTGGCGCAGTTACGAAATAGATGTGATGTGGTCAGAGTGACGTGACAATGACACATGCAAAGTTTGGTGTCAAAATGTGAAGGCATTGCAGAGATAAAGCCTAAATAGTAATTTTGGCAGCATGCCTAAACTTTGATGCTGTGGTATACGAAAACGGTTTTGTCTATCATCGTGCAATTCATAACTTTTAGTCGGCACGGTCTGGAGATGATGCGATTAAATTTTCGTGAAAATCGGACAAACGGTCTAGGAGGAGTTCGAAAAAGAAGGCTTTTCAAAGAAATAAAGATGGCGGACAGGAAGTTTGGCTGATTATGCAAAACCTGATATCTATGTTTTCGGCATAACCCAAGGAATCTATTAAGATCAGTTTCATTGCAATAGGCAAATTTATTCAAAAGTTATTAGCGTTCTCAGAAATTAATTATAACTTTTGACCAACAGGTGGCGCTGTCTCAAAATCTTTTGAGTACCTTCAGGGCATGCTGCTTATGGCACACACTGAGTTTCGTAATGTTAGACCAAAGCATTTGTTTAGTATAGCATTGTATTTCACAAAACTGTATTGAAGTCAATGGGAATTTCACGTTTTGTTCTATTATAGCGCCACCAAGAGGCTCAGTCCCACAATTTTTTTTATGTGTCCTCAGAGTGACCCCATACATATGTGTGTCAATTTTGGTGCAAATATCTCAATTTACTTCCGAGTTATAAACATTTATATGAAAAAACACGTAAAAAATGACTGACACATGACTTTGTTTGAATTTTACTACCCCTTACTATCAATATTTACGCATTTGGGCATTAGCATATAGTTAACAAGCTATGATTCCGTGTTTCTGGCGGTGGTTTCGTCTCGATCGGAACAGCGGTTTTGAAGATATCGCCAAGTGTTTTTTTCGCGCTAAATCGCTACGCTACGCCATCCGTGAGACGAAACCCGACATATTTGGTATCGTTGGACTCGGCAACGATTCAGGACCTCAAAAATATGACTCCTGTGAAAATAAGTGTACCACACCCAAAGTTATAAGCGTTTGAATAAAACAATTCACCACTAGGTGGCGCTGTTTCGAAACTTCTCAGGCTCCTTCAGGGCATTGTACTGATGACCCATACCGAGTTTCGTAACAATTCGTTCATGCGTTCAAAAAATACAGCATTTTAGCACATAATTCAAAATGGCCGACAGCCAAAATGGCCGATCTGGGAAAATTGCATATCAGTCGACTCGGCATGATGCTCTGAATCTAACGAGATGAAGTTTATGATTTTTGGACAAACCGTTCAGAAGTTACGAGCAAAAATAGCCATTTTTCATATCTCCGGACCACTAGGTGGCGCTGGGCCGAAACGCTGCATGTAGCCTCAGGTCATGCTTGTGATTACATGTACCAAGTTTGGTCTGAATAGGATGAAGCGTTGCGGAGATACAGCCTTACGTCTGTTTTTGCAAGCGTTACGTAAAATTTGTTTGTGCGTTTATCAAAAACCGTTAAGCAAATCATCTTGAATTCCATAACTTTTTGTCAGCACTGCCTGGAGATGATCCGGTGCGATTTTGGTGAAAATCGGACAAACGGTCTAGGACGAGTTCGCAAAAGTACGTTTTTCAGAAAATTCAAAATGGCGGCCATGTTTTTATGACGGAAAATGACGTCATAGGGTGCGATCGAATCGGCATGAGCTCAGGAACAAGAGGAAAAAAGAATTTTGTTGATAGGCCTTACGGTTCAAAAGTTATTAGCATAATAAAAGTGAAACTTTGGACAGTTGGTGGCGCTAGAGGGAATGAGTTAGAGACACCAAAATTGGTGTATTTAAAGTTGGGACTGTCCTCTATCAGAATGTCAAACCAAAACAACTTTCCCGCAAACCGGTCTATGGGCTGCCATAGACGCCCAGTCGGAAGAAGAATAATAATAATAAATATAGCTGCAAGCAGCCATTACCGGGGCCAAGCGCAAGAAGCGGCAACATATGCCAAAATGGCAAGGAGTGGCAGACCAACTGCAGCAAGGAGCAATTAAGGGCATTTTGAGAGAACTTTGGGCAAATGGCTAAAAAAATCACATAAACATTAACTTATAAGATGATTTAATGGGTTATCACTTTCGAACAATAGGTGGCGCAGTTACGAAATAGATGTGATGTGGTCAGAGTGAGGTGACAATGACACATGCAAAGTTTGGTGTCAAAATGTGAAGGCATTGCAGAGATAAAGCCTAAATAGTAATTTTGGCAGCATGCCTACATTTTGATGCTGTGGTATACGAAAACGGTTTTGTCTATCATCGTGCAATTCATAATTTTTAGTCGGCACGGTCTGGAGATGATACGATTCAATTTTCGTGAAAATCGGACAAACAGTCTAGGAGGAGTTCGAAAAAGAAGGTTTTTCAAAGAAATAAAGATGGCGAACAGGAAGTTTGTCTGATTATGGAAAACCTGATATCTATGTTTTCGGCATAACCGAAGGAATCTATTAAGATCAGTTTCATTGCAATAGGCAAATTTATTCAAAAGTTATTAACGTTCTCAGAAATTAATTATAACTTTTGACCAACAGGTGGCGCTGTCTCAAAATCTTTTGAGTACCTTCAGGGCATGCTGCTTATGGCACACACTGAGTTTTGTAATATTACACCAATGCATTTGTTTAGTATAGCATTTTAATTCACAAAACTCTATTGAAGTCAATGGGAATTTCACGTTTTGTTCTATTATAGCGCCACCAAGAGGCTCAGTCCCACAATTTTTTTTATGTGTCCTCAGAGTGACCCCATACATATGTGTGTCAATTTTGGTGCAAATATCTCAATTCACTTCCGAGTTATAAACATTTATATAAAAAAACATGTAAAAAATGACTGACACATGACTTTGTTTGAATTTTACTACCCCTTACTATCAATATTTTCGCATTTGGGCATTAGCGTTTAGTTAACAAGCTATGATTCCGTGTTTTTGGCGGTGGTTTCGTCTCGATCGGAACAGCGGTTTTGAAGATATCGCCAAGTGTTTTTTTCGCGCTAAATCGCTACGCTACGCCATCCGTGAGACGAAACCCGACATATTTTGTATCGTTGGACTCAGCAACGATTCAGGACCTCAAAAATATGACTCCCGTGAAAATAAGTGTACCACACCCAAAGTTATAAGCGTTTGAAACAAAAAATTCACCACTAGGTGGCGCTGTTTCGAAACTTCTCAGGCTCCTTCAGGGCATCGTACTGATGACCCATACCGAGTTTCGTAACAATTCGTTCATGCGTTCAAAAAATACAGCATTTTAGCACATAATTCAAAATGGCCGACAGCCAAAATGGCCGATCTGGGAAAATTGGATATCGGTCGACTCGGCATGACGCCCTGAATCTAACAAGACCAAGTTTATGATTTTTGGACAAACCGTTCAGAAGTTACGAGCAAAAATAGCCATTTTTCATATCTCCGGACCACTAGGTGGCGCTGCGCCGAAACGCAGCACGTAGCCTCAGGTCATGCTTGTGATAACACGTACCAAGTTTGGTGTGAAAACGAGTAAGCGTTGCGGAGATACAACCTCACGTCTGTTTTCGCAAGCGCTACGTAAATTTTGTTTACGCGTTTATCGAAAACGGTTATTCGAATCATCTTGAATTCCATAACTTTTTGTCAGCACTGCCTGGAGATGATCCGGTGCGATTTTGGTGAAAATCGGACAAACCGTCTAGGACGAGTTCGCAAAAGTAGGTTTTTTGGAAAATTCAAAATGGCGGCCGTTTTTTTATGACGGAAAATGACGTCATAGGGTGCGATCGAATCGGCATGCGCTCAGGAACAAGAGGAAAAAAGAATTTTGTTGATAGGCCTTACGGTTCAAAAGTTATTAGCATAATAAAAGTGAAACTTTGGACAGTTGGTGGCGCTAGAGGGAATGAGTTAGAGACACCAAAATTGGTGTATTTAAAGTTGGGACTGTCCTCTATCAGAATGTCAAACCAAAACAACTTTCCCGCAAACCGGTCTATGGGCTGCCATAGACGCCCAGTCGGAAGAAGAATAATAATAATAATAATAAGAACCGGCACAGATACAATAGGTGCCTCCGCACCTTCGGTGCTTGGCCCCTAATAATAAGAACCGGCACAGATACAATAGGTGCCTCCGCACCTTCGGTGCTTGGCCCCTAATAATAGGAACCGGCACAGATACAATAGGTGCCTCCGCACCTTCGGTGCTTGGCCCCTAATAATAAGAACCGGCACAGATACAATAGGTGCCTCCGCACCTTCGGTGCTTGGCCCCTAAATATAGCTGCAAGCAGCCATTACCGGGGCCAAGCGCAAGAAGCGGCAACATATGCCAAAATGGCAAGGAGTGGCAGACCAACTGTAGCAAGGAGCAATTAAGGGCATTTTGAGAGAACTTTGGGCAAATGGCTAAAAAAATCACATAAACATTAACTTATAAGATGATTTAATGGGTTATCACTTTCGAACAATAGGTGGCGCAGTTACGAAATAGATGTGATGTGGTCAGAGGGAGGTGACAATGACACATGCAAAGTTTGGTGTCAAAATGTGAAGGCATTGCACAGATAAAGCCTAAATAGTAATTTTGGCAGCATGCCTAAATTTTGATGCTGTGGTATACAAAAACGGTTTTGTCTATCATCGTGCAATTCATAACTTTTAGTCGGCACGGTCTGGAGATGATACTATTCAATTTTCGTGAAAATCGAACAAACGGTCTAGGAGGAGTTCGAAAAAGAAGGTTTTTCAAAGAAATAAAGATGGCGAACAGGACGTTTGTCTGATTATGGAAAACCTGATATCTATGTTTTCGGCATAACCGAAGGAATCTATTAAGATCAGTTTCATTGCAATAGGCAAATTTATTCAAAAGTTATTAGCGTTCTCAGAAATTAATTATAACTTTTGACCAACAGGTGGCGCTGTCTCAAAATCTTTTGAGTACCTTCAGGGCATGCTGCTTATGGCACACACTGAGTTTTGTAATATTACACCAATGCATTTGTTTAGTATAGCATTTTATTTCACAAAACTCTATTGAAGTCAATGGGAATTTCACGTTTTGTTCTATTATAGCGCCACCAAGAGGCTCAGTCCCACAATTTTTTTTATGTGTCCTCAGAGTGACCCCATACATATGTGTGTCAATTTTGGTGCAAATATCTCAATTCACTTCCGAGTTATAAACATTTATATGAAAAAACACATAAAAAATGACTGACACATGACTTTGTTTGAATTTTACTACCCCTTACTATCAATATTTTCGCATTTGGGCAATTGCATATAGTTAACAAGCTATGATTCCGTGTTTCTGGCGGTGGTTTCGTCTCGATCGGAACAGTGGTTTTGAAGATATCGCCAAGTGTTTTTTTCGCGCTAAATCGCTACACTACACCAACCGTAACACGAAACCCAGCATGTTTAGTATCGTTGGACTCGGCAACGATTCAGGACCTCAAAAATATGACTCCCGTGAAAATAAGTGTACCACACCCAAAGTTATAAGCGTTTGAATAAAACAATTCACCAATAGGTGGCGCTGTTTCGAAACTTCTCAGGCTCCTTCAGGGCATCGTACTGATGACCCATACCGAGTTTCGTAACAATTCGTTCATGCGTTCAAAAAATACAGCATTTTCGCACATAATTCAAAATGGCCGACAGCCAAAATGGCCGATCTGGGAAAATTGGATATCGGTCGACTCGGCATGACGCCCTGAATCTATCGAGACCAAGTTTTTGATTTTTGGAGAAACCGTTCAGAAGTTATGAGCAAAAATAGCCATTTTTTATATCTCCGGACCACTAGGTGGCGCTGCGCCGAAACGCTGCATGTAGCCTCAGATCATGCTTGTGATGACATGTACCAAGTTTGGTCTGAATAGGATGAAGCGTTGCGGAGATACAGCCTCACGTCTGTTTTCGCAAGCGCTACGTAAAATTAGTTTGCGCGTTTATCGAAAACGGTTCTTCGAATCATCTTGAATTCCATAACTTTTTGTCAGCACTGCCTGGAGATGATCCGGTGCGATTTTGGTGAAAATCGGACAAACCGTCTAGGACGAGTTCGCAAAAGTAGGTTTTTTGGAAAATTCAAAATGGCGGCCATTTTTTATGACGGAAAATGACGTCATAGGGTGCTATCGAATCGGCATGAGCTCAGGAACAAGAAGAAAAAAGAATTTTGTTGATAGGCCTTACGGTTCAAAAGTTATTAGCATAATAAAAGTGCAACTTTGGACAGTTGGTGGCGCTAGAGGGAATGAGTTAGAGACACCAAAATTGGTGTATTTAAAGTTGGGACTGTCCTCTATCAGAATGTCAAACCAAAACAACTTTCCCGCAAACCGGTCTATGGGCTGCCATAGACGCCCAGTCGGAAGAAGAATAATAATAATAATAAATATAGCTGCAAGCAGCCATTACCGGGGCCAAGCGCAAGAAGCGGCAACATATGCCAAAATGGCAAGGAGTGGCAGACCAACTGCAGCAAGGAGCAATTAAGGGCATTTTGAGAGAACTTTGGGCAAATGGCTAAGAAAATCACATAAACATTAACTTATAAGATGATTTAATGGGTTATCACTTTCGAACAATAGGTGGCGCAGTTACGAAATAGATGTGATGTGGTCAGAGTGAGGTGACAATGACACATGCAAAGTTTGGTGTCAAAATGTGAAGGCATTGCAGAGATAAAGCCTAAATAGTAATTTTGGCAGCATGCCTATAATTTGATGCTGTGGTATACGAAAACGGTTTTGTCTATCATCGTGCAATTCATAACTTTTAGTCGGCACGGTCTGGAGATGATACGATTCAATTTTCGTGAAAATCGGACAAACGGTCTAGGAGGAGTTCGAAAAAGAAGGTTTTTCAAAGAAATAAAGATGGCGAACAGGAAGTTTGTCTGATTATGGAAAACCTGATATCTATGTTTTCAGCATAACCCAAGGAATCTATTAAGATCAGTTTCATTGCAATAAGCAAATTTATTCAAAAGTAATTAGCGTTCTCAGAAATTAATTATAACTTTTGACCAACAGGTGGCGCTGTCTCAAAATCTTTTGAGTACCTTCAGGGCATGCTGCTTATGGCACACACTGAGTTTTGTAATATTACACCAATGCATTTGTTTAGTATAGCATTTTATTTCACAAAACTCTATTGAAGTCAATGGGAATTTCACGTTTTGTTCTATTATAGCGCCACCAAGAGGCTCAGTCCCACCATTTTTTTTATGTGTCCTCAGAGTGACCCCATACATATGTGTGTCAATTTTGGTGCAAATATCTCAATTCACTTCCGAGTTATAAACATTTATATGAAAAAACACGTAAAAAATGACTGACACATGACTTTGTTTGAATTTTACTACCCCTTACTATCAATATTTTCACATTTGGGCATTAGCGTATAGTTAACAAGCTATGATTCCGTGTTTTTGGCGGTGGTTTCGTCTCGATCGGAACAGCGGTTTTGAAGATATCGCCAAGTGTTTTTTTCGCGCTAAATCGCTACGCTACACCAACCGTAACACGAAACCCAGCATGTTTAGTATCGTTGGACTCGGCAACGATTCAGGAACTCAAAAAATGACTCCCGTGAAAATAAGTGTACCACACCCAAAGTTATAAGCGTTTGAAAAAAAAAAATTCACCACTAGGTGGCGCTGTTTCGAAACTTCTCAGGCTTCTTCAGGGCATCGTACTGATGACCCATACCGAGTTTCGTAACAATTCGTTCATGCGTTCAAAAAATACAGCATTTTAGCACATAATTCAAAATGGCCGACAGCCAAAATGGCCAATCTGGGAAAATTGGATATCAGTCGACTCGGCATGATGCCCTGAATCTAACGAGATGAAGTTTATGATTTTTGGACAAACCGTTCAGAAGTTACGAGCAAAAATAGCCATTTTTCATATCTCCGGACCACTAGGTGGCGCTGCGCCGAAACGCTGCATGTAGCCTCAGGTCATGCTTGTGATGACATGTACCAAGTTTGGTCTGAATAGGATGAAGCGTTGCGGAGATACAACCTCACGTCTGTTTTTGCAAGCGCTACGTAAAATTAGTTTGCGCGCTTATCGAAAACGGTTATTCGAATCATCTTGAATTCCATAACTTTTTGTCAGCACTGCCTGGAGATGATCCGGTGCGATTTTGGTGAAAATCGGACAAACCGTCTAGGACGAGTTCGCAAAAGTAGGTTTTTTAGAAAATTCAAAATGGCGGCCATTTTTTTATGACGGAAAATGACGTCATAGGGTGCGATCGAATCGCCATGAGCTCAGGAATAAGAGGAAAAAAGAATTTTGTTGATAGGCCTTACGGTTCAAAAGTTATTAGCATAATAAAAGTGAAATTTTGGACAGTTGGTGGCGCTAGAGGGAATGAGTTAGAGACACCAAAATTGGTGTATTTAAAGTTGGGACTGTCCTCTATCAGAATGTCAAACCAAAACAACTTTCCCGCAAACCGGTCTATGGGCTGCCATAGACGCCCAGTCGGAAGAAGAATAATAATAATAAATATAGCTGCAAGCAGCCATTACCGGGGCCAAGCGCAAGAAGCGGCAACATATGCCAAAATGGCAAGGAGTGGCAGACCAACTGCAGCAAGGAGCAATTAAGGGCATTTTGAGAGAACTTTGGGCAAATGGCTAAGAAAATCACATAAACATTAACTTATAAGATGATTTAATGGGTTATCACTTTCGAACAATAGGTGGCGCAGTTACGAAATAGATGTGATGTGGTCAGAGTGAGGTGACAATGACACATGCAAAGTTTGGTGTCAAAATGTGAAGGCATTGCAGAGATAAAGCCTAAATAGTAATTTTGGCAGCATGCCTAAAATTTGATGCTGTGGTATACGAAAACGGTTTTGTCTATCATCGTGCAATTCATAACTTTTAGTCGGCACGGTCTGGAGATGATACAATTCAATTTTCGTGAAAATCGGACAAACGGTCTAGGAGGAGTTCGAAAAAGAAGGTTTTTCAAAGAAATAAAGATGGCGAACAGGAAGTTTGTCTGATTATGGAAAACCTGATATCTATGTTTTCAGCATAACCCAACGAATCTATTAAGATCAGTTTCATTGCAATAAGCAAATTTATTCAAAAGTAATTAGCGTTCTCAGAAATTAATTATAACTTTTGACCAACAGGTGGCGCTGTCTCAAAATCTTTTGAGTACCTTCAGGGCATGCTGCTTATGGCACACACTGAGTTTTGTAATATTACACTAATGCATTTGTTTAGTATAGCATTTTATTTCACAAAACTCTATTGAAGTCAATGGGAATTTCACGTTTTGTTCTATTATAGCGCCACCAAGAGGCTCAGTCCCACAATTTTTTTTATGTGTCCTCAGAGTGACCCCATACATATGTGTGTCAATTTTGGTGCAAATATCTCAATTCACTTCCGAGTTATAAACATTTATATGAAAAAACACGTAAAAAATGACTGACACATGACTTTGTTTGAATTTTACTACCCCTTACTATCAATATTTTCGCATTTGGGCATTAGCGTATAGTTAACAAGCTATGATTCCGTGTTTCTGGCGGTGGTTTCGTCTCGATCGGAACAGCGGTTTTGAAGATATCGCCAAGTGTTTTTTTCGCGCTAAATCGCTACGCTACGCCATCCGTGAGACGAAACCCGACATATTTTGTATCGTTGGACTCGGCAACGATTCAGGACCTCAAAAATATGACTCCCGTGAAAATAAGTGTACCACACCCAAAGTTATAAGCGTTTGAAAAAAAAAATTCACCACTAGGTGGCGCTGTTTCGAAACTTCTCAGGCTCCTTCAGGGCATCGTACTGATGACCCATACCGAGTTTCGTAACAATTCGTTCATGCGTTCAAAAAATACAGCATTTTAGCACATAATTCAAAATGGCCGACAGCCAAAATGGCCGATCTGGGAAAATTGGATATCGGTCGACTCGGCATGACGCCCTGAATCTAACGAGACCAAGTTTTTGATTTTTGGAGAAACCGTTCAGAAGTTATGAGCGAAAATAGCCATTTTTCATATCTCCGGACCACTAGGTGGCGCTGCGCCGAAAAGCTGCATGTAGCCTCAGGTCATGCTTGTGATTACATGTACCAAGTTTGGTCTGAATAGGATGAAGCGTTGCGCAGATAAAGCCTTACGTCTGTTTTCGCAAGCGTTACGTAAAATTAGTTTGTGCGTTTATCGAAAACGGTTATTCGAATTATCATGAATTCCATAACTTTTTGTCAGCACTGCCTGGAGATGATCCGGTGCGATTTTGGTGAAAATCGGACAAACGGTCTAGGACGAGTTCGCAAAAGTACGTTTTTTGGAAAATTCAAAATGGCGGCCATGTTTTTATGACGGAAAATGACGTCATAGGGTGCGATCGAATCGGCATGAGCTCAGGAATAAGAGGAAAAAAGAATTTTGTTGATAGGTCTTACGGTTCAAAAGTTATTAGCATAATAAAAGTGAAACTTTGGACAGTTGGTGGCGCTAGAGGGAATGAGTTAGAGACACCAAAATTGGTGTATTTAAAGTTGGGACTGTCCTCTATCAGAATGTCAAACCAAAACAACTTTCCCGCAAACCGGTCTATGGGCTGCCATAGACGCCCAGTCGGAAGAAGAATAATAATAATAATAATAATAATAATAAGAACCGGCACAGATACAATAGGTGCCTCCGCACCTTCGGTGCTTGGCCCCTAATAAGAACCAGCACAGATACAATAGGTGCCTCCGCACCTTCGGTGCTTGGCCCCTAAATATAGCTGCAAGCAGCCATTACCGGGGCCAAGCGCAAGAAGCGGCAACATATGCCAAAATGGCAAGGAGTGGCAGACCAACTGCAGCAAGGAGCAATTAAGGGCATTTTGAGAGAACTTTGGGCAAATGGCTAAGAAAATCACATAAACATTAACTTATAAGATGATTTAATGGGTTATCACTTTCGAACAATAGGTGGCGCAGTTACAACATAGATGTGATGTGGTCAGAGTGAGGTGACAATGACACATACAAAGTTTGGTGTCAAAATGTGAAGGCATTGCAGAGATAAAGCCAAAATAGTCATTTTGGCAGCATGCCTCAAATTTGATGCTGTGGTATACAAAAACGGTTTTGTCTATCGTCACGCAATCCATAACTTTTATTTGGCACTGTCTGGAGATGATACGATTCAATTTTCGTGAAAATCGGACAAACGGTCTAGGAGGAGTTCGAAAAAGAAGGTTTTTCAAAGAAATAAAAATGGCGGACAGGAAGTTTAGCTGATTATGCAAAACCTGACATCTATGTTTTCGGCATAACCCAAGGAATCTATTAAGATCAGTTTCATTGCAATAGGCAAATTTGTTCAAAAGTTATTAGCGTTCTCAGAAATTAATTATAACTTTTGACCAACAGGTGGCGCTGTCTCAAAATCTTTTGAGTACCTTCAGGGCATGCTGCTTATGGCACACACTGAGTTTCGTAATGTTTGACCAAAGCATTTGTTTAGTATAGCATTGTATTTCACAAAACTGTATTGAAGTCAATGGGAATTTCACGTTTTGTTCTATTATAGCGCCACCAAGAGGCTCAGTCCCACAATTTTTTTTATGTGTCCTCAGAGTGACCCCATACATATGTGTGTCAATTTTGGTGCAAATATCTCAATTCGCTTCCGAGTTATAAACATTTATATGAAAAAACACGTAAAAAATGACTGACACATGACTTTGTTTGAATTTTACTACCCCTTACTATCAATATTTTCGCATTTGGGCATTAGCGTTTAGTTAACAAGCTATGATTCCGTGTTTCTGACGGTGGTTTCGTCTCGATCGGAACAGCGGTTTTGAAGATATCGCCAAGTGTTTTTTTCGCGCTAAATCGCTACGCTACGCCATCCGTGAGACGAAACCCGACATATTTTGTATCGTTGGACTCGGCAACGATTCAGGACCTCAAAAAGATGACTCCCGTGAAAATAAGTGTACCACACCCAAAGTTATAAGCGTTTGAAAAAAAAAATTCACCACTAGGTGGCGCTGTTTCGAAACTTCTCAAGCTCCTTCAGGGCATCGTACTGATGACCCATACCGAGTTTCGTAACAATTCGTTCATGCGTTCAAAAAAATACAGCATTTTAGCACATAATTCAAAATGGCCGACCGCCAAAATGGCCGTTCTGGGAAAATTGGATATCGGTGGACTCGACATGACGCCTTGAATCTAACGAGACCAAATTTATGATTTTTGGACAAACCGTTCAGAAGTTACGAGCAAAAATAGCCATTTTTCATATCTCCGGACCACTAGGTGGCGCTGCGCCGAAACGCAGCACGTAGCCTCAGGTCATGCTTGTGATAACACGTACCAAGTTTGGTCTGAAAACGAGTAAGCGTTGCGGAGATACAACCTCACGTCTGTTTTCGCAAGCGCTACGTAAAATTAGTTTGCGCGCTTATCGAAAACGGTTATTCGAATCATCATGAATTCCATAACTTTTTGTCAGCACTTCCTGGAGATGATCCGGTGCGATTTTGGTGAAAATCGGACAAACGGTCTAGGACGAGTTCGCAAAAGTACGTTTTTTAGAAAATTCAAAATGGCGGCCATGTTTTTATGACGGAAAATGACGTCATAGGGTGCGATCGAATCGGCATGAGCTCAGGAATAAGAGGAAAAAAGAATTTTGTTGATAGGTCTTACGGTTCAAAAGTTATTAGCATAATAAAAGTGAAACTTTGGACAGTTGGTGGCGCTAGAGGGAATGTGTTAGAGACACCAAAATTGGTGTATTTAAAGTTGGGACTGTCCTCTATCAGAATGTCAAACCAAAACAACTTTCCCGCAAACCGGTCTATGGGCTGCCATAGACGCCCAGTCGGAAGAAGAAGA